>NC_091741.1:13425532-13734295 GCF_043380555.1 Nothobranchius furzeri | reverse complement strand
AGGAGAGAGGCCCAAGCAAGACGCACCCCGAGGAGCGTCTTGCCACGTGTCAACACTGGGTCTGACTGAGCGCCTCCAGGAGAGAGGCCCAAGCAAGACGCGCCCAGAGGAGCGTCTTGCCACATGTCAACACTGGGTCTGACTGAGCGCCTCCAGGAGAGAGGCCCAAGCAAGACACGCCCCGAGGAGCGTCTTGACACATGTCAACACTGGGTCGGACTGAGGGCCTCCATGAGAGAAGCCCAAGCAAGACGCGCCCCGAGGAGCGTCTTGCCACATGTCACCACTGGGTCTGAATGAGCGCCTCCAGGAGAGAGGCCCAACCAAGACGCGCCCCGAGGAGCGTCTTGCCACATGCCAACACTGGGTCTGACTGAGCGCCTCCAGGAGAGAGGCCCAAGCAAGACGCGTCCCGAGGAGCGTCTTGCCACATGTCAACACTGGGTCTGACTGAGCGCCTCCAGGAGAGAGGCCCAAGCAAGACGCACCCCGAGGAGCGTCTTGCCACATGTCAACAATGTGTCTGACTGAGGGCCTCCAGGAGAGAGGCCCAAGCAAGATGCGCCCGGAGGAGCGTCTTGCCACATGTCAACACTGGGTCTGACAGAGGGCCTCCAGGAGAGAGGCCCAAGCAAGACGCGCCCCGAGGAGCGTCTTTCCACATGTCACCTCTGGTTCTGACTGAGCGCCTCCAGGAGAGAGGCCCCAGCAAGACGCGCCCTGAGGAGCGTCTTGTCACATGACAACACTGGGTCTGTCTGAGCGCCTCCAGGAGAGAAGCCCAAGCAAGACGCGCCCCGAGGAGCGTCTTGCCACATGTCAACAATGGGTCTGACTGAGGGCCTCCAGGAGAGAGGCCCAAGCAAGACGCGCCCCGAGGAGCGTCTTGACACATGTCAACACTGGGTCTGACTGAGGGCCTCCAGGAGAGGGGCCCAAGCAAGACGCGCCCCGAGGAGTGTCTTGCCACATGTCACCACTGGGTCTGACTGAGCGCCTCCAGGAGAGAGGCCCAAGCAAGACGCGCCCCGGGGAGCGTCAGGCCACATGTCACTACTCACTCTGACTGACCGCCTGCAGGAGAGAGGCCCAAGCAAGACGCACCCCGAGGAGCGTCTTGCCACATGTCAGCACTCGGTCTGACTGAGCGCCTCCAGGAGAAAGGCCCAAGAAAGAGGCACCCGGAGGAGCGTCTTGCCACATGTCAACACTGGGTCTGACAGAGTGCCTCCAGGAGAGAGGCCCAAGCAAGACGCGCCCCGAGGAGCGTCTTTCCACATGTCAGCACTCGGTCTGACTGAGCGCCTCCAGGAGAGAGGCCCAAGCAAGATGCGCCCAAAGGAGCGTCTTGCCACATGTCAACAATGGGTCTGACTGAGGGCCTCCAGGAGAGAGGCCCAAGCAAGATGCGCCCGGAGGAGCGTCTAGCCACATGTCAACACTGGGTCTGACAGAGGGCCTCCAGGAGAGAGGCCCAAGCAAGACACGCCCCGAGGAGCGTCTTTCCACATGTCAGCACTCGGTCTGACTGAGCGCCTCCAGGAGAGAGGCCCAAGCAAGACGCGCCCAAAGGAGCGTCTTGCAACATGTCAACAATGGGTCTGACTGAGCGCCTCCAGGAGAGAGGCCCAAGCAACACGCGCCCCGAGGAGCGTCAGGCCACATGTCACTACTCAGTCTGACTGAGCGCCTCCAGGAGAGAGGCCCAAGCAAGACGCGCCCCGAGGAGCGTCTTGCCACGTGTCAACACTGGGTCTGATTGAGGGCCTTCTGGAGAGAGGCCCAAGCAAGACGCGCCCCGAGGAGCGTCTTGACACATGTCAACACTGGGTCTGACAGAGGGCCTCCATGAGAGAGGCCCAAGCAAGACGCGCCCCGAGGATTGTCTTGCCTTATGTCAACACTGGGTCTGACTGAGCGGCTCCAGGAGAGAGGCCCAAGCAAGACGCACCCCGAGGAGCGTCTTGCCACGTGTCAACACTGGGTCTGACTGAGCGCCTCCAGGCGAGAGGCCCAAGCAAGATGCGCCCCGAGGAGCGTCTTGCCACATGTCACCACTGGGTCTGACTGAGCGCCTCCAGGAGAGAGGCCCAAGCAAGACGCGCCCCGAGGAGCGTCTTGCCACATGTCACTACTCGGTCTAACTGAGCGCCTCCAGGAGAGAGGTCCAAGCAAGACACACCCCGAGGAGCGTCTTGCCACTACTCGGTCTGACTGAGCGCCTCCAGGAGAGAGGCCCAAGCAAGACGTGCCCCGAGGAACGTCTTGCCACATGTCAACAATGGGTCTGACTGAGGGCCTCCAGGAGAGAAGCCCAAGCAAGACGCGCCCCGAGGAGCGTCAGGCCACATGTCAACACTGGGTCTGACTGAGCGCCTCCAGGAGAGAGGCCCCAGCAAGACGCGCCCCGAGGAGCGTCTTGCCACATGTCAGCACTCGGTCTGACTGAGCGCCTCCAGGAGAGAGGCCCAAGCAAGAAGCGCCCCGAGGAGCTTCTTGCCACATGTCAACAATGGGTCTGACTGAGGGCCTCCAGGAGAGAAGCCCAAGCAAGACGCGCCCAGAGGAGCGTCTTGCCACATGTGAACACTGGGTCTGACTGAGCGCCTCCAGGAGAGAGGCCCAAGCAAGACACGCCCCGAGGAGTGTCTTGCCACATGTCACCACTGGGTCTGACTGAGCGCCTCCAGGAGAGAGGCCCAAGCAAGACGCGCCCCGGGGAGAGTCAGGCCACATGTCACTACTCACTCTGACTGACCGCCTGCAGGAGAGAGGCCCAAGCAAGACGCACCCCGAGGAGCGTCTTGCCACATGTCAGCACTCGGTCTGACTGAGCGCCTCCAGGAGAAAGGCCCAAGAAAGAGGCACCCGGAGGAGCGTCTTGCCACATGTCAACACTGGGTCTGACAGAGTGCCTCCAGGAGAGAGGCCCAAGCAAGACGCGCCCCGAGGAGCGTCTTTCCACATGTCAGCACTCGGTCTGACTGAGCGCCTCCAGGAGAGAGGCCCAAGCAAGATGCGCCCAAAGGAGCGTCTTGCCACATGTCAACAATGGGTCTGACTGAGGGCCTCCAGGAGAGAGGCCCAAGCAAGATGCGCCCGGAGGAGCGTCTAGCCACATGTCAACACTGGGTCTGACAGAGGGCCTCCAGGAGAGAGGCCCAAGCAAGACGCGCCCCGAGGAGCGTCTTTCCACATGTCAGCACTCGGTCTGACTGAGCGCCTCCAGGAGAGAGGCCCAAGCAAGACGCGCCCAAAGGAGCGTCTTGCAACATGTCAACAATGGGTCTGACTGAGCGCCTCCAGGAGAGAGGCCCAAGCAACACGCGCCCCGAGGAGCGTCAGGCCACATGTCACTACTCAGTCTGACTGAGCGCCTCCAGGAGAGAGGCCCAAGCAAGACGCGCCCCGAGGAGCGTCTTGCCACGTGTCAACACTGGGTCTGATTGAGGGCCTTCTGGAGAGAGGCCCAAGCAAGACGCGCCCCGAGGAGCGTCTTGACACATGTCAACACTGGGTCTGACAGAGGGCCTCCCTGAGAGAGGCCCAAGCAAGACGCGCCCCGAGGATTGTCTTGCCTTATGTCAACACTGGGTCTGACTGAGCGGCTCCAGGAGAGAGGCCCAAGCAAGACGCACCCCGAGGAGCGTCTTGCCACGTGTCAACACTGGGTCTGACTGAGCGCCTCCAGGCGAGAGGCCCAAGCAAGATGCGCCCCGAGGAGCGTCTTGCCACATGTCACCACTGGGTCTGACTGAGCGCCTCCAGGAGAGAGGCCCAAGCAAGACGCGCCCCGAGGAGCGTCTTGCCACATGTCACTACTCGGTCTAACTGAGCGCCTCCAGGAGAGAGGTCCAAGCAAGACACACCCCGAGGAGCGTCTTGCCACTACTCGGTCTGACTGAGCGCCTCCAGGAGAGAGGCCCAAGCAAGACGTGCCCCGAGGAACGTCTTGCCACATGTCAACAATGGGTCTGACTGAGGGCCTCCAGGAGAGAAGCCCAAGCAAGACGCGCCCCGAGGAGCGTCAGGCCACATGTCAACACTGGGTCTGACTGAGCGCCTCCAGGAGAGAGGCCCCAGCAAGACGCGCCCCGAGGAGCGTCTTGCCACATGTCAGCACTCGGTCTGACTGAGCGCCTCCAGGAGAGAGGCCCAAGCAAGAAGCGCCCCGAGTAGCTTCTTGCCACATGTCAACAATGGGTCTGACTGAGGGCCTCCAGGAGAGAAGACCAAGCAAGACGCGCCCAGAGGAGCGTCTTGCCACATGTGAACACTGGGTCTGACTGAGCGCCTCCAGGAGAGAGGCCCAAGCAAGACACGCCCCGAGGAGCGTCTTGACACATGTCAACACTGGGTCGGACTGAGGGCCTCCATGAGAGAAGCCCAAGCAAGACGCGCCCCGAGGAGAGTCTTGCCACATGTCAACACTCGGTCTGACAGAGGGCATTCAGGAGAGAGGCCGAAGCAATACGCGACCCGAGGAGCGTCTTGCCACATGTCACCACTGGGTCTGAATGAGCGCCTCCAGGAGAGAGGCCCAACCAAGACGCGCCCCGACGAGTGTCTTGCCATGTGTCAACACTGGGTCTGACTGAGCGCCTCCAGGAGAGAGGCCCAAGCAAGACGCGCCCAGAGGAGCGTCTTGCCACATGTCAACACTGGGTCTGACTGAGCGCCTCCAGGAGAGAGGCCCAAGCAAGACACGCCCCGAGGAGCGTCTTGACACATGTCAACACTGGGTCGGACTGAGGGCCTCCATGAGAGAAGCCCAAGCAAGACGCGCCCCGAGGAGCGTCTTGCCACATGTCACCACTGGGTCTGAATGAGCGCCTCCAGGAGAGAGGCCCAACCAAGACGCGCCCCGAGGAGCGTCTTGCCACATGCCAACACTGGGTCTGACTGAGCGCCTCCAGGAGAGAGGCCCAAGCAAGACGCGTCCCGAGGAGCGTCTTGCCACATGTCAACACTGGGTCTGACTGAGCGCCTCCAGGAGAGAGGCCCAAGCAAGACGCGCCCCGAGGAGCGTCTTGCCACATGTCAACAATGGGTCTGACTGAGCGCCTCCAGGAGAGAGGCCCAAGCAAGATGCGCCCGGAGGAGCGTCTTGCCACATGTCAACACTGGGTCTGACAGAGGGCCTCCAGGAGAGAGGCCCAAGCAAGACGCGCCCCGAGGAGCGTCTTTCCACATGTCACCTCTGGTTCTGAAAGAGCGCCTCCAGGAGAGAGGCCACAGCAAGACGCGCCCTGAGGAGCGTCTTGTCACATGACAACACTGGGTCTGTCTGAGCGCCTCCAGGAGAGAAGCCCAAGCAAGACGCGCCCCGAGGAGCGTCTTGCCACATGTCAACAATGGGTCTGACTGAGGGCCTCCAGGAGAGAGGCCCAAGCAAGACGCACCCCGAGGAGCGTCTTGACACATGTCTACACTGGGTCTGACTGAGGGCCTCCAGGAGAGAGGCCCAAGCAAGACGCGCCCCGAGGAGTGTCTTGCCACATGTCACCACTGGGTCTGACTGAGCGCCTCCAGGAGAGAGGCCCAAGCAAGACGCGCCCCGGGGAGCGTCAGGCCACATGTCACTACTCAGTCTGACTGACCGCCTCCAGGAGAGAGGCCCAAGCAAGACGCACCCCGAGGAGCGTCTTGCCACATGTCAGCACTCGGTCTGACTGAGCGCCTCCAGGAGAAAGGCCCAAGAAAGAGGCGCCCGGAGGAGCGTCTTGCCACATGTCAACACTGGGTCTGACAGAGGGCCTCCAGGAGAGAGGCCAAAGCAAGACGCGCCCCGAGGAGCGTCTTTCCACATGTCAACACTGGGTCTGACTGAGCGGCTCCAGGAGAGAGGCCCAAGCAAGACGCACCCCGAGGAGCGTCTTGCCACGTGTCAACACTGGGTCTGACTGAGCGCCTCCAGGAGAGAGGCCCAAGCAAGATGCGCCCCGAGGAGCGTCTTGCCACATGTCACCACTGGGTCTGACTGAGCGCATCCAGGAGAGAGGCCCAAGCAAGACGCGCCCCGAGGAGCGTCTTGCCACATGTCACTACTCGGTCTAACTGAGCGCCTCCAGGAGAGAGGGCCAAGCAAGACACACCTGGAGGCGCTCAGTCAGACCGAGTGCTGACATGTGGAAAGACGCTCCTCGGGGCGCGTCTTGCTTGGGCCTCTCTCCTGTAGGCCCTCTGTCAGACCCAGTGTTGACATGTGGCAAGACGCTCCTCCGGGCGCATCTTGCTTGGGCCTCTCTCCTGGAGGCCCTCAGTCAGACCCATTGTTGACATGTGGCAAGACGCTCCTCAAGGCGCGTCTTTCTTGGGCCTTTCTCCTGGAGGCGCTCAGTCAGACCGAGTGCTGACATGTGGCAAGACGCTCCTCGGGGCGCGTCTTGCTTGGGCCTCTCTCCTGGAGGCGGTCAGTCAGACTGAGTAGTGACATGTGGCCTGACGCTCCCCGGGGCGCGTCTTGCTTGGGCCTCTCTCCTGGAGGGGCTCAGTCAGACCCAGTGGTGACATGTGGCAAGACACTCCTCGGGGCGCGTCTTGGTTGGGCCTCTCTCCTGGAGGCCCTCAGTCAGACCCAGTGTTGACATGTGTCAAGACGCTCCTCGGGGCGCGTCTTGCTTGGGCCTCTCTCCTGGAGGCCCTCAGTCAGACCCATTGTTGACATGTGGCAAGACGCTCCTCGGGGCGCGTCTTGCTTGGGCTTCTCTCCTGGAGACGCTCAGACAGACCCAGTGTTGACATGTGACAAGACGCTCCTCGGGGCGCGTCTTGCTTGGGCCTCTGTCCTGGAGGCGCTCAGTCAGAACCAGAGGTGACATGTGGCAAGACGCTCCTCGGGGCTCGTCTTGCTTGGGCCTCTCTCCTGGAGGCCCTCTGTCAGACCCAGTGTTGACATGTGGCAAGACGCTCCTCCGGGCGCATCTTGCTTGGGCCTCTCTCCTGGAGGCCCTCAGTAAGACACATTGTTGACATGTGGCAAGACGCTCCTCGGGGCGCGTCTTGCTTGGGCCTCTCTCCTGGAGGCGCTCAGTATGACCCAGTGTTGACATGTGGCAAGACGCTCCTCGGGGTGCGTCTTGCTTGGGCCTCTCTCCTGGAGGCGCTCAGTCAGACCCAGTGTTGACATGTGGCAGGACGCTCCTCGGGGCGCGTCTTGCTTGGGCCTCTCTCCTGGAGGCGCTCAGTCAGACCCAGTGTTGGCATGTGGCAAGACACTCCTCGGGGCGCGTCTTGGTTGGGCCTCTCTCCTGGAGGCGCTCATTCAGACCCAGTGGTGACATGTGGCAAGACGCTCCTCGGGGCGCGTCTTGCTTGGGCCTCTCTCCTGGAGGCGCTCAGTCAGACCATGTGTTGGCATGTGGCAAGACACTCCTCGGGGCGCGTCTTGGTTGGGCCTCTCTCCTGGAGGCGCTCATTCAGACCCAGTGGTGACATGTGGCAAGACGCTCCTCGGGGCGCGTCTTGCTTGGGCCTCTCTCCTGGAGGCCCTCTGTCAGACCCAGTGTTGACATGTGGCAAGTCGCTCCTCCGGGCGCATCTTGCTTGGGCTTCTCTCATGGAGGCCCTCAGTCAGACCCAGTGTTGACATGTGTCAAGACGCTCCTCGGGGCGTGTCTTGCTTGGGCCTCTCTCCTGGAGGCGCTCAGTCAGACCCAGTGTTGACATGTGGCAAGACGCTCCTCGGGGCGCTTCTTCCTTGGGCTTCTCTCCTGGAGGCCCTCAGTCAGACCCATTGTTGACATGTGGCAAGACGCTCCTCGGGGCACGTGTTGCTTGGACCTCTCTCCTGGAGGCGCTCAGTCAGACCGAGTAGTGACATGTGGCAAGACGCGCCTCGGGGTATGTCTTGCTTGGGCCTCTCTCCTGGAGGCGCTCAATTAGACCCAGTGTTGACATGTGGCAAGACGCTCCTCGGGGCGCGTCTTGCTTGGGCTTCTCTCCTGGAGGCCCTCAGTGGGACCCATTGTTGACATGTGGCAAGAAGCTCCTAGGGGCGCTTCCTGCTTGGGCCTCTCTCCTGGAGGCGCTCAGTCAGACCGAGTGCTGACATGTGGCAAGACGCTCCTCGGGGCGCGTCTTGCTGGGGCCTCTCTCCTGGAGGCGCTCAGTCAGACCCAGTGTTGACTTGTGGCCTGAAGCTCCTCGGGGCGCGTCTTGCTTGGGCTTCTATCCTGGAGGCCCTCAGTCAGGCCCATTGTTGACATGTGGCAAGACGCTCCTCGGGGCACGTCTTGCTTGGGCCTCTCTCCTGGAGGCGCTCAGTCAGAACCAGTGTTGACACGTGGCAAGACGCTCCTCGGGGCGCGTCTTGCTTGGGCCTCTCTCCTGGAGCCGCTCAGTCAGACCCAGTGTTGACATGTGGCAAGACACTCCTCGGGGCGCGTCTTGTTTGGGCCTCACTCATGGAGGCCCTCTGTCAGACCCAGTGTTGACATGTGTCAAGACGCTCCTCGGGGCGCGTCTTGCTTTGGCCTCTCTCCTGGAGGCGCTCAGTCAGACCGAGTGCTGACATGTGGCAAGAAGCTCCTCGGGGTGCGTGTTGCTTGGGCTTCTCTCCTGGAGGCCCTCAGTAAGACCCATTGTTGACATGTGGCAAGACGCTCCTCGGGGCGCGTCTTGCTTGGGCCTCTCTCCTGGAGGCGCTCAGTCAGACTGAGTAGTGACATTTGGCCTGAAGCTCCTCGGGGCGCGTGTTGCGTGGGCCTCTCTCCTGGAGGCACTCAGTCAGACCCATTGTTGACATGTTGCAAGACGCTCCTTTGGGCGCGTCTCGCTTGGGCCTCTCTCCTGGAGGCGCTCAGTCAGACCGAGTGCTGACATGTGGAAAGACGCTCCTCGGGGCGCGTCTTGCTTGGGCCTCTCTCCTGTAGGCCCTCTGTCAGACCCAGTGTTGACATGTGGCAAGACGCTCCTCCGGGCGCATCTTGCTTGGGCCTCTCTCCTGGAGGCCCTCAGTCAGACCCATTGTTGACATGTGGCAAGACGCTCCTCAGGGCGCGTCTTTCTTGGGCCTTTCTCCTGGAGGCGCTCAGTCAGACCGAGTGCTGACATGTGGCAAGACGCTCCTCGGGGCGCGTCTTGCTTGGGCCTCTCTCCTGGAGGCGGTCAGTCAGACTGAGTAGTGACATGTGGCCTGACGCTCCCCGGGGCACGTCTTGCTTGGGCCTCTCTCCTGGAGGCGCTCAGTCAGACCCAGTGGTGACATGTGGCAAGACACTCCTCGGGGCGCGTCTTGGTTGGGCCTCTCTCCTGGAGGCCCTCAGTCAGACCCAGTGTTGACATGTGTCAAGACGCTCCTCGGGGCGCGTCTTGCTTGGGCCTCTCTCCTGGAGGCCCTCAGTCAGACCCATTGTTGACATGTGGCAAGACGCTCCTCAGGGCGCGTCTTGCTTGGGCTTCTCTCCTGGAGACGCTCAGACAGACCCAGTGTTGACATGTGACAAGACGCTCCTCTGGGCGCGTCTTGCTTGGGCCTCTCTCCTGGAGGCGCTCAGTCAGAACCAGAGGTGACATGTGGCAAGACGCTCCTCAGGGCGCGTCTTGCTTGGGCTTCTCTCCTGGAGACGCTCAGACAGACCCAGTGTTGACATGTGACAAGACGCTCCTCTGGGCGCGTCTTGCTTGGGCCTCTCTCCTGGAGGCCCTCTGTCAGACCCAGTGTTGACATGTGGCAAGACGCTCCTCCGGGGGCATCTTGCTTGGGCCTCTCTCCTGGAGGCCCTCAGTCAGACACATTGTTGACATGTGGCAAGACGCTCCTCGGGGCGCGTCTTGCTTGGGCCTCTCTCCTGGAGGCGCTCAGTATGACCCAGTGATGACATGTGGCAAGACGCTCCTCGGGGCGCGTCTTGCTTGGGCTTCTCTCCTGGAGGCCCTCAGTGGGACCCATTGTTGACATGTGGCAAGAAGCTCCTCGGGGCGCTTCCTGCTTGGGCCTCTCTCCTGGAGGCGCTCAGTCAGACCGAGTGCTGACATGTGGCAAGACGCTCCTCGGGGCGCGTCTTGCTGGGGCCTCTCTCCTGGAGGCGCTCAGTCAGACCCAGTGTTGACATGTGGCCTGACGCTCCTCGGGGCGCGTCTTGCTTGGGCTTCTATCCTGGAGGCCCTCAGTCAGACCCATTGTTGACATGTGGCAAGACGCTCCTCGGGGCACGTCTTGCTTGGGCCTCTCTCCTGGAGGCGCTCAGTCAGACCGAGTAGTGACATGTGGCAAGACGCTCCTCGGGGTGCGTCTTGCTTGGACCTCTCTCCTGGAGGCGCTCAGTTAGACCGAGTAGTGACATGTCGCAAGACGCTCCTCGGGGCGCGTCTTGCTTGGGCCTCTCTCCTGGAGGCGCTCAGTCAGACCCAGTGGTGACATGTGGCAAGACGCTCCTCGGGGCGCATCTTGCTTGGGCCTCTCTCCTGGAGGCGCTCAGTCAGACCCAGTGTTGACACGTGGCAAGACGCTCCTCGGGGCGCGTCTTGCTTGGGCCTCTCTCCTGGAGCCGCTCAGTCAGACCCAGTGTTGACATGTGGCAAGACACTCCTCGGGGCGCGTCTTGTTTGGGCCTCACTCATGGAGGCCCTCTGTCAGACCCAGTGTTGACATGTGTCAAGACGCTCCTCGGGGCGCGTCTTGCTTTGGCCTCTCTCCTGGAGGCGCTCAGTCAGACCGAGTGCTGACATGTGGCAAGAAGCTCCTCGGGGTGCGTGTTGCTTGGGCTTCTCTCCTGGAGGCCCTCAGTAAGACCCATTGTTGACATGTGGCAAGACGCTCCTCGGGGCGCGTCTTGCTTGGGCCTCTCTCCTGGAGGCGCTCAGTCAGACTGAGTAGTGACATTTGGCCTGACGCTCCTCGGGGCGCGTGTTGCGTGGGCCTCTCTCCTGGAGGCACTCAGTCAGACCCATTGTTGACATGTTGCAAGACGCTCCTTTGGGCGCGTCTTGCTTGGGCCTCTCTCCTGGAGGCGCTCAGTCAGACCGAGTGCTGACATGTGGAAAGACGCTCCTCGGGGCGCGTCTTGCTTGGGCCTCTCTCCTGTAGGCCCTCTGTCAGACCCAGTGTTGACATGTGGCAAGACGCTCCTCCGGGCGCATCTTGCTTGGGCCTCTCTCCTGGAGGCCCTCAGTCAGACCCATTGTTGACATGTGGCAAGACGCTCCTCAGGGCGCGTCTTTCTTGGGCCTTTCTCCTGGAGGCGCTCAGTCAGACCGAGTGCTGACATGTGGCAAGACGCTCCTCGGGGCGCGTCTTGCTTGGGCCTCTCTCCTGGAGGCGGTCAGTCAGACTGAGTAGTGACATGTGGCCTGACGCTCCCCGGGGCACGTCTTGCTTGGGCCTCTCTCCTGGAGGCGCTCAGTCAGACCCAGTGGTGACATGTGGCAAGACACTCCTCGGGGCGCGTCTTGGTTGGGCCTCTCTCCTGGAGGCCCTCAGTCAGACCCAGTGTTGACATGTGTCAAGACGCTCCTCGGGGCGCGTCTTGCTTGGGCCTCTCTCCTGGAGGCCCTCAGTCAGACCCATTGTTGACATGTGGCAAGACGCTCCTCAGGGCGCGTCTTGCTTGGGCTTCTCTCCTGGAGACGCTCAGACAGACCCAGTGTTGACATGTGACAAGACGCTCCTCGGGGCGCGTCTTGCTTGGGCCTCTCTCCTGGAGGCGCTCAGTCAGAACCAGAGGTGACATGTGGCAAGACGCTCCTCGGGGCTCGTCTTGCTTGGGCCTCTCTCCTGGAGGCCCTCTGTCAGACCCAGTGTTGACATGTGGCAAGACGCTCCTCCGGGGGCATCTTGCTTGGGCCTCTCTCCTGGAGGCCCTCAGTCAGACAGATTGTTGACATGTGGCAAGACGCTCCTCGGGGCGCGTCTTGCTTGGGCCTCTCTCCTGGAGGCGCTCAGTATGACCCAGTGTTGACATGTGGCAAGACGCTCCTCGGGGCGCGTCTTGCTTGGGCTTCTCTCCTGGAGGCCCTCAGTGGGACCCATTGTTGACATGTGGCAAGAAGCTCCTCGGGGCGCTTCCTGCTTGGGCCTCTCTCCTGGAGGCGCTCGGTCAGACCGAGTGCTGACATGTGGCAAGACGCTCCTCGGGGCGCGTCTTGCTGGGGCCTCTCTCCTGGAGGCGCTCAGTCAGACCCAGTGTTGACATGTGGCCTGACGCTCCTCGGGGCGCGTCTTGCTTGGGCTTCTATCCTGGAGGCCCTCAGTCAGACCCATTGTTGACATGTGGCAAGACGCTCCTCGGGGCACGTCTTGCTTGGGCCTCTCTCCTGGAGGCGCTCAGTCAGACCGAGTAGTGACATGTGGCAAGACGCTCCTCGGGGTGCGTCTTGCTTGGACCTCTCTCCTGGAGGCGCTCAGTTAGACCGAGTAGTGACATGTCGCAAGACGCTCCTCGGGGCGCGTCTTGCTTGGGCCTCTCTCCTGGAGGCGCTAAGTCAGACCCAGTGGTGACATGTGGCAAGACGCTCCTCGGGGCGCATCTTGCTTGGGCCTCTCTCCTGGAGGCGCTCAGTCAGACCCAGTGTTGACACGTGGCAAGACGCTCCTCGGGGCGCGTTTTGCTTGGGCCTCTCTCCTGGAGCCGCTCAGTCAGACCCAGTGTTGACATGTGGCAAGACACTCCTCGGGGCGCGTCTTGTTTGGGCCTCTCTCATGGAGGCCCTCTGTCAGACCCAGTGTTGACATGTGTCAAGACGCTCCTCGGGGCGCGTCTTGCTTTGGCCTCTCTCCTGGAGGCGCTCAGTCAGACCGAGTGCTGACATGTGGCAAGAAGCTCCTCGGGGTGCGTGTTGCTTGGGCTTCTCTCCTGGAGGCCCTCAGTAAGACCCATTGTTGACATGTGGCAAGACGCTCCTCGGGGCGCGTCTTGCTTGGGCCTCTCTCCTGGAGGCGCTCAGTCAGACTAAGTAGTGACATTTGGCCTGACGCTCCTCGGGGCGCGTGTTGCTTGGGCCTCTCTCCTGGAGGCACTCAGTCAGACCCATTGTTGACATGTTGCAAGACGCTCCTTTGGGCGCGTCTTGCTTGGGCCTCTCTCCTGGAGGCGCTCAGTCAGACCGAGTGCTGACATGTGGAAAGACGCTCCTCGGGGCGCGTCTTGCTTGGCCCTCTCTCCTGTAGGCCCTCTGTCAGACCCAGTGTTGACATGTGGCAAGACGCTCCTCCAGGCGCATCTTGCTTGGGCCTCTCTCCTGGAGGCCCTCAGTCAGACCCATTGTTGACATGTGGCAAGACGCTCCTCAGGGCGCGTCTTGCTTGGGCCTCTCTCCTGGAGGCGGTCAGTCAGACTGAGTAGTGACATGTGGCCTGACGCTCCCCGGGGCGCGTCTTGCTTGGGCCTCTCTCCTGGAGGCGCTCAGTCAGACCCAGTGGTGACATGTGGCAAGACACTCCTCGGGGCGCGTCTTGGTTGGGCCTCTCTCCTGGAGGCCCTCAGTCAGACCCAGTGTTGTCATGTGTCAAGACGCTCCTCGGGGCGCGTCTTGCTTGGGCCTCTCTCCTGGAGGCCCTCAGTCAGACCCATTGTTGACATGTGGCAAGACGCTCCTCGGGGCGCGTCTTGCTTGGGCTTCTCTCCTGGAGACGCTCAGACAGACCCAGTGTTGACATGTGACGAGACGCTCCTCGGGGCGCGTCTTGCTTGGGCCTCTCTCCTGGAGGCGCTCAGTCAGAACCAGAGGTGACATGTGGCAAGACGCTCCTCGGGGCTCGTCTTGCTTGGGCCTCTCTCCTGGAGGCCCTCTGTCAGACCCAGTGTTGACATGTGGCAAGACGCTCCTCCGGGCGCATCTTGCTTGGGCCTCTCTCCTGGAGGCCCTCAGTCAGACACATTGTTGACATGTGGCAAGACGCTCCTCGGGGCGCGTCTTGCTTGGGCCTCTCTCCTGGAGGCGCTCAGTATGACCCAGTGTTGACATGTGGCAAGACGCTCCTCGGGGTGCGTCTTGCTTGGGCCTCTCTCCTGGAGGCGCTCAGTCAGACCCAGTGTTGACATGTGGCAGGACGCTCCTCGGGGCGCGTCTTGCTTGGGCCTCTCTCCTGGAGGCGCTCAGTCAGACCCAGTGTTGGCATGTGGCAAGACACTCCTCGGGGCGCGTCTTGGTTGGGCCTCTCTCCTGGAGGCGCTCATTCAGACCCAGTGGTGACATGTGGCAAGACGCTCCTCGGGGCGCGTCTTGCTTGGGCCTCTCTCCTGGAGGCGCTCAGTCAGACCATGTGTTGGCATGTGGCAAGACACTCCTCGGGGCGCGTCTTGGTTGGGCCTCTCTCCTGGAGGCGCTCATTCAGACCCAGTGGTGACATGTGGCAAGACGCTCCTCGGGGCGCGTCTTGCTTGGGGCTCTCTCCTGGAGGCCCTCTGTCAGACCCAGTGTTGACATGTGGCAAGACGCTCCTCCGGGCGCATCTTGCTTGGGCTTCTCTCATGGAGGCCCTCAGTCAGACCCAGTGTTGACATGTGTCAAGACGCTCCTCGGGGCGTGTCTTGCTTGGGCCTCTCTCCTGGAGGCGCTCAGTCAGACCCAGTGTTGACATGTGGCAAGACGCTCCTCGGGGCGCTTCTTCCTTGGGCTTCTCTCCTGGAGGCCCTCAGTCAGACCCATTGTTGACATGTGGCAAGACGCTCCTCGGGGCACGTGTTGCTTGGACCTCTCTCCTGGAGGCGCTCAGTCAGACCGAGTAGTGACATGTGGCAAGACGCGCCTCGGGGTATGTCTTGCTTGGGCCTCTCTCCTGGAGGCGCCCAATTAGACCCAGTGTTGACATGTGGCAAGACGCTCCTCGGGGCGCGTCTTGCTTGGGCTTCTCTCCTGGAGGCCCTCAGTGGGACCCATTGTTTACATGTGGCAAGAAGCTCCTCGGGGCGCTTCCTGCTTGGGCCTCTCTCCTAGAGGCGCTCAGTCAGACCGAGTGCTGACATGCGGCAAGACGCTCCTCGGGGCGCGTCTTGCTGGGGCCTCTCTCCTGGAGGCGCTCAGTCAGACCCAGTGTTGACATGTGGCCTGACGCTCCTCGGGGCGCGTCTTGCTTGGGCTTCTATCCTGGAGGCCCTCAATCAGACCCATTGTTGACATGTGGCAAGACGCTCCTCGGGGCACGTCTTGCTTGGGCCTCTCTCCTGGAGGCGCTCAGTCAGACCGAGTAGTGACATGTGGCAAGACGCTCCTCGGGGCGCGTCTTGCTTGGGCCTCTCTCCTGGAGGCGCTCAGTCAGACTGAGTAGTGACATGTGGCCTGACGCTCCCCGGGGCACGTCTTGCTTGGGCCTCTCTCCTGGAGGCGCTCAGTCAGACCCAGTGGTGACATGTGGCAAGACACTCCTCGGGGCGCGTCTTGGTTGGGCCTCTCTCCTGGAGGCGCTCAGTCAGACCCAGTGTTGACATGTGTCAAGACGCTCCTCGGGGCGCGTCTTGCTTGGGCCTCTCTCCTGGAGGCCCTCAGTCAGACCCATTGTTGACATGTGGCAAGACGCTCCTCGGGGCGCGTCTTGCTTGGGCTTCTCTCCTGGAGACGCTCAGACAGACCCATTGTTGACATGTGGCAAGACGCTCCTCGGGGCGCGTCTTGCTTGGGCTTCTCTCCTGGAGACGCTCAGACAGACCCAGTGTTGACATGTGACAAGACGCTCCTCGGGGCGCGTCTTGCTTGGGCCTCTCTCCTGGAGGCGCTCAGTCAGAACCAGAGGTGACATGTGGCAAGACGCTCCTCGGGGCTCGTCTTGCTTGGGCCTCTCTCCTGGAGGCCCTCTGTCAGACCCAGTGTTGACATGTGGCAAGACGCTCCTCCGGGCGCATCTTGCTTGGGCCTCTCTCCTGGAGGCCCTCAGTCAGACACATTGTTGACATGTGGCAAGACGCTCCTCGGGGCGCGTCTTGCTTGGGCCTCTCTCCTGGAGGCGCTCAGTATGACCCAGTGTTGACATGTGGCAAGACGCTCCTCGGGGCGCGTCTTGCTTGGGCTTCTCTCCTGGAGGCCCTCAGTGGGACCCATTGTTGACATGTGGCAAGAAGCTCCTCGGGGCGCTTCCTGCTTGGGCCTCTCTCCTGGAGGCGCTCAGTCAGACCGAGTGCTGACATGTGGCAAGACGCTCCTCGGGGCGCGTCTTGCTGGGGCCTCTCTCCTGGAGGAGCTCAGTCAGACCCAGTGTTGACATGTGGCCTGACGCTCCTCGGGGCGCGTCTTGCTTGGGCTTCTATCCTGGAGGCCCTCAGTCAGACCCATTGTTGACATGTGGCAAGACGCTCCTCGGGGCACGTCTTGCTTGGGCCTCTCTCCTGGAGGCGCTCAGTCAGACCGAGTAGTGACATGTGGCAAGACGCTCCTCGGGGTGCGTCTTGCTTGGACCTCTCTCCTGGAGGCGCTCAGTTAGACTGAGTAGTGACATGTCGCAAGACGCTCCTCGGGGCGCGTCTTGCTTGGGCCTCTCTCCTGGAGGCGCTCAGTCAGACCCAGTGGTGACATGTGGCAAGACGCTCCTCGGGGCGCATCTTGCTTGGGCCTCTCTCCTGGAGGCGCTCAGTCAGACCCAGTGTTGACATGTGGCAAGACGCTCCTCCGGGCGCATCTTGCTTGGGCCTCTCTCCTGGAGGCCCTCAGTCAGACCCATTGTTGACATGTGGCAAGACGCTCCTCGGGGCGCGTCTTGCTTGGGCCTCTCTCCTGGAGGCGGTCAGTCAGACTGAGTAGTGACATGTGGCCTGACGCTCCCCGGGGCGCGTCTTGCTTGGGCCTCTCTCCTGGAGGCGCTCAGTCAGACCCAGTGGTGACATGTGGCAAGACACTCCTCGGGGCGCGTCTTGGTTGGGCCTCTCTCCTGGAGGCCCTCTGTCAGACCCAGTGTTGACATGTGGCAAGACGCTCCTCCGGGCGCATCTTGCTTGGGCCTCTCTCCTGGAGGCGCTCAGTCAGAACCAGAGGTGACATGTGGCAAGACGCTCCTCGGGGCTCGTCTTGCTTGGGCCTCTCTCCTGGAGGCCCTCTGTCAGACCCAGTGTTGACATGTGGCAAGACGCTCCTCCGGGCGCATCTTGCTTGGGCCTCTCTCCTGGAGGCCCTCAGTCAGACACATTGTTGACATGTGGCAAGACGCTCCTCGGGGCGCGTCTTGCTTGGGCCTCTCTCCTGGAGGCGCTCAGTATGACCCAGTGTTGACATGTGGCAAGACGCTCCTCGGGGTGCGTCTTGCTTGGGCCTCTCTCCTGGAGGCGCTCAGTCAGACCCAGTGTTGACATGTGGCAGGACGCTCCTCGGGGCGCGTCTTGCTTGGGCCTCTCTCCTGGAGGCGCTCAGTCAGACCCAGTGTTTGCATGTGGCAAGACACTCCTCGGGGCGCGTCTTGGTTGGGCCTCTCTCCTGGAGGCGCTCATTCAGACCCAGTGGTGACATGTGGCAAGACGCTCCTCGGGGCGCGTCTTGCTTGGGCCTCTCTCCTGGAGGCCCTCTGTCAGACCCAGTGTTGACATGTGGCAAGACGCTCCTCCGGGCGCATCTTGCTTGGGCTTCTCTCATGGAGGCCCTCAGTCAGACCCAGTGTTGACATGTGTCAAGACGCTCCTCGGGGCGTGTCTTGCTTGGGCCTCTCTCCTGGAGGCGCTCAGTCAGACCCAGTGTTGACATGTGGCAAGACGCTCCTCGGGGTATGTCTTGCTTGGGCCTCTCTCCTGGAGGCGCCCAATTAGACCCAGTGTTGACATGTGGCAAGACGCTCCTCGGGGCGCGTCTTGCTTGGGCTTCTCTCCTGGAGGCCCTCAGTGGGACCCATTGTTGACATGTGGCAAGAAGCTCCTCGGGGCGCTTCCTGCTTGGGCCTCTCTCCTGGAGGCGCTCAGTCAGACCGAGTGCTGACATGTGGCAAGACGCTCCTCGGGGCGCGTCTTGCTGGGGCCTCTCTCCTGGAGGCGCTCAGTCAGACCCAGTGTTGACATGTGGCCTGACGCTCCTCGGGGCGCGTCTTGCTTGGGCTTCTATCCTGGAGGCCCTCAGTCAGACCCATTGTTGACAGGTGGCAAGACGCTCCTCGGGGTGCGTCTTGCTTGGACCTCTCTCCTGGAGGCGCTCAGTTAGACCGAGTAGTGACATGTCGCAAGACGCTCCTCGGGGCGCGTCTTGCTTGGGCCTCTCTCCTGGAGGCGCTCAGTCAGACCCAGTGGTGACATGTGGCAAGACGCTCCTCGGGGCGCATCTTGCTTGGGTCTCTCTCCTGGAGGCGCTCAGTCAGACCCAGTGTTGACCCGTGGCAAGACGCTCCTCGGGGCGCGTCTTGCTTTGGCCTCTCTCCTGGAGGCGCTCAGTCAGACCGAGTGCCGACATGTGGCAAGAAGCTCCTCGGGGTGCGTGTTGCTTGGGCTTCTCTCCTGGAGGCCCTCAGTAAGACCCATTGTTGACATGTGGCAAGACGCTCCTCGGGGCGCGTCTTGCTTGGGCCTCTCTCCTGGAGGCGCTCAGTCAGACTGAGTAGTGAAATTTGGCCTGACGCTCCTCGGGGCGCGTGTTGCTTGGGCCTCTCTCCTGGAGGCACTCAGTCAGACCCATTGTTGACATGTTGCAAGACGCTCCTTTGGGCGCGTCTTGCTTGGGCCTCTCTCCTGTAGGCTCTCTGTCAGACCCAGTGTTGACATGTGGCAAGACGCTCCTCCGGGCGCATCTTGCTTGGGCCTCTCTCCTGGAGGCCCTCAGTCAGACCCATTGTTGACATGTGGCAAGACGCTCCTCAGGGCGCGTCTTTCTTGGGCCTTTCTCCTGGAGGCGCTCAGTCAGACCGAGTGCTGACATGTGGCAAGACGCTCCTCGGGGCGCGTCTTGCTTGGGCCTCTCTCCTGGAGGCGGTCAGTCAGACTGAGTAGTGACATGGGACCTGACGCTCCCCGGGGCACGTCTTGCTTGGGCCTCTCTCCTGGAGGCGCTCAGTCAGACCCAGTGTTGACATGTGGCAGGACGCTCCTCGGGGCGCGTCTTGCTTGGGCCTCTCTCCTGGAGGCGCTCAGTCAGACCCAGTGTTGGCATGTGGCAAGACACTCCTCGGGGCGCGTCTTGGTTGGGCCTCTCTCCTGGAGGCGCTCATTCAGACCCAGTGGTGACATGTGGCAAGACGCTCCTCGGGGCGCGTATTGCTTCGGCCTCTCTCCTGAATGCCCTCTGTCAGACCGAGTGATGACATGTGGCAAGACTCTCCTCGGGGCGCGTCTTGCTTGGGCTTTTCTCATGGAGGCCCTCAGTCCGACCCAGTTTTGACATGTGTCAAGACGCTCCTCGGGGCGTGTCTTGTTTGGGCCTCTCTCCTGGAGGCGCTCAGTCAGACCCAGTGTTGACATGTGGCAAGACGCTCCTCTGGGCGCGTCTTGCTTGGGCCTCTCTCCTGGAGGCGCTCAGTCAGACCCAGTGTTGACACGTGGCAAGATGCTCCTCGGGGCGCGTCTTGCTTGGGCCTCTCTCCTGGAGGCGCTCAGTCAGACCATGTGTTGGCATGTGGCAAGACGCTCCTCGGGGCGCGTCTTGCTTCGGCCTCTCTCCTGAATGCCCTCTGTCAGACCGAGTGTTGACATGTGGCAAGACTCTCCTCTGGGCGCATCTTGCTTGGGCCTCTCTCCTGAAGGCGCTAAGTCAGACCCAGTGTTGACACGTGGCAAGACGCTCCTCGGGGCGCGTCTTGCTTGGGCCTCTCTCCTGGAGGCGCTCAGTCAGACACAGTGTTGACACGTGGCAAGACACTCCTCGGGGCGCGTCTTGCTTGGGCTTCTGTCATGGAGGCCCTCAGTCAGACCCATTGTTTACATGTGGCAAGACGCTCCTCGGGGCACGTATTGCTTGGGCCTCTCTCCTGGATGCCCTCTGTCAGACCCAGTGTTGACATGTGGCAAGACTCTCCTCGGGGCGCGTCTTGCTTGGGCTTCTCTCATGGAGGCCCTCAGTCAGACCCAGTGTTGACATGTGTCAAGACGCTCCTCGGGGCGTGTCTTGCTTGGGCCTCTCTCCTGAAGGCGCTCAGTCAGACCCAGTTTTGACATGTGGCAAGACGCTCCTCGGGGCGCTTCTTCCTTGGGCTTCTCTCCGGGAGGCCCTCAGTCAGACCCATTGTTGACATGTGGCAAGACGCTCCTCGGGGCACGTGTTGCTTGGACCTCTCTCCTGGAGGCGCTCAGTCAGACCGAGTAGTGACATGTGGCAAGACGCTCCTCGGGGTATGTCTTGCTTGGGCCTCTCTCCTGGAGGCGCTCAATTAGACCCAGTGTTGACATGTGGCAAGACGCTCCTCGGGGCGCGTCTTGCTTGGGCTTCTCTCCTGGAGGCCCTCAGTCAGACCCATTGTTGACATGTGGCAAGAAGCTCCTCGGGGCGCTTCTTGCTTGGGCCTCTCTCCTGGAGGCGCTCAGTCAGACCGAGTGCTGACATGTGGCAAGACGCTCCTCGGGGCGCGTCTTGCTGGGGCCTCTCTCCTGGAGGCGCTCAGTCAGACCCAGTGTTGACATGTGGCCTGACGCTCCTCGGGGCGCGTCTTGCTTGGGCTTCTCTCCTGGAGGCCCTCAGTCAGACCCATTGTTGACATGTGGCAAGACGCTCCTCGGGGCACGTCTTGCTTGGGCCTCTCTCCTGGAGGCGATCAGTCAGACCGAGTAGTGACATGTGGCAAGACGCTCCTCGGGGTGCGTCTTGCTTGGACCTCTCTCCTGGAGGCGCTCAGTTAGACCGAGTAGTGACATGTCGCAAGACGCTCCTCGGGGCGCGTCTTGCTTGGGCCTCTCTCCTGGAGGCGCTCAGTCAGACCCAGTGGTGACATGTGGCAAGACGCTCCTCGGGGCGCATCTTGCTTGGGCCTCTCTCCTGGAGGCGCTCAGTCAGACCCAGTGTTGACACGTGGCAAGACGCTCCTCGGGGCGCGTCTTGCTTGGGCCTCTCTCCTGGAGCCGCTCAGTCAGACCCAGTGTTGACATGTGGCAAGACACTCCTCGGGGCGCGTCTTGTTTGGGCCTCTCTCATGGAGGCCCTCTGTCAGACCCAGTGTTGACATGTGTCAAGACGCTCCTCGGGGCGCGTCTTGCTTTGGCCTCTCTCCTGGAGGCGCTCAGTCAGACCGAGTGCTGACATGTGGCAAGAAGCTCCTCGGGGCGCGTGTTGCTTGGGCCTCTCTCCTGGAGGCACTCAGTCAGACCCAGTGGTGACATGTGGCAAGACGCTCCTCGGGGCGCATCTTGCTTTGGCCTCTCTCCTGGAGGCGCTCAGTCAGACCGAGTGCTGACATGTGGCAAGACGCTCCTCGGGGCGCGTCTTGCTTGGGCCTCTCTCCTGGAGGCGCTCAGTCAGACCCATTGGTGACATGTTGCAAGACGCTCCTTTGGGCGCGTCTTGCTTGGGCCTCTCTCCTGGAGGCGCTCAGTCAGACCGAGTGCTGACATGTGGAAAGACGCTCCTCGGGGCGCGTCTTGCTTGGGCCTCTCTCCTGGAGGCCCTCTGTCAGACCCAGTGTTGACATGTGGCAAGACGCTCCTCCGGGTGCATCTTGCTTGGGCCTCTCTCCTGGAGGCCCTCAGTCAGACCCATTGTTGACATGTGGCAAGACGCTCCTCAGGGCGCGTCTTTCTAGGGCCTTTCTCCTGGAGGCGCTCAGTCAGACCGAGTGCTGACATGTGGCAAGACGCTCCTTGGGGCGTGTCTTGCTTGGGCCTCTCTCCTGGAGGCGCTCAGTCAGACCCAGTGTTGACATGTGGCAAGACGCTCCTCGGGGCGCTTCTTCCTTGGGCTTCTCTCCTGGAGGCCCTCAGTCAGACCCATTGTTGACATGTGGCAAGATGCTCCTCGGGGCACGTGTTGCTTGGACCTCTCTCCTGGAGGCGCTCAGTCAGACCGAGTAGTGACATGTGGCAAGACGCTCCTCGGGGTATGTCTTGCTTGGGCCTCTCTCCTGGAGGCGCTCAATTAGACCCAGTGTTGACATGTGGCAAGACACTCCTCGGGGCGCGTCTTGGTTGGGCCTCTCTTCTGGAGGCCCTCAGTCAGACCCAGTGTTGACATGTGTCAAGACGCTCCTCGGGGCGCGTCTTGCTTGGGCCTCTCTCCTGGAGGCGCTCAGTCAGACCCAGTGTTGACATGTGGCAAGACGCTCCTCGGGGCGCGTCTTGCTTGGGCCTCTCTCCTGGAGGCGCTCAGTCAGACCATGTGTTGGCATGTGGCAAGACACTCCTCGGGGCGCGTCTTGGTTGGGCCTCTCTCCTGGAGGCGCTCATTCAGACCCAGTGGTGACATGTGGCAAGACGCTCCTCGGGGCGCGTCTTGCTTCGGCCTCTCTCCTGAATGCCCTCTGTCAGACCGAGTGTTGACATGTGGCAAGACTCTCCTCTGGGCGCATCTTGCTTGGGCCTCTCTCCTGGAGGCGCTAAGTCAGACCCAGTGTTGACACGTGGCAAGACGCTCCTCGGGGCGCGTCTTGCTTTGGCCTCTCTCCTGGAGGCGCTCAGTCAGACACAGTGTTGACACGTGGCAAGACACTCCTCGGGGCGCGTCTTGCTTGGGCTTCTCTCATGGAGGCCCTCAGTAAGACCCATTGTTGACATGTGGAAAGAAGCTCCTCGGGGCGCGTCTTGCTTTGGCTTCTCTCCTGGAGGCCCTCAGTCAGACCCATTGTTGACATGTGGCAAGACGCTCCTCGGGGCGCGTATTGCTTGGGCCTCTCTCCTGGATGCCCTCTGTCAGACCCAGTGTTGACATGTGGCAAGACTCTCCTCGGGGCGCGTCTTGCTTGGGCTTCTCTCATGGAGGCCCTCAGTCAGACCCAGTGTTGACATGTGTCAAGACGCTCCTCGGGGCGTGTCTTGCTTGGGCCTCTCTCCTGGAGGTGCTCAGTCAGACCCAGTTTTGACATGTGGCAAGACGCTCCTCGGGGCGCTTCTTCCTTGGGCTTCTCTCCTGGAGGCCCTCAGTCAGACCCATTGTTGACATGTGGCAAGACGCTCCTCGGGGCACGTGTTGCTTGGACCTCTCTCCTGGAGGCGCTCAGTCAGACCGAGTAGTGACATGTGGCAAGACGCTCCTCGGGGTATGTCTTGCTTGGGCCTCTCTCCTGGAGGC
Organism: Nothobranchius furzeri; assembly: GCF_043380555.1. Lineage (NCBI taxonomy): Eukaryota > Metazoa > Chordata > Actinopteri > Cyprinodontiformes > Nothobranchiidae > Nothobranchius > Nothobranchius furzeri. The sequence goes on along the minus strand of NC_091741.1, from coordinate 13,711,252 downwards.
GCTCAATTAGACCCAGTGTTGACATGTGGCAAGACGCTCCTCGGGGCGCGTCTTGCTTGGGCTTCTCTCCTGGAGGCCCTCAGTCAGACCCATTGTTGACATGTGGCAAGAAGCTCCTCGGGGCGCTTCTTGCTTGGGCCTCTCTCCTGGAGGCGCTCAGTCAGACCGAGTGCTGACATGTGGCAAGACGCTCCTCGGGGCGCGTCTTGCTGGGGCCTCTCTCCTGGAGGCGCTCAGTCAGACCCAGTGTTGACATGTGGCCTGACGCTCCTCGGGGCGCGTCTTGCTTGGGCTTCTCTCCTGGAGGCCCTCAGTCAGACCCATTGTTGACATGTGGCAAGACGCTCCTCGGGGCACGTCTTGCTTGGGCCTCTCTCCTGGAGGCGCTCAGTCAGACCGAGTAGTGACATGTGGCAAGACGCTCCTCGGGGTGCGTCTTGCTTGGACCTCTCTCCTGGAGGCGCTCAGTTAGACCGAGTAGTGACATGTCGCAAGACGCTCCTCGGGGCGCGTCTTGCTTGGGCCTCTCTCCTGGAGGCGCTCAGTCAGACCCAGTGGTGACATGTGGCAAGACGCTCCTCGGGGCGCGTCTTGCTTTGGCCTCTCTCCTGGAGGCGCTCAGTCAGACCGAGTGCTGACATGTGGCAAGAAGCTCCTCGGGGCGCGTGTTGCTTGGGCCTCTCTCCTGGAGGCGCTCAGTCAGACCCAGTGGTGACATGTGGCAAGACGCTCCTCGGGGCGCATCTTGCTTGGGCCTCTCTCCTGGAGGCGCTCAGTCAGACTGAGTAGTGACATGTGGCCTGACGCTCCTCGGGGCGCGTGTTGCTTGGGCCTCTCTCCTGGAGGCGCTCAGTCAGACCCATTGGTGACATGTTGCAAGACGCTCCTTTGGGCGCGTCTTGCTTGGGCCTCTCTCCTGGAGGCGCTCAGTCAGACCGAGTGCTGACATGTGGAAAGACGCTCCTCGGGGCGCGTCTTGCTTGGGCCTCTCTCCTGGAGGCCCTCTGTCAGACCCAGTGTTGACATGTGGCAAGACGCTCCTCCGGGCGCATCTTGCTTGGGTCTCTCTCCTGGAGGCCCTCAGTCAGACCCATTGTTGACATGTGGCAAGACGCTCCTCAGGGCGCGTCTTTCTAGGGCCTTTCTCCTGGAGGCGCTCAGTCAGACCGAGTGCTGACATGTGGCAAGATGCTCCTTGGGGCGTGTCTTGCTTGGGCCTCTCTCCTGGAGGCGCTCAGTCAGACCCAGTGTTGACATGTGGCAAGACGCTCCTCGGGGCGCTTCTTCCTTGGGCTTCTCTCCTGGAGGCCCTCAGTCAGACCCATTGTTGACATGTGGCAAGATGCTCCTCGGGGCACGTGTTGCTTGGACCTCTCTCCTGGAGGCGCTCAGTCAGACCGAGTAGTGACATGTGGCAAGACGCTCCTCGGGGTATGTCTTGCTTGGGCTTCTCTCCTGGAGGCGCTCAGTCAGACCGAGTGCTGACATGTGGCAAGAAGCTCCTCGGGGCGCGTGTTGCTTGGGCCTCTCTCCTGGAGGCGCTCAGTCAGACCCAGTGGTGACATGTGGCAAGACGCTCCTCGGGGCGCATCTTGCTTGGGCCTCTCTCCTGGAGGCGCTCAGTCAGACTGAGTAGTGACATGTGGCCTGACGCTCCTCGGGGCGCGTGTTGCTTGGGCCTCTCTCCTGGAGGCGCTCAGTCAGACCCATTGGTGACATGTTGCAAGACGCTCCTTTGGGCGCGTCTTGCTTGGGCCTCTCTCCTGGAGGCGCTCAGTCAGACCGAGTGCTGACATGTGGAAAGACGCTCCTCGGGGCGCGTCTTGCTTGGGCCTCTCTCCTGGAGGCCCTCTGTCAGACCCAGTGTTGACATGTGGCAAGACGCTCCTCCGGGCGCATCTTGCTTGGGTCTCTCTCCTGGAGGCCCTCAGTCAGACCCATTGTTGACATGTGGCAAGACGCTCCTCAGGGCGCGTCTTTCTAGGGCCTTTCTCCTGGAGGCGCTCAGTCAGACCGAGTGCTGACATGTGGCAAGATGCTCCTTGGGGCGTGTCTTGCTTGGGCCTCTCTCCTGGAGGCGCTCAGTCAGACCCAGTGTTGACATGTGGCAAGACGCTCCTCGGGGCGCTTCTTCCTTGGGCTTCTCTCCTGGAGGCCCTCAGTCAGACCCATTGTTGACATGTGGCAAGATGCTCCTCGGGGCACGTGTTGCTTGGACCTCTCTCCTGGAGGCGCTCAGTCAGACCGAGTAGTGACATGTGGCAAGACGCTCCTCGGGGTATGTCTTGCTTGGGCCTCTCTCCTGGAGGCGCTCAATTAGACCCAGTGTTGACATGTGGCAAGACACTCCTCGGGGCGCGTCTTGGTTGGGCCTCTCTTCTGGAGGCCCTCAGTCAGACCCAGTGTTGACATGTGTCAAGACGCTCCTCGGGGCGCGTCTTGCTTGGGCCTCTCTCCTGGAGGCCCTCAGTCAGACCCATTGTTGACATGTGGCAAGACGCTCCTCGGGGCACGTCTTGCTTGGGCCTCTCTCCTTGAGGCGCTCAGTCAGACCGAGTAGTGACATGTGGCAAGACGCTCCTCGGGGTGCGTCTTGCTTGGACCTCTCTCCTGGAGGCGCTCAGTTAGACCGAGTAGTGACATGTCGCAAGACGCTCCTCGGGGCGCGTCTTGCTTGGGCCTCTCTCCTGGAGGCGCTCAGTCAGACCCAGTGGTGACATGTGGCAAGACGCTCCTCGGGGCGCGTCTTGCTTTGGCCTCTCTCCTGGAGGCGCTCAGTCAGACCGAGTGCTGACATGTGGCAAGAAGCTCCTCGGGGCGCGTGTTGCTTGGGCCTCTCTCCTGGAGGCGCTCAGTCAGACCCAGTGGTGACATGTGGCAAGACGCTCCTCGGGGCCCATCTTGCTTTGGCCTCTCTCCTGGAGGCGCTCAGTCAGACCGAGTGCTGACATGTGGCAAGACGCTCCTCGGGGCGCGTCTTGCTTGGGCCTCTCTCCTGGAGGCGCTCAGTCAGACTGAGTAGTGACATGTGGCCTGACGCTCCTCGGGGCGCGTGTTGCTTGGGCCTCTCTCCTGGAGGCGCTCAGTCAGACCCATTGGTGACATGTTGCAAGACGCTCCTTTGGGCGCGTCTTGCTTGGGCCTCTGTCCTGGAGGCGCTCAGTCAGACCGAGTGCTGACATGTGGAAAGACGCTCCTCGGGGCGCGTCTTGCTTGGGCCTCTCTCCTGGAGGCCCTCTGTCAGACCCAGTGTTGACATGTGGCAAGACGCTCCTCCGGGCGCATCTTGCTTGGGTCTCTCTCCTGGAGGCCCTCAGTTAGACCCATTGTTGACATGTGGCAAGACGCTCCTCAGGGCGCGTCTTTCTAGGGCCTTTCTCCTGGAGGCGCTCAGTCAGACCGAGTGCTGACATGTGGCAAGACGCTCCTTGGGGCGTGTCTTGCTTGGGCCTCTCTCCTGGAGGCGCTCAGTCAGACCCAGTGTTGACATGTGGCAAGACGCTCCTCGGGGCGCTTCTTCCTTGGGCTTCTCTCCTGGAGGCCCTCAGTCAGACCCATTGTTGACATGTGGCAAGATGCTCCTCGGGGCACGTGTTGCTTGGACCTCTCTCCTGGAGGCGCTCAGTCAGACCGAGTAGTGACATGTGGCAAAATGCTCCTCGGGGTATGTCTTGCTTGGGCCTCTCTCCTGGAGGCGCTCAATTAGACCCAGTGTTGACATGTGGCAAGACACTCCTCGGGGCGCGTCTTGGTTGGGCCTCTCTTCTGGAGGCCCTCAGTCAGACCCAGTGTTGACATGTGTCAAGACGCTCCTCGGGGCGCGTCTTGCTTGGGCCTCTCTCCTGGAGGCCCTCAGTCAGACCCATTGTTGACATGTGGCAAGACGCTCCTCGGGGCGCGTCTTGCTTGGGCTTCTCTCCTGGAGACGCTCAGACAGACCCAGTGTTGACATGTAACAAGACGCTCCTCGGGGCGCGTCTTGCTTGGGCCTCTCTCCTGGAGGCGCTCAGTCAGAACCAGAGGTGACATGTGGCAAGACGCTCCTCGGGGCTCGTCTTGCTTGGGCCTCTCTCCTGGAGGCCCTCTGTCAGACCCAGTGTTGACAGTTGGCAAGACGCTCCTCCGGGCGCATTTTGCTTGGGCCTCTCTCCTGGAGGCCCTCAGTCAGACACATTGTTGACATGTGGCAAGACGCTCCTCGGGGCGCGTCTTGCTTGGGCCTCTCTCCTGGAGGCGCTCAGTCAGACCCAGTGTTGACATGTGGCAAGACACTCCTCGGGGCGCGTCTTGCTTGGGCCTCTCTCCTGGAGGCGCTCAGTCAGACCCAGTGTTGACATGTGGCAGGACGCTCCTCGGGGCGCGTCTTGCTTGGGCCTCTCTCCTGGAGGCGCTCAGTCAGACCCAGTGTTGGCATGTGGCAAGACACTCCTCGGGGCGCGTCTTGGTTGGGCCTCTCTCCTGGAGGCGCTCATTCAGACCCAGTGGTGACATGTGGCAAGACGCTCCTCGGGGCGCGTATTGCTTCGGCCTCTCTCCTGAATGCCCTCTGTCAGACCGAGTGTTGACATGTGGCACGATTCTCCTCGAGGCGCGTCTTGCTTGGGCTTCTCTCATGGAGGCCCTCAGTCCGACCCAGTGTTGACATGTGTCAAGACGCTCCTCGGGGCGTGTCTTGCTTGGGCCTCTCTCCTGGAGGCGCTCAGTCAGACCCAGTGTTGACATGTGGCAAGACGCTCCTCTGGGCGCGTCTTGCTTCGGCCTCTCTCCTGGAGGCGCTCAGTCAGACCCAGTGTTGACACGTGGCAAGTCGCTCCTCGGGGCGCGTCTTGCTTGGGCCTCTCTCCTGGAGGCGCTCAGTCAGACCATGTGTTGGCATGTGGCAAGACACTCCTCGGGGCGCGTCTTGGTTGGGCCTCTCTCCTGGAGGCGCTCATTCAGACCCAGTGGTGACATGTGGCAAGATGCTCCTCGGGGCGCGTCTTGCTTCGGCCTCTCTCCTGAATGCCCTCTGTCAGACCGAGTGTTGACATGTGGCAAGACTCTCCTCGGGGCGCGTCTTGCTTGGGCCTCTCTCCTGGAGGCGCTAAGTCAGACCCAGTGTTGACACGTGGCAAGACGCTCCTCGGGGCGCGTCTTGCTTGGGCCTCTCTCCTGGAGGCGCTCAGTCAGACACAGTGTTGACACGTGGCAAGAAACTCCTCGGGGTGCGTCTTGCTTGGGCTTCTCTCATGGAGGCCCTCAGTAAGACCCATTGTTGACATGTGGAAAGAAGCTCCTCGGGGCGCGTCTTGCTTTGGCTTCTCTCCTGGAGGCCCTCAGTCAGACCCATTGTTGACATGTGGCAAGACGCTCCTCGGGGCGCTTCTTGCTTGGGCTTCTCTCATGGAGGCCCTCAGTCAGACCCAGTGTTGACATGTGTCAAGACGCTCCTCTGGGCGTGTCTTGCTTGGGCCTCTCTCCTGGAGGCGCTCAGTCAGACCCAGTGTTGACATGTGGCAAGACGCTGCTCGGGGCGCTTCTTCCTTGGGCTTCTCTCCTGGAGGCCCTCAGTCAGACCCATTGTTGACATGTGGCAAGACGCTCCTCGGGGCACGTGTTGCTTGGACCTCTCTCCTGGAGGCGCTCAGTCAGACCGAGTAGTGACATGTGGCAAGACGCTCCTCGGGGTATGTCTTGCTTGGGCCTCTCTCCTGGAGGCGCTCAATTAGACCCAGTGTTGACATGTGGCAAGACGCTCCTCGGGGCGCGTCTTGCTTGGGCTTCTCTCCTGGAGGCCCTCAGTCAGACCCATTGTTGACATGTGGCAAGAAGCTCCTCGGGGCGCTTCTTGCTTGGGCCTCTCTCCTGGAGGCGCTCAGTCAGACCGAGTGCTGACATGTGGCAAGACGCTCCTCGGGGCGCGTCTTGCTTGGACCTCTCTCCTGGAGGCGCTCAGTTAGACCGAGTAGTGACATGTCGCAAGACGCTCCTCGGGGCGCGTCTTGCTTGGGCCTCTCTCCTGGAGGCGCTCAGTCAGACCCAGTGGTGACATGTGGCAAGACGCTCCTCGGGGCGCATCTTGCTTGGGCCTTTCTCCTGGAGGCGCTCAGTCAGACCCAGTGTTGACACGTGGCAAGACGCTCCTCGGGGCGCGTCTTGCTTGGGCCTCTCTCCTGGAGCCGCTCAGTCAGACCCAGTGTTGACATGTGGCAAGACACTCCTCGGGGCGCGTCTTGTTTGGGCCTCTCTCATGGAGGCCCTCTGTCAGACCCAGTGTTGACATGTGTCAAGACGCTCCTCGGGGCGCGTCTTGCTTTGGCCTCTCTCCTGGAGGCGCTCAGTCAGACCGAGTGCTGACATGTGGCAAGAAGCTCCTCGGGGCGCGTGTTGCTTGGGCCTCTCTCCAGAAGGCCCTCAATCAGACCCAGTGTTGACACGTGGCAAGACGCTCCTCGGGGCGCGTCTTGCTTGGGCCTCTCTCCTGGAGGCGCTCAGTCAGACTGAGTAGTGACATGTGGCCTGACGCTCCTCGGGGCGCGTGTTGCTTGGGCCTCTCTCCTGGAGGCGCTCAGTCAGACCCATTGGTGACATGTTGCAAGACGCTCCTCCGGGCGCATCTTGCTTGGGCCTCTCTCCTGGAGGCCCTCAGTCAGACCCATTGTTGACATGTGGCAAGACGCTCCTCCGGGCGCATCTTGCTTGGGCCTCTCTCCTGGAGGCCCTCAGTCAGACCCATTGTTGACATGTGGCAAGACGCTCCTCAGGGCGCATCTTTCTGGGGCCTTTCTTCTGGAGGCGCTCAGTCAGACCGAGTGCTGACATGTGGCAAGACGCTCCTCGGGGCGTGTCTTGCTTGGGCCTCTCTCCTGGAGGCGCTCAGTCAGACCCAGTGTTGACATGTGGCAAGACGCTCCTCGGGGCGCTTCTTCCTTGGGCTTCTCTCCTGGAGGCCCTCAGTCAGACCCATTGTTGACATGTGGCAAGATGCTCCTCGGGGCACGTGTTGCTTGGACCTCTCTCCTGGAGGCGCTCAGTCAGACCGAGTAGTGACATGTGGCAAGACGCTCCTCGGGGTATGTCTTGCTTGGGCCTCTCTCCTGGAGGCGCTCAATTAGACCCAGTGTTGACATGTGGCAAGACGCTCCTCGGGGCGCGTCTTGCTTGGGCTTCTCTCCTGGAGGCCCTCAGTCAGACCCATTGTTGACATGTGGCAAGAAGCTCCTCGGGGCGCTTCTTGCTTGGGCCTCTCTCCTGGAGGCGCTCAGTCAGACCGAGTGCTGACATGTGGCAAGTCGCTCCTCGGGGCGCGTCTTGCTGGGGCCTCTCTCCTGGAGGCGCTCAGTCAGACCCAGTGTTGACATGTGGCCTGACGCTCCTCGGGGCGCGTCTTGCTTGGGCTTCTCTCCTGGAGGCCCTCAGTCAGACCCATTGTTGACATGTGGCAAGACGCACCTCGGGGCACGTCTTGCTTGGGCCTCTCTCCTGGAGGCACTCAGTCAGACCGAGTAGTGACATGTAGCAAGACGCTCCTCGGGGTGCGTCTTGCTTGGACCTCTCTCCTGGAGAGGCTCAGTTAGACCGAGTAGTGACATGTCGCAAGACGCTCCTCGGGGCGCGTCTTGCTTCTGCCTCTCTCCTGGAGGCGCTCAGTCAGACCCAGTGGTGACATGTGGCAAGACGCTCCTCGGGGCGCATCTTACTTGGGCCTCTCTCCTGGAGGCGCTCAGTCAGACCCAGTGTTGACACGTGGCAAGACGCTCCTTGGGGCGCGTCTTGCTTGGGCCTCTCTCCTGGAGCCGCTCAGTCAGACCCAGTGTTGACATGTGGCAAGACACTCCTCGGGGCGCGTCTTGTTTGGGCCTCTCTCATGGAGGCCCTCTGTCAGACCCAGTGTTGACATGTGTCAAGACGCTCCTCGGGGCGCGTCTTGCTTTGGCCTCTCTCCTGGAGGCGCTCAGTCAGACCGAGTGCTGACATGTGGCAAGAAGCTCCTCGGGGCGCGTGTTGCTTGGGCTTCTCTCCTGGAGGCCCTCAGTAAGACCCATTGTTGACAAGTGGCAAGACGCTCCTCGGGGCGCGTCTTGCTTGGGCCTCTCTCCAGAAGGCCCTCAATCAGACCCAGTGTTGACACGTGGCAAGACGCTCCTCGGGGCGCGTCTTGCTTGGGCCTCTCTCCTGGAGGCGCTCAGTCAGACTGAGTAGTGACATGTGGCCTGACGCTCCTCGGGCGCGTGTTGCTTGGGCCTCTCTCCTGGAGGCGCTCAGTCAGACCCATTGTTGACATGTTGCAAGACTCTCCTTTGGGCGCGTCTTGCTTGGGCCTCTCTCCTGGAGGCGCTCAGTCAGACCGAGTGCTGACATGTGGAAAGACGCTCCTCGGGGCGCGTCTTGCTTGGGCCTCTCTCCTGGAGGCCCTCTGTCAGACCCAGTGTTGACATGTGGCAAGACGCTCCTCCGGGCGCATCTTGCTTGGGCCTCTCTCCTGGAGGCCCTCAGTCAGACCCATTGTTGACATGTGGCAAGACGCTCCTCAGGGCGCGTCTTTCTTGGGCCTTTCTCCTGGAGGCGCTCAGTCAGACCGAGTGCTGACATGTGGCAAGACGCTCCTCGGGGCGCGTCTTGCTTGGGCCTCTCTCCTGGAGGCGGTCAGTCAGACTGAGTAGTGAAATGTGGCCTGACCCTCCCCGGGGCGCGTCTTGCTTGGGCCTCTCTCCTGGAGGCGCTCAGTCAGACCCAGTGGTGACATGTGGCAAGACACTCCTCGGGGCGCGTCTTGGTTGGGCCTCTCTCCTGGAGGCCCTCAGTCAGACCCAGTGTTGACATGTGTCAAGACGCTCCTCGGGGCGCGTCTTGCTTGGGCCTCTCTCCTGGAGGCCCTCAGTCAGACCCATTGTTGACATGTGGCAAGACGCTCCTTGGGGCGCGTCTTGCTTGGGCTTCTCTCCTGGAGACGCTCAGACAGACCCAGTGTTGACATGTGACAAGACGCTCCTCGGGGCGCGTCTTGCTTGGGCCTCTCTCCTGGAGGCGCTCAGTCAGAACCAGAGGTGACATGTGGCAAGACGCTCCTCGGGGCGCGTCTTGCTTGGGCCTCTCTCCTGGAGGCCCTCTGTCAGACCCAGTGTTGACATGTGGCAAGACGCTCCTCCGGGCGCATCTTGCTTGGGCCTCTCTCCTGGAGGCCCTCAGTCAGACACATTGTTGACATGTGGCAAGACGCTCCTCGGGGCGCGTCTTTCTTGGGCGTCTCTCCTGGAGGCGCTCAGTCAGACCCAGTGTTGACATGTGGCAGGACGCTCCTCGGGGCGCGTCTTGCTTGGGCCTCTCTCCTGGAGGCGCTCAGTCAGACCCAGTGTTGGCATGTGGCAAGACACTCCTCGGGGCGCGTCTTGGTTGGGCCTCTCCCCTGGAGGCGCTCATTCAGACCCAGTGGTGACATGTGGCAAGACGCTCCTCGGGGCGCGTATTGCTTCGGCCTCTCTCCTGAATGCCCTCTGTCAGACCGAGTGTTGACATGTGGCAGGACTCTCCTCGGGGCGCGTCTTGCTTGGGCTTCTCTCATGGAGGCCCTCAGTCCGACCCAGTGTTGACATGTGTCAAGACGCTCCTCGGGGTGTGTCTTGCTTGGGCCTCTCTCCTGGAGGCGCTCAGTCAGACCATGTGTTGGCATGTGGCAAGACACTCCTCGGGGCGCGTCTTGGTTGGGCCTCTCTCCTGGAGGCGCTCATTCAGACCCAGTGGTGACATGTGGCAAGACGCTCCTCGGGGCGCGTCTTGCTTCGGCCTCTCTCCTGAATGCCCTCTGTCAGACCGAGTGTTGACATGTGGCAAGACTCTCCTCGGGGCGCGTCTTGCTTGGGCTTCTCTCATGGAGGCCCTCAGTCCGACCCAGTGTTGACATGTGTCAAGACGCTCCTCGGGGCGCGTCTTGCTTGGGCCTCTCTCCTGGAGGCCCTCAGTCAGACCCAGTGTTGACATGTGTCAAGACGCTCCTCGTGGCGCGTCTTGCTTGGGCCTCTCTAATGGAGGCCCTCAGTCAGACCCATTGTTGACATGTGGCAAGACGCTCCTCGGGGCGCGTCTTGCTTGGGCTTCTCTCCTGGAGACGCTCAGACAGACCCAGTGTTGACATGTGACAAGACGCTCCTCGGGGCGCGTCTTGCTTGGGCCTCTCTCCTGGAGGCGCTCAGTCAGAACCAGAGGTGACATGTGGCAAGACGCTCCTCGGGGCGCGTCTTGCTTGGGCCTCTCTCCTGGAGGCCCTCTGTCAGACCCAGTGTTGACATGTGGCAAGACGCTCCTCCGGTGCATCTTGCTTGGGCCTCTCTCCTGGAGGCCCTCAGTCAGACACATTGTTGACATGTGGCAAGACGCTCCTCGGGGCGTGTCTTGCTTGGGCCTCTCTCCTGGAGGCGCTCAGTCAGACCCAGTGTTGACATGTGGCAAGACGCTCCTCGGGGCGCGTCGTGCTTGGGCCTCTCTCCTGGAGGCCCTCTGTCAGACCCAGTGTTGACATGTGGCAGGACGCTCCTCGGGGCGCGTCTTGCTTGGGCCTCTCTCCTGGAGGCGCTCATTCAGACCCAGTGGTGACATGTGGCAAGACGCTCCTCGTGGCGCGTATTGCTTCGGCCTCTCTCCTGAATGCCCTCTGTCAGACCGAGTGTTGACATGTGGCAAGACTCTCCTCGGGGTGCGTCTTGCTTGGGCTTCTCTCATGGAGGCCCTCAGTCCGACCCAGTGTTGACATGTGTCAAGACGCTCCTCGGGGCGTGTCTTGCTTGGGCCTCTCTCCTGGAGGCGCTCAGTCAGACCCAGTGTTGACATGTGGCAAGACGCTCCTCTGGGCGCGTCTTGCTTGGGCCTCTCTCCTGGAGGCGCTCAGTCAGACCCAGTGTTGACACGTGGCAAGACGCTCCTCGGGGCGCGTCTTGCTTGGGCCTCTCTCCTGGAGGCGCTCAGTCAGACCATGTGTTGGCATGTGGCAAGACACTCCTCGGGGCGCGTCTTGGTTGGGCCTCTCTCCTGGAGGCGCTCATTCAGACCCAGTGGTGACATGTGGCAAGACGCTCCTCGGGGCGCGTCTTGCTTCGGCCTCTCTCCTGAATGCCCTCTGTCAGACCGAGTGTTGACATGTGGCAAGACTCTCCTCGGGCCGCGTCTTGCTTGGGCTTCTCTCATGGAGGCCCTCAGTCCGACCCAGGGTTGACATGTGTCAAGACGCTCCTCGGGGCGTGTCTTGCTTGGGCCTCTCTCCTGGAGGCGCTCAGTCAGACCCAGTGTTGACATGTGGCAAGACGCTACTCTGGGCGCGTCTTGCTTGGGCTTCTCTCCTGGAGGCCCTCAGTCAGACCCATTGTTGACATGTGGCAAGACGCTCCTCAGGGCGCGTCTTTCTAGGGCCTTTCTCCTGGAGGCGCTCAGTCAGACCGAGTGCTGACATGTGGCAAGACGCTCCTCGGGGCGCGTCTTGCTTGGGCCTCTCTCCTGGAGGCGGTCAGTCAGACTGAGTAGTGACATGTGGCCTGACGCTCCCCGGGGCGCATCTTGCTTGGGCCTCTCTCCTGGAGGCGCTCAGTCAGACCCAGTGGTGACATGTGGCAAGACACTCCTCGGGGCGCATCTTGCTTGGGCTTCTCTCCCTGAGGCCCTCAGTCCGACCCATTGTTGACATGTGGCAAGACGCTCCTCGGGGCGCGTCTTGCTTGGGCTTCTCTCCTGGAGACGCTCAGACAGACCCAGTGTTGACATGTGACAAGACGCTCCTCGGGGCGCGTCTTGCTTGGGCCTCTCTCCTGGAGGCGCTCAGTCAGAACCAGAGGTTACATGTGGCAAGACGCTCCTCGGGGCGCGTCTTGCTTGGGCCTCTCTCCTGGAGGCCCTCTGTCAGACCCAGTGTTGACATGTGGCAAGACGCTCCTCCGGGCGCATCTTGCTTGGGCTTCTCTCATGGAGGCCCTCAGTCAGACCCAGTGTTGACATGTGTCAAGACGCTCCTCGGGGCGTGTCTTGCTTGGGCCTCTCTCCTGGAGGCGCTCAGTCAGACCCAGTGTTGACATGTGGCAAGACGCTCCTTGGGGCGCTTCTTCCTTGGGCTTCTCTCCTGGAGGCCCTCAGTCAGACCCATTGTTGACATATGGCAAGACGCTCCTCGGGGCACGTGTTGCTTGGACCTCTCTCCTGGAGGCGCTCAGTCAGACCGAGTAGTGACATGTGGCAAGACGCTCCTCGGGGTATGTCTTGCTTGGGCCTCTCTCCTGGAGGCGCTCAATTAGACCCAGTGTTGACATGTGGCAAGACGCTCCTCGGGGCGCGTCTTGCTTGGGCTTCTCTCCTGGAGGCCCTCAGTCAGACCCATTGTTGACATGTGGCAAGAAGCTCCTCGGGGCGCTTCCTGCTTGGGCCTCTCTCCTGGAGGCGCTCAGTCAGACCGAGTGCTGACATGTGGCAAGACGCTCCTCGGGGCGCGTCTTGCTGGGGCCTCTCTCCTGGAGGCGCTCAGTCAGACCCAGTGTTGACATGTGGCCTGACGCTCCTCGGGTCGCGTCTTGCTTGGGCTTCTCTCCTGGAGGCCCTCAGTAAGACCCATTGTTGACATGTGGCAAGACGCTCCTCGGGGCGCGTCTTGCTTGGGCCTCTCTCCAGAAGGCCCTCAATCAGACCCAGTGTTGACACGTGGCAAGACGCTCCTCGGGGCGCGTCTTGCTTGGGCCTCTCTCCTGGAGGCGCTCAGTCAGACTGAGTAGTGACATGTGGCCTGACGTTCCTCGGGGCGCGTGTTGCTTGGGCCTCTCTCCTGGAGGCGCTCAGTCAGACCCAGTGGTGACATGTGGCAAGACGCTCCTCGGGGCGCATCTTGCTTGGGCCTCTCTCCTGGAGGCGCTCAGTCAGACCCAGTGTTGACACGTGGCAAGACGCTCCTCGGGGCGCGTCTTGCTTGGGCCTCTCTCCTGGAGCCGCTCAGTCAGACCCAGTGTTGACATGTGGCAAGACACTCCTCGGGGCGCGTCTTGTTTGGGCCTCTCTCATGGAGGCCCTCTGTCAGACCCAGTGTTGACATGTGTCAAGACGCTCCTCGGGGTGCGTCTTGCTTTGGCCTCTCTCCTGGAGGCGCTCAGTCAGACCGAGTGCTGACATGTGGCAAGAAGCTCCTCGGGGTGCGTGTTGCTTGGGCTTCTCTCCTGGAGGCCCTCAGTAAGACCCATTGTTGACATGTGGCAAGACGCTCCTCGGGGCGCTTCTTCCTTGGGCTTCTCTCCTGGAGGCCCTCAGTCAGACCCATTGTTGACATATGGCAAGACGCTCCTCGGGGCACGTGTTGCTTGGACCTCTCTCCTGGAGGCGCTCAGTCAGACCGAGTAGTGACATGTGGCAAGACGCTCCTCGGGGTATGTCTTGCTTGGGCCTCTCTCCTGGAGGCGCTCAATTAGACCCAGTGTTGACATGTGGCAAGACGCTCCTCGGGGCGCGTCTTGCTTGGGCTTCTCTCCTGGAGGCCCTCAGTCAGACCCATTGTTGACATGTGGCAAGAAGCTCCTCGGGGCGCTTCCTGCTTGGGCCTCTCTCCTGGAGGCGCTCAGTCAGACCGAGTGCTGACATGTGGCAAGACGCTCCTCGGGGCGCGTCTTGCTGGGGCCTCTCTCCTGGAGGCGCTCAGTCAGACCCAGTGTTGACATGTGGCCTGACGCTCCTCGGGTCGCGTCTTGCTTGGGCTTCTCTCCTGGAGGCCCTCAGTAAGACCCATTGATGACATGTGGCAAGACGCTCCTCGGGGCGCGTCTTGCTTGGGCCTCTCTCCAGAAGGCCCTCAATCAGACCCAGTGTTGACACGTGGCAAGACGCTCCTCGGGGCGCGTCTTGCTTGGGCCTCTCTCCTGGAGGCGCTCAGTCAGACTGAGTAGTGACATGTGGCCTGACGTTCCTCGGGGCGCGTGTTGCTTGGGCCTCTCTCCTGGAGGCGCTCAGTCAGACCCAGTGGTGACATGTGGCAAGACGCTCCTCGGGGCGCATCTTGCTTGGGCCTCTCTCCTGGAGGCGCTCAGTCAGACCCAGTGTTGACACGTGGCAAGACGCTCCTCGGGGCGCGTCTTGCTTGGGCCTCTCTCCTGGAGCCGCTCAGTCAGACCCAGTGTTGACATGTGGCAAGACACTCCTCGGGGCGCGTCTTGTTTGGGCCTCTCTCATGGAGGCCCTCTGTCAGACCCAGTGTTGACATGTGTCAAGACGCTCCTCGGGGTGCGTCTTGCTTTGGCCTCTCTCCTGGAGGCGCTCAGTCAGACCGAGTGCTGACATGTGGCAAGAAGCTCCTCGGGGTGCGTGTTGCTTGGGCTTCTCTCCTGGAGGCCCTCAGTAAGACCCATTGTTGACATGTGGCAAGACGCTCCTCGGGGCGCGTCTTGCTTGGGCCTCTCTCCAGAAGGCCCTCAATCAGACCCAGTGTTGACACGTGGCAAGACGCTCCTCGGGGCGCGTCTTGCTTGGGCCTCTCTCCTGGAGGCGCTCAGTCAGACTGAGTAGTGACATGTGGCCTGACGCTCCTCGGGGCGCGTGTTGCTTGGGCCTCTCTCCTGGAGGCGCTCAGTCAGACCCATTGTTGACATGTTGCAAGACGCTCCTTTGGGCGCGTCTTGCTTGGGCCTCTCTCCTGGAGGCGCTCAGTCAGACCGAGTGCTGACATGTGGAAAGACGCTCCTCGGGGCGCGTCTTGCTTGGGCCTCTCTCCTGGAGGCCCTCTGTCAGACCCAGTGTTGACATGTGGCAAGACGCTCCTCCGGGCGCTTCTTGCTTGGGCCTCTCTCCTGGAGGCCCTCAGTCAGACCCATTGTTGACATGTGGCAAGACGCTCCTCAGGCCGCGTCTTTCTTGGGCCTTTCTCCTGGAGGCACTCAGTCAGACCGAGTGCTGACATGTGGCAAGACGCTCCTCGGGGCGCGTCTTGCTTGGGCCTCTCTCCTGGAGGCGGTCAGTCAGACTGAGTAGTGACATGTGGCCTGACGCTCCCCGGGGCGCGTCTTTCTTGGGCCTCTCTCCTGGAGGCGCTCAGTCAGACCCAGTGGTGACATGTGGCAAGACACTCCTCGGGGCGCGTCTTGGTTGGGCCTCTCTCCTGGAGGCGCTCAGTCAGAACCAGAGGTGACATGTGGCAAGACGCTCCTCGGGGCTCGTCTTGCTTGGGCCTCTCTCCTGGAGGCCCTCTGTCAGACCCAGTGTTGACATGTGGCAAGACGCTCCTCGGGGCGCGTCTTGCTTGGGCCTCTCTCCTGGAGGCGCTCAGTCAGACCCAGTGTTGACATGTGGCAAGACGCTCCTCGGGGCGCGTCTTGCTTGGGCCTCTCTCCTGGAGGCGCTCAGTCAGACCCAGTGTTGACATGTGGCACGACGCTCCTCGGGGCGCGTCTTGCTTGGGCCTCTCTCCTGGAGGCGCTCAGTCAGACCCAGTGTTGGCATGTGGCAAGACACTCCTCGGGGCGCGTCTTGGTTGGGCCTCTCTCCTGGAGGCGCTCATTCAGACCCAGTGGTGACATGTGGCAAGACGCTCCTCGGGGCGCGTATTGCTTCGGCCTCTCTCCTGAATGCCCTCTGTCAGACCGAGTGTTGACATGTGGCAAGACTCTCCTCGGGGCGCGTCTTGCTTGGGCTTCTCTCATGGAGGCCCTCAGTCCGACCCAGTGTTGACATGTGTCAAGACGCTCCTCGGGGCGTGTCTTGCTTGGGCCTCTCTCCTGGAGGCGCTCAGTCAGACCCAGTGTTGACATGTGGCAAGACGCTCCTCTGGGCGCGTCTTGCTTGGGCCTCTCTCCTGGAGGCGCTCAGTCAGACCCAGTGTTGACACGTGGCAAGACGCTCCTCGGGGCGCGTCTTGCTTGGGCCTCTCTCCTGGAGGCGCTCAGTCAGACCATGTGTTGGCATGTGGCAAGACACTCCTCGGGGCGCGTCTTGGTTGGGCCTCTCTCCTGGAGAAGCTCATTCAGACCCAGTGGTGACATGTGGCAAGACGCTCCTCGGGGCGCGTCTTGCTTCGGCCTCTCTCCTGAATGCCCTCTGTCAGACCGAGTGTTGACATGTGGCAAGACTCTCCTCGGGGCGCGTCTTGCTTGGGCTTCTCTCATGGAGGCCCTCAGTCCGACCCAGTGTTGACATGTGTCAAGACGCTCCTCGGGGCGTGTCTTGCATGGGCCTCTCTCCTGGAGGCGCTCAGTCAGACCCAGTGTTGACATGTGGCAAGACGCTCCTCTGGGCGCGTCTTGCTTGGGCTTCTCTCCTGGAGGCCCTCAGTCAGACCCATTGTTGACATGTGGCAAGACGCTCCTCGGGGCACGTCTTGCTTGGGCCTCTCTCCTGGAGGCGCTCAGTCAGACCGAGTAGTGACATGTGGCAAGACGCTCCTCGGGGCGCGTCTTGCTTGGACCTCCCTCCTGGAGGCGCTCAGTCAGACCGAGTAGTGACATTTGGCAAGACGCTCCTCGGGGCGCGTCTTGCTTGGACCTCTCTCCTGGAGGCGCTCAGTTAGACCGAGTAGTGACATGTGGCAAGACGCTCCTCGGGGCGCGTCTTGCTTGGGCCTCTCTCCTGGAGGCGCTCAGTCAGACCGAGTGCTGACATAAGGCAAGACGCTCCTCGGGGCGCGTCTTGCTGGGGCCTCTCTACTGGAGGTGCTCAATCAGACCCAGTGGTGACACGTGGCAAGACGCTCCTCTGGGCGCGTCTTGCTTGGGCCTCTCTCCTGGAGGAGCTCAGTCAGACCCAGTGGTGACACGTGGCAAGACGCTCCTCGGGGCGCGTCTTGCTTGGGCCTCTCTCCTGGAGGCGCTCAGTCAGACTGAGTAGTGACATGTGGCCTGACGCTCCTCGGGGCGCGTGTTGCTTGGGCCTCTCTCCTGGAGGCGCTCAGTCAGACCCATTGTTGACATGTTGCAAGACGCTCCTTTGGGCGCGTCTTGCTTGGGCCTCTCTCCTGGAGGCGCTCAGTCAGACCGAGTGCTGACATGTGGAAAGACGCTCCTCGGGGCGCGTCTTGCTTGGGCCTCTCTCCTGGAGGCCCTCTGTCAGACCCAGTGTTGACATGTGGCAAGACGCTCCTCCGGGCGCTTCTTGCTTGGGCCTCTCTCCTGGAGGCCCTCAGTCAGACCCATTGTTGACATGTGGCAAGACGCTCCTCAGGCCGCGTCTTTCTTGGGCCTTTCTCCTGGAGGCACTCAGTCAGACCGAGTGCTGACATGTGGCAAGACGCTCCTCGGGGCGCGTCTTGCTTGGGCCTCTCTCCTGGAGGCGGTCAGTCAGACTGAGTAGTGACATGTGGCCTGACGCTCCCCGGGGCGCGTCTTTCTTGGGCCTCTCTCCTGGAGGCGCTCAGTCAGACCCAGTGGTGACATGTGGCAAGACACTCCTCGGGGCGCGTCTTGGTTGGGCCTCTCTCCTGGAGGCGCTCAGTCAGAACCAGAGGTGACATGTGGCAAGACGCTCCTCGGGGCTCGTCTTGCTTGGGCCTCTCTCCTGGAGGCCCTCTGTCAGACCCAGTGTTGACATGTGGCAAGACGCTCCTCGGGGCGCGTCTTGCTTGGGCCTCTCTCCTGGAGGCGCTCAGTCAGACCCAGTGTTGACATGTGGCAAGACGCTCCTCGGGGCGCGTCTTGCTTGGGCCTCTCTCCTGGAGGCGCTCAGTCAGACCCAGTGTTGACATGTGGCAGGACGCTCCTCGGGGCGCGTCTTGCTTGGGCCTCTCTCCTGGAGGCGCTCAGTCAGACCCAGTGTTGGCATGTGGCAAGACACTCCTCGGGGCGCGTCTTGGTTGGGCCTCTCTCCTGGAGGCGCTCATTCAGACCCAGTGGTGACATGTGGCAAGACGCTCCTCGGGGCGCGTATTGCTTCGGCCTCTCTCCTGAATGCCCTCTGTCAGACCGAGTGTTGACATGTGGCAAGACTCTCCTCGGGGCGCGTCTTGCTTGGGCTTCTCTCATGGAGGCCCTCAGTCCGACCCAGTGTTGACATGTGTCAAGACGCTCCTCGGGGCGTGTCTTGCTTGGGCCTCTCTCCTGGAGGCGCTCAGTCAGACCCAGTGTTGACATGTGGCAAGACGCTCCTCTGGGCGCGTCTTGCTTGGGCCTCTCTCCTGGAGGCGCTCAGTCAGACCCAGTGTTGACACGTGGCAAGACGCTCCTCGGGGCGCGTCTTGCCTGGGCCTCTCTCCTGGAGGCGCTCAGTCAGACCATGTGTTGGCATGTGGCAAGACACTCCTCGGGGCGCGTCTTGGTTGGGCCTCTCTCCTGGAGAAGCTCATTCAGACCCAGTGGTGACATGTGGCAAGACGCTCCTCGGGGCGCGTCTTGCTTCGGCCTCTCTCCTGAATGCCCTCTGTCAGACCGAGTGTTGACATGTGGCAAGACTCTCCTCGGGGCGCGTCTTGCTTGGGCTTCTCTCATGGAGGCCCTCAGTCCGACCCAGTGTTGACATGTGTCAAGACGCTCCTCGGGGCGTGTCTTGCATGGGCCTCTCTCCTGGAGGCGCTCAGTCAAACCCAGTGTTGACATGTGGCAAGACGCTCCTCTGGGCGCGTCTTGCTTGGGCTTCTCTCCTGGAGGCCCTCAGTCAGACCCATTGTTGACATGTGGCAAGACGCTCCTCGGGGCACGTCTTGCTTGGGCCTCTCTCCTGGAGGAGCTCAGTCAGACCCAGTGGTGACACGTGGCAAGACGCTCCTCGGGGAGCGGCTTGCTTCGGCCTCTCTCCTGAATGCCCTCTGTCAGACCGAGTGTTGACATGTGGCAAGACACTCCTCGGGGCGCGTCTTGCTTGGGCTTCTCTCATGGAGGACCTCAGTCCGCCCCAGTGTTGACATGTGTCAAGACGCTCCTCGGGGCGTGTCTTGCTTGGGCCTCTCTCCTGGAGGCGCTCAGTCAGACCCAGTGTTGACATGTGGCAAGACGCTCCTCTGGGCGCGTCTTGCTTGGGCTTCTCTCCTGGAGGCCCTCAGTCAGACCCATTGTTGTCATGTGGCAAGACGCTCCTCGGGGCACGTCTTGCTTGGGCCTCTCTCCTGGAGGCGCTCAGTCAGACCGAGTAGTGACATGTGGCAAGACGCTCCTCGGGGCGCGTCTTGCTTGGACCTCCCTCCTGGAGGCGCTCAGTCAGACCGAGTAGTGACATTTGGCAAGACGCTCCTCGGGGCGCGTCTTGCTTGGACCTCTCTCCTGGAGGCGCTCAGTTAGACCGAGTAGTGACATGTGGCAAGACGCTCCTCGGGGCGCGTCTTGCTTGGGCCTCTCTCCTGGAGGCGCTCAGTCAGACCGAGTGCTGACATAAGGCAAGACGCTCCTCGGGGCGCGTCTTGCTGGGGCCTCTCTACTGGAGGTGCTCAATCAGACCCAGTGGTGACACGTGGCAAGACGCTCCTCTGGGCGCGTCTTGCTTGGGCCTCTCTCCTGCAGGAGCTCAGTCAGACCCAGTGGTGACACGTGGCAAGACGCGCTTGGGCCTCTCTCCTGGAGGCGCTAAGTCAGACCCAGTGTTGACACGTGGCAAAACGCTCCTCGGGGCGCGTCTTGCTTGGGCCTCTCTCCTGGAGGTGCTCAGTCAGACACATTGTTGACATGTGGCAAGACACTCCTCGGGGCGCGTCTTGCTTGGGCTTCTCTCATGGAGGCCCTCAGTAAGACCCATTGTTGACATGTGGAAAGAAGCTCCTCGGGGCGCGTATTGCTTGGGCTTCTCTCCTGGAGACGCTCAGACAGACCCAGTGTTGACATGTGACAAGACGCTCCTCGGGGCGCGTCTTGCTTGGGCCTCTCTCCTGGAGGCCCTCTGTCAGACCCAGTGTTGACATGTGTCAAGACGCTCCTCGGGGCGTGTCTTGCTTGGGCCTCTCTCCTGGAGGCCCTCAGTCAGACCCATTGTTGACATGTGGCAAGACGCTCCTCGGGGCACGTGTTGCTTGGACCTCTCTCCTGGAGGCGCTCAGTCAGACCGAGTAGTGACATGTGGCAAGACGCTCCTCGGGGTATGTCTTGCTTGGGCCTCTCTCCTGGAGGCGCTCAATTAGACCCAGTGTTGACATGTGGCAAGACGCTCCTCGGGGCGCGTCTTGCTTGGGCTTCTCTCCTGGAGGCCCTCAGTCAGACCCATTGTTGACATGTGGCAAGAAGCTCCTCGGGGCGCTTCTTGCTTGGGCCTCTCTCCTGGAGGCGCTCAGTCAGACCGAGTGCTGACATGTGGCAAGACGCTCCTCGGGGCGCGTCTTGCTGGGGCCTCTCTCCTGGAGGCGCTCAGTCAGACCCAGTGTTGACATGTGGCCTGACGCTCCTCGGGGGGCGTCTTGCTTGGGCTTCTCTCCTGGAGGCCCTCAGTCAGACCCATTGTTGACATGTGGCAAGACGCTCCTCGGGGCACGTCTTGCTTGGGTCTCTCTCCTGGAGGCGCTCAGTCAGACCGAGTAGTGACATGTGGCAAGACGCTCCTCGGGGTGCGTCTTGCTTGGACCTCTCTCCTGGAGGCGCTCAGTTAGACCGAGTAGTGACATGTCGCAAGACTCTCCTCGGGGCGCGTCTTGCTTGGGCCTCTCTCCTGGAGGCGCTCAGTCAGACCCAGTGGTGACATGTGGCAAGACGCTCCTCGGGGCGCATCTTGCTTGGGCCTCTCTCCTGGAGGCGCTCAGTCAGACCCAGTGGTGACATGTGGCAAGACACTCCTCGGGGCGCGTCTTGGTTTGGGCCTCTCTCCTGGAGGCGCTCAGTCAGAACCAGAGGTGACATGTGGCAAGACGCTCCTCGGGGCTCGTCTTGCTTGGGCCTCTCTCCTGGAGGCCCTCTGTCAGACCCAGTGTTGACATGTGGCAAGACGCTCCTCGGGGCGCGTCTTGCTTGGGCCTCTCTCCTGGAGGCGCTCAGTCAGACCCAGTGTTGACATGTGGCAAGACGCTCCTCGGGGCGCGTCTTGCTTGGGCCTCTCTCCTGGAGGCGCTCAGTCAGACCCAGTGTTGACATGTGGCAGGACGCTCCTCGGGGCGCGTCTTGCTTGGGCCTCTCTCCTGGAGGCGCTCAGTCAGACCCAGTGTTGGCATGTGGCAAGACACTCCTCGGGGCGCGTCTTGGTTGGGCCTCTCTCCTGGAGGCGCTCATTCAGACCCAGTGGTGACATGTGGCAAGACGCTCCTCGGGGCGCGTATTGCTTCGGCCTCTCTCCTGAATGCCCTCTGTCAGACCGAGTGTTGACATGTGGCAAGACTCTCCTCGGGGCGCGTCTTGCTTGGGCTTCTCTCATGGAGGCCCTCAGTCCGACCCAGTGTTGACATGTGTCAAGACGCTCCTCGGGGCGTGTCTTGCTTGGGCCTCTCTCCTGGAGGCGCTCAGTCAGACCCAGTGTTGACATGTGGCAAGACGCTCCTCTGGGCGCGTCTTGCTTGGGCCTCTCTCCTGGAGGCGCTCAGTCAGACCCAGTGTTGACACGTGGCAAGACGCTCCTCGGGGCGCGTCTTGCTTGGGCCTCTCTCCTGGAGGCGCTCAGTCAGACCATGTGTTGGCATGTGGCAAGACACTCCTCGGGGCGCGTCTTGGTTGGGCCTCTCTCCTGGAGAAGCTCATTCAGACCCAGTGGTGACATGTGGCAAGACGCTCCTCGGGGCGCGTCTTGCTTCGGCCTCTCTCCTGAATGCCCTCTGTCAGACCGAGTGTTGACATGTGGCAAGACTCTCCTCGGGGCGCGTCTTGCTTGGGCTTCTCTCATGGAGGCCCTCAGTCCGACCCAGTGTTGACATGTGTCAAGACGCTCCTCGGGGCGTGTCTTGCATGGGCCTCTCTCCTGGAGGCGCTCAGTCAGACCCAGTGTTGACATGTGGCAAGACGCTCCTCTGGGCGCGTCTTGCTTGGGCTTCTCTCCTGGAGGCCCTCAGTCAGACCCATTGTTGACATGTGGCAAGACGCTCCTCGGGGCACGTCTTGCTTGGGCCTCTCTCCTGGAGGCGCTCAGTCAGACCGAGTAGTGACATGTGGCAAGACGCTCCTCGGGGCGCGTCTTGCTTGGACCTCCCTCCTGGAGGCGCTCAGTCAGACCGAGTAGTGACATTTGGCAAGACGCTCCTCGGGGCGCGTCTTGCTTGGACCTCTCTCCTGGAGGCGCTCAGTTAGACCGAGTAGTGACATGTGGCAAGACGCTCCTCGGGGCGCGTCTTGCTTGGGCCTCTCTCCTGGAGGCGCTCAGTCAGACCGAGTGCTGACATAAGGCAAGACGCTCCTCGGGGCGCGTCTTGCTGGGGCCTCTCTACTGGAGGTGCTCAATCAGACCCAGTGGTGACACGTGGCAAGACGCTCCTCTGGGCGCGTCTTGCTTGGGCCTCTCTCCTGGAGGAGCTCAGTCAGACCCAGTGGTGACACGTGGCAAGACGCTCCTCGGGGCGCGTCTTGCTTCGGCCTCTCTCCTGAATGCCCTCTGTCAGACCGAGTGTTGACATGTGGCAAGACTCTCCTCGGGGCGCGTCTTGCTTGGGCTTCTCTCATGGAGGCCCTCAGTCTGCCCCAGTGTTGACATGTGTCAAGACGCTCCTCGGGGCGTGTCTTGCTTGGGCCTCTCTCCTGGAGGCGCTCAGTCAGACCATGTGTTGGCATGTGGCAAGACACTCCTCGGGGCGCGTCTTGGTTGGGCCTCTCTCCTGGAGAAGCTCATTCAGACCCAGTGGTGACATGTGGCAAGACGCTCCTCGGGGCGCGTCTTGCTTCGGCCTCTCTCCTGAATGCCCTCTGTCAGACCGAGTGTTGACATGTGGCAAGACTCTCCTCGGGGCGCGTCTTGCTTGGGCTTCTCTCATGGAGGCCCTCAGTCCGACCCAGTGTTGACATGTGTCAAGACGCTCCTCGGGGCGTGTCTTGCATGGGCCTCTCTCCTGGAGGCGCTCAGTCAGACCCAGTGTTGACATGTGGCAAGACGCTCCTCTGGGCGCGTCTTGCTTGGGCTTCTCTCCTGGAGGCCCTCAGTCAGACCCATTGTTGACATGTGGCAAGACGCTCCTCGGGGCACGTCTTGCTTGGGCCTCTCTCCTGGAGGCGCTCAGTCAGACCGAGTAGTGACATGTGGCAAGACGCTCCTCGGGGCGCGTCTTGCTTGGACCTCCCTCCTGGAGGCGCTCAGTCAGACCGAGTAGTGACATTTGGCAAGACGCTCCTCGGGGCGCGTCTTGCTTGGACCTCTCTCCTGGAGGCGCTCAGTTAGACCGAGTAGTGACATGTGGCAAGACGCTCCTCGGGGCGCGTCTTGCTTGGGCCTCTCTCCTGGAGGCGCTCAGTCAGACCGAGTGCTGACATAAGGCAAGACGCTCCTCGGGGCGCGTCTTGCTGGGGCCTCTCTACTGGAGGTGCTCAATCAGACCCAGTGGTGACACGTGGCAAGACGCTCCTCTGGGCGCGTCTTGCTTGGGCCTCTCTCCTGGAGGAGCTCAGTCAGACCCAGTGGTGACACGTGGCAAGACGCTCCTCGGGGCGCGTCTTGCTTCGGCCTCTCTCCTGAATGCCCTCTGTCAGACCGAGTGTTGACATGTGGCAAGACTCTCCTCGGGGCGCGTCTTGCTTGGGCTTCTCTCATGGAGGCCCTAAGTCCGCCCCAGTGTTGACATGTGTCAAGACGCTCCTCGGGGCGTGTCTTGCTTGGGCCTCTCTCCTGGAGGCGCTCAGTCAGACCCAGTGTTGACATGTGGCAAGACGCTCCTCTGGGCGCGTCTTGCTTGGGCTTCTCTCCTGGAGGCCCTCAGTCAGACCCATTGTTGTCATGTGGCAAGACGCTCCTCGGGGCACGTCTTGCTTGGGCCTCTCTCCTGGAGGCGCTCAGTCAGACCGAGTAGTGACATGTGGCAAGACGCTCCTCGGGGCGCGTCTTGCTTGGACCTCCCTCCTGGAGACGCTCAGTCAGACCGAGTAGTGACATTTGGCAAGACGCTCCTCGGGGCGCGTCTTGCTTGGACCTCTCTCCTGGAGGCGCTCAGTTAGACCGAGTAGTGACATGTGGCAAGACGCTCCTCGGGGCGCGTCTTGCTTGGGCCTCTCTCCTGGAGGCGCTCAGTCAGACCGAGTGCTGACATAAGGCAAGACGCTCCTCGGGGCGCGTCTTGCTGGGGCCTCTCTACTGGAGGTGCTCAATCAGACCCAGTGGTGACACGTGGCAAGACGCTCCTCTGGGCGCGTCTGGCTTGGGCCTCTCTCCTGCAGGAGCTCAGTCAGACCCAGTGGTGACACGTGGCAAGACGCGCTTGGGCCTCTCTCCTGGAGGCGCTAAGTCAGACCCAGTGTTGACACATGGCAAAACGCTCCTCGGGGCGCGTCTTGCTTGGGCCTCTCTCCTGGAGGTGCTCAGTCAGACACATTGTTGACATGTGGCAAGACACTCCTCGGGGCGCGTCTTGCTTGGGCTTCTCTCATGGAGGCCCTCAGTAAGACCCATTGTTGACATGTGGAAAGAAGCTCCTCGGGGCGCGTATTGCTTGGGCTTCTCTCCTGGAGACGCTCAGACAGACCCAGTGTTGACATGTGACAAGACGCTCCTCGGGGCGCGTCTTGCTTGGGCCTCTCTCCTGGAGGCCCTCTGTCAGACCCAGTGTTGACATGTGGCAAGACGCTCCTCCGGGCGCATCTTGCTTGGGCTTCTCTCATGGAGGCCCTCAGTCAGACCCAGTGTTGACATGTGTCAAGACGCTCCTCGGGGCGTGTCTTGCTTGGGCCTCTCTCCTGGAGGCCCTCAGTCAGACCCATTGTTGACATGTGGCAAGACGCTCCTCGGGGCACGTGTTGCTTGGACCTCTCTCCTGGAGGCGCTCAGTCAGACCGAGTAGTGACATGTGGCAAGACGCTCCTCGGGGTATGTCTTGCTTGGGCCTCTCTCCTGGAGGCGCTCAATTAGACCCAGTGTTGACATGTGGCAAGACGCTCCTCGGGGCGCGTCTTGCTTGGGCTTCTCTCCTGGAGGCCCTCAGTCAGACCCATTGTTCACATGTGGCAAGAAGCTCCTCGGGGCGCTTCTTGCTTGGGCCTCTCTCCTGGAGGCGCTCAGTCAGACCGAGTGCTGACATGTGGCAAGACGCTCCTCGGGGCGCGTCTTGCTGGGGCCTCTCTCCTGGAGGCGCTCAGTCAGACCCAGTGTTGACATGTGGCCTGACGCTCCTCGGGGCGCGTCTTGCTTGCGCTTCTCTCCTGGAGGCCCTCAGTCAGACCCATTGTTGACATGTGGCAAGACGCTCCTCGGGGCACGTCTTGCTTGGGCCTCTCTCCTGGAGGCGCTCAGTCAGACCGAGTAGTGACATGTGGCAAGACGCTCCTCGGGGTGCGTCTTGCTTGGACCTCTCTCCTGGAGGCGCTCAGTTAGACCGAGTAGTGACATGTCGCAAGACGCTCCTCGGGGCGCGTCTTGCTTGGGCCTCTCTCCTGGAGGCGCTCAGTCAGACCCAGTGGTGACATGTGGCAAGACGCTCCTCGGGGCGCATCTTGCTTGGGCCTCTCTCCTGGAGGCGCTCAGTCAGACCCAGTGTTGACACGTGGCAAGACGCTCCTCGGGGCGCGTCTTGCTTGGGCCTCTCTCCTGGAGACGCTCAGTCAGACCCAGTGTTGACATGTGGCAAGACACTCCTCGGGGCGCGTCTTGTTTGAGCCTCTCTCATGGAGGCCCTCTGTCAGACCCAGTGTTGACATGTGTCAAGACGCTCCTCGGGGCGTGTCTTGCTTTGGCCTCTCTCCTGGAGGCGCTCAGTCAGACCGAGTGCTGACTTGTGGCAAGAAGCTCCTCGGGGCGCGTGTTACTTGGGCTTCTCTCCTGGAGGCCCTCAGTAAGACCCATTGTTGACATGTGGCAAGACGCTCCTCGGGGCGCGTTTTGCTTGGGCCTGTCTCCAGAAGGCCCTCAATCAGACCCAGTGTTGACACGTGGCAAGACGCTCCTCGGGGCGCGTCTTGCTTGGGCCTCTCTCCTGGAGGCGCTCAGTCAGACTGAGTAGTGACATGTGGCCTGACGCTCTTCGGGGCGCGTGTTGCTTGGGCCTCTCTCCTGGAGGCGCTCAGTCAGACCCATTGTTGACATGTTGCAAGACGCTCCTTTGGGCGCGTCTTGCTTGGGCCTCTCTCCTGGAGGCGCTCAGTCAGACCGAGTGCTGACATGTGGAAAGACGCTCCTCGGGGCGCGTTTTGCTTGGGCCTCTCTCCTGGAGGCCCTCTGTCAGACCCAGTGTTGACATGTGGCAAGACGCTCCTCCGGGCGCATCTTGCTTGGGCCTCTCTCCTGGAGGCCCTCAGTCAGACCCATTGTTGACATGTGGCAAGACGCTCCTCAGGGCGCGTCTTTCTTGGGCCTTTCTCCTGGAGGCACTCAGTCAGACCGAGTCCTGACATGTGGCAAGACGCTCCTCGGGGCGCGTCTTGCTTCGGCCTCTCTCCTGGAGGTGGTCAGTCAGACTGAGTAGTGACATGTGGCCTGAGGCTCCCCGGGGCGCGTCTTGCTTGGGCCTCTCTCCTGGAGGCGCTCAGTCAGACCCAGTGGTGACATGTGGCAAGACACTCCTCGGGGCGCATCTTGGTTGGGCCTCTCTCCTGGAGGCCCTCAGTCAGACCCAGTGTTGACATGTGTCAAGACGCTCCTCGGGGCGCGTCTTGCTTGGGCCTCTCTCCTGGAGGCCCTCAGTCAGACCCATTGTTGACATGTGGCAAGACGCTCCTCGGGGCGCGTCTTGCTTGGGCTTCTCTCCTGGAGACGCTCAGACAGACCCAGTGTTGACATGTGACAAGACGCTCCTCGGGGCGCGTCTTGCTTGGGCCTCTCTCCTGGAGGCGCTCAGTCAGAACCAGAGGTGACATGTGGCAAGACGCTCCTCGGGGCGCGTTTTGCTTGGGCCTCTCTCCTGGAGTCACTCTGTCAGACCCAGTGTTGACATGTGGCAAGACGCTCCTCCGGGCGCATCTTGCTTGGGCCTCTCTCCTGGAGGCCCTCAGTCAGACACATTGTTGACATGTGGCAAGACGCTCCTCGGGGCGCGTCTTGCTTGGGCCTCTCTCCTGGAGGCGCTCAGTCAGACCCAGTGTTGACATGTGGCAAGACGCTCCTCGGGGCGCGTCTTGCTTGGGCCTCTCTCCTGGAGGCGCTCAGTCAGACCCAGTGTTGACATGTGGCAGGACGCTCCTCGGGGCGCGTCTTGCTTGGGCCTCTCTCCTGGAGGCGCTCAGTCAGACCCAGTGTTGGCATGTGGCAAGACACTCCTCGGGGCGCGTCTTGGTTGGGCCTCTCTCCTGGAGGCGCTCATTCAGACCCAGTGGTGACATGTGGCAAGACGCTCCTCGCGGCGCGTATTGCTTCGGCCTCTCTCCTGAATGCCCTCTGTCAGACCGAGTGTTGACATGTGGCAAGACTCTCCTCGGGGCGCGTCTTGCTTGGGCTTCTCTCATGGAGGCCCTCAGTCCGACCCAGTGTTGACATGTGTCAAGACGCTCCTCGGGGCGTGTCTTGCTTGGGCCTTTCTCCTGGAGGCACTCAGTCAGACCCAGTGTTGACATGTGGCAAGACGCTCCTCTGGGCGCGTCTTGCTTGGGCCTCTCTCCTGGAGGCGCTCAGTCAGACCCAGTGTTGACACGTGGCAAGACGCTCCTCGGGGCGCGTCTTGCTTGGGCCTCTCTCCTGGAGGCGCTCAGTCAGACCATGTGTTGGCATGTGGCAAGACACTCTTCGGGGCGCGTCTTGGTTGGGCCTCTCTCCTGGAGGCGC
Source organism: Nothobranchius furzeri (assembly GCF_043380555.1). Taxonomy (NCBI): domain Eukaryota; kingdom Metazoa; phylum Chordata; class Actinopteri; order Cyprinodontiformes; family Nothobranchiidae; genus Nothobranchius; species Nothobranchius furzeri. The sequence goes on along the minus strand of NC_091741.1, from coordinate 13,683,565 downwards.
TCATTCAGACCCAGTGGTGACATGTGGCAAGACGCTCCTCGGGGCGCGTCTTGCTTCGGCCTCTCTCCTGAATGCCCTCTGTCAGACCGAGTGTTGACATGTGGCAAGACTCTCCTCGGGGCGTGTCTTGCTTGGGCTTCTCTCATGGAGGCCCTCAGTCCGACCCAGTGTTGACATGTGTCAAGACGCTCCTCGGGGCGTGTCTTGCTTGGGCCTCTCTCCTGGAGGCGCTCAGTCAGACCCAGTGTTGACATGTGGCAAGACGCTCCTCTGGGCGCGTCTTGCTTGGGCTTCTCTCCTGGAGGCCCTCAGTCAGACCCATTGTTGACATGTGGCAAGACGCTCCTCGGGGCACGTCTTGCTTGGGCCTCTCTCCTGGAGGCGCTCAGTCAGACCGAGTAGTGACATTTGGCAAGACGCTCCTCGGGGCACGTCTTGCTTGGACCTCTCTCCTGGAGGCGCTCAGTTAGACCGAGTAGTGACATGTGGCAAGACGCTCCTCGGGGCGCGTCTTGCTTGGGCCTCTCTCCTGGAGGTGCTCAGTCAGACCGAGTGCTGACATAAGGCAAGACGCTCCTCGGGGCGTGTCTTGCTGGGGCCTCTCTACTGGAGGTGCTCAATCAGACCCAGTGGTGACACGTGACAAGACGCTCCTCTGGGCGCGTCTTGCTTGGGCCTCTCTCCTGGAGGAGCTCAGTCAGACCCAGTGGTGACACGTGGCAAGACGCTCCTCGGGGCGCATCTTGCTTGGGCCTCTCTCCTGGAGGCGCTAAGTCAGACCCAGTGTTGACATGTGGCAAGACGCTCCTCGGGGCGCGTCTTGTTTGGGCCTCGCTCCTGGAGGTCCTCAGTCAGACACAGTGTTGACATGTGGCAAGACACTCCTCGGGGCGTGTCTTGCTTGGGCTTCTCTCATGGAGGCCCTCAGTAAGACCCATTGTTGACATGTGGAAAGAAGCTCCTCGGGGCGCGTATTGCTTGGGCCTCTCTCCTGGATGCCCTCTTTCAGACCCAGTGTTGACATGTGGCAAGACTCTCCTCGGGGCACGTCTTGCTTGGACCACTCTCCTGGAGGCGCTCAGTCAGTCCGAGTAGTGACATGTGGCAAGACGCTCCTCGGGGCGCGTCTTGCTTGGGCCTCTCTCCTGGAGGCGCTCAATTAGACCCAGTGTTGACATGTGGCAAGACGCTCCTCGGGGCGCGTCTTGCTTGGGCTTCTCTCCTGGAGGCCCTCAGTCAGACCCATTGTTGACATGTGGCAAGACGCTCCTCGGGGCGCGTCTTTGCTGGGGCCTCTCTCCTGGAGGCGCTCAGTCAGACCCAGTGTTGACATGTGTCAAGACGCTCCTCGAGCGTTTCTTGCTTGCGCCTCTCTCCTGGTGGCGCTCAGTCAGACCCAGAGGTGACATGTGGCAAGACGCTCCTCAGGCCTCTCTCCTGGAGGCGCTCAGTCAGACCCAGTGTTGACATGTGGCAAGACGCTCCTCGGGGCGCTTCTTGCTTGGGCCTCTCTCCTGGAGGCGCTCAGTCAGACCGAGTGCTGACATGTGGCAAGACGCTCCTCGGGGCGCGTCTTGCTGGGGCCTCTCTCCTGGAGGCGCTCAGTCAGACCCAGTGTTGACATGTGGCCTGACGCTCCTCGGGGCGCGTCTTGCTTGGGCTTCTCTCCTGGAGGCCCTCAGTCAGACCCATTGTTGACATGTGGCAAGACGCTCCTCGGGGCACGTCTTGCTTGGGCCTCTCTCCTGGAGGCGCTCAGTCAGACCGAGTAGTGACATGTGGCAAGACGCTCCTCGGGGTGCGTCTTGCTTGGACCTCTCTCCAGGAGGCGCTCAGTTAGACCGAGTAGTGACATGTCGCAAGACGCTCCTCGGGGCGCGTCTTGCTTGGGCCTCTCTCCTGGAGGCGCTCAGTCAGACCCAGTGGTGACATGTGGCAAGACGCTCCTCGGGGCGCATCTTGCTTGGGCCTCTCTCCTGGAGGCGCTCAGTCAGACCTAGTGTTGACACGTGGCAAGACGCTCCTCGGGGCGCGTCTTGCTTGGGCCTCTCTCCTGGAGCCGCTCAGTCAGACCCAGTGTTGACATGTGGCAAGACACTCCTCGGGGCGCGTCTTGTTTGGGCCTCTCTAATGGAGGCCCTCTGTCAGACCCAGTGTTGACATGTGTCAAGACGCTCCTCGGGGCGTGTCTTGCTTTGGCCTCTCTCCTGGAGGCGCTCAGTCAGACCGAATGCTGACATGTGGCAAGAAGCTCCTCGGGGCGCGTGTTGCTTGGGCTTCTCTCCTGGAGGCCCTCAGTAAGACCCATTGTTGACATGTGGCAAGACGCTCCTCGGGGCGCGTCTTGCTCTGACCTGTCTCCAGAAGGCCCTCAATCAGACCCAGTGTTGACACGTGGCAAGACGCTCCTCGGGGCGCGTGTTGCTTGGGCCTCTCTCCTGGAGGCGCTCAGTCAGACCCATTGTTGACATGTTGCAAGACGCTCCTTTGGGCGCGTCTTGCTTGGGCCTCTCTCCTGGAGGCGCTCAGTCAGACCGAGTGCTGACATGTGGAAAGACGCTCCTCGGGGCGCGTCTTGCTTGGGCCTCTCTCCTGGAGGCCCTCTGTCAGACCCAGTGTTGACATGTGGCAAGACGCTCCTCCGGGCGCATCTTGCTTGGGCCTCTCTCCTGGAGGCCCTCAGTCAGACCCATTGTTGACATGTGGCAAGACGCTCCTCAGGGCGCGTCTTTCTTGGGCCTTTCTCCTGGAGGCGCTCAGTCAGACCGAGTCCTGACATGTGGCAAGACGCTCCTCGGGGCGCGTCTTTCTTGGGCCTCTCTCCTGGAGGTGGTCAGTCAGACTGAGTAGTGACATGTGGCCTGACGCTCCCCGGGGCGCGTGTTGCTTGGGCCTCTCTCCTGGAGGCGCTCAGTCAGACCCAGTGGTGACATGTGGCAAGACACTCCTCGGGGCGCATCTTGGTTGGGCCTCTCTCCTGGAGGCCCTCAGTCAGACCCAGTGTTGAAGGTGTCAAGACGCTCCTCGGGGTGCGTCTTGCTTGGGCCTCTCTCCTGGAGGCCCTCAGTCAGACCCATTGTTGACATGTGGCAAGACGCTCCTCGGGGCGCGTCTTGCTTGGGCCTCTCTCCTGGAGTCCCTCTGTCAGACCAAGTGTTGACATGTGGCAAGACGCTCCTCCGGGCGCATCTTGCTTGGGCCTCTCTCCTGGAGGCCCTCAGTCAGACACATTGTTGACATGTGGCAAGACGCTCCTCGGGGCGCGTCTTGCTTGGGCCTCTCTCCTGGAGGCGCTCAGTCAGACCCAGTGTTGACATGTGGCAAGACGCTCCTCGGGGCGCGTCTTGCTTGGGCCTCTCTCCTGGAGGCGCTCAGTCAGACCCAGTGTTGACATGTGGCAGGACGCTCCTCGGGGCGCGTCTTGCTTGGGCCTCTCTCCTGGAGGCGCTCAGTCAGACCCAGTGTTGGCATTTGGCAAGACACTCCTCGGGGCGCGTCTTGGTTGGGCCTCTCTCCTGGAGGCGCTCATTCAGACCCAGTGGTGACATGTGGCAAGACGCGCCTCGGGGCGCGTATTGCTTCGGCCTCTCTCCTGAATGCCCTCTGTCAGACCGAGTGTTGACATGTGGCAAGACTCTCCTCGTGGCGCGTCTTGCTTGGGCTTCTCTCATGGAGGCCCTCAGTCCGACCCAGTGTTGACATGTGTCAAGACGCTCCTCGGGGCGTGTCTTGCTTGGGCCTCTCTCCTGGAGGCGCTCAGTCAGACCCAGTGTTGACATGTGGCAAGACGCTCCTCTGGGCGCGTCTTGCTTGGGCCTCTCTCCTGGAGGCGCTCAGTCAGACCCAGTGTTGACATGTGACAAGACGCTCCTCGGGGCGCGTCTTGCTTGGGCCTCTCTCCTGGAGGCGCTCAGTCAGACCCAGTGTTGACATGTGGCAGGACGCTCCTCGGGGCGCGTCTTGCTTGGGCCTCTCTCCTGGAGGCGCTCAGTCAGACCCAGTGTTGGCATGTGGCAAGACACTCCTCGGGGCGCGTCTTGGTTGGGCCTCTCTCCTGGAGGCGCTCATTCAACCCAGTGGTGACATGTGGCAAGACGCTCCTCGGGGCGCGTATTGCTTCGGCCTCTCTCCTGAATGCCCTCTGTCAGACCGAGTGTTGACATGTGGCAAGACTCTCCTCGGGGCGCCTCTTGCTTGGGCTTCTCTCATGGAGGCCCTCAGTCCGACCCAGTGTTGACATGTGTCAAGACGCTCCTCGGGGCGTGTCTTGCTTGGGCCTCTCTCCTGGAGGCGCTCAGTCAGACCCAGTGTTGACACGTGGCAAGACGCTCCTCGGGGCGCGTCTTGCTTGGGCCTCTCTCCTGGAGGCGCTCAGTCAGACCATGTGTTGGCATGTGGCAAGACACTCCTCGGGGCGCGTCTTGGTTGGGCCTCTCTCCTGGAGGCGCTCATTCAGACCCAGTGGTGACATGTGGCAAGACGCTCCTCGGGGCGCGTCTTGCTTCGGCCTCTCTCCTGAATGCCCTCTGTCAGACCGAGTGTTGACATGTGGCAAGACTCTCCTCGGGGCGCGTCTTGCTTGGGCTTCTCTCATGGAGGCCCTCAGTCCGACCCAGTGTTGACATGTGTCAAGACGCTCCTCGGGGCGTGTCTTGCTTGGGCCTCTCTCCTGGAGGCGCTCAGTCAGACCCAGTGTTGACCTGTGGCAAGACGCTCCTCTGGGCGCGTCTTGCTTGGGCTTCTCTCCTGGAGGCCCTCAGTCAGACCCATTGTTGACATGTGGCAAGACGCTCCTCGGGGCACGTCTTGCTTGGGCCTCTCTCCTGGAGGCGCTCAGTCAGACCGAGTAGTGACATGTGGCAAGATGCTCCTCGGGGCGCGTCTTGCTTGGACCTCCCTCCTGGAGGCGCTCAGTCAGACCGAGTAGTGACATTTGGCAAGACGCTCCTCGGGGCGCGTCTTGCTTGGACCTCTCTCCTGGAGGCGCTCAGTTAGACCGAGTAGTGACATGTGGCAAGACGCTCCTCGGGGCGCGTCTTGCTTGGGCCTCTCTCCTGGAGGCGCTCAGTCAGACCGAGTGCTGACATAAGGCAAGACGCTCCTCGGGGCGCGTCTTGCTGGGGCCTCTCTACTGGAGGTGCTCAATCAGACCCAGTGGTGACACGTGGCAAGACGCTCCTCTGGGCGCGTCTTGCTTGGGCCTCTCTCCTGGAGGAGCTCAGTCAGACCCAGTGGTGACACGTGGCAAGACACTCCTCGGGGCGCGTCTTGCTTCGGCCTCTCTCCTGAATGCCCTCTGTCAGACCGAGTGTTGACATGTGGCAAGACTCTCCTCGGGGCGCGTCTTGCTTGGGCTTCTCTCATGGAGGCCCTCAGTCCGCCCCAGTGTTGACATGTGTCAAGACGCTCCTCGGGGCGTGTCTTGCTTGGGCCTCTCTCCTGGAGGCGCTCAGTCAGACCCAGTGTTGACATGTGGCAAGACGCTCCTCTGGGCGCGTCTTGCTTGGGCTTCTCTCCTGGAGGCCCTCAGTCAGACCGATTGTTGTCATGTGGCAAGACGCTCCTCGGGGCACGTCTTGCTTGGGCCTCTCTCCTGGAGGCGCTCAGTCAGACCGAGTAGTGACATGTGGCAAGACGCTCCTCGGGGCGCGTCTTGCTTGGACCTCCCTCCTGGAGGCGCTCAGTCAGACCGAGTAGTGACATTTGGCAAGACGCTCCTCGGGGCGCGTCTTGCTTGGACCTCTCTCCTGGAGGCGCTCAGTTAGACCGAGTAGTGACATGTGGCAAGACGCTCCTCGGGGCGCGTCTTGCTTGGGCCTCTCTCCTGGAGGCGCTCAGTCAGACCGAGTGCTGACATAAGGCAAGACGCTCCTCGGGGCGCGTCTTGCTGGGGCCTCTCTACTGGAGGTGCTCAATCAGACCCAGTGGTGACACGTGGCAAGACGCTCCTCTGGGCGCGTCTTGCTTGGGCCTCTCTCCTGGAGGAGCTCAGTCAGACCCAGTGGTGACACGTGGCAAGACGCTCCTCGGGGCGCATCTTGCTTGGGCCTCTCTCCTGGAGGCGCTAAGTCAGACCCAGTGTTGACACATGGGAAAACGCTCCTCGGGGCGCGTCTTGCTTGGGCCCCTCTCCTGGAGGTGCTCAGTCAGACACATTGTTGACATGTGGCAAGACACTCCTCGGGGCGCGTCTTGCTTGGGCTTCTCTCATGGAGGCCCTCAGTAAGACTCATTGTTGACATGTGGAAAGAAGCTCCTCGGGGCGCGTATTGCTTGGGCTTCTCTCCTGGAGACGCTCAGACAGACCCAGTGTTGACATGTGACAAGACGCTCCTCGGGGCGCGTCTTGCTTGGGCCTCTCTCCTAGAGGCGCTCAGTCAGAACCAGAGGTGACATGTGGCAAGACGCTCCTCGGGGCGCGTCTTGCTTGGGCCTCTCTCCTGGAGGCCCTCTGTCAGACCCAGTGTTGACATGTGGCAAGAAGCTCCTCCGGGCGCATCTTGCTTGGGCTTCTCTCATGGAGGCCCTCAGTCAGACCCAGTGTTGACATGTGTCAAGACGCTCCTCGGGGCGTGTCTTGCTTGGGCCTCTCTCCTGGAGGCCCTCAGTCAGACCCATTGTTGACATGTGGCAAGACGCTCCTCGGGGCACGTGTTGCTTGGACCTCTCTCCTGGAGGCGCTCAGTCAGACTGAGTAGTGACATGTGGCAAGACGCTCCTCGGGGTATGTCTTGCTTGGGCCTCTCTCCTGGAGGCGCTCAATTAGACCCAGTGTTGACATGTGGCAAGACGCTCCTCGGGGCGCGTCTTGCTTGGGCTTCTCTCCTGGAGGCCCTCAGTCAGACCCATTGTTGACATGAGGCAAGAAGCTCCTCGGGGCGCTTCTTGCTTGGGCCTCTCTCCTGGAGGCGCTCAGTCAGACCGAGTGCTGACATGTGGCAAGACGCTCCTCGGGGCGCGTCTTGCTGGGGCCTCTCTCCTGGAGGCGCTCAGTCAGACCCAGTGTTGACATGTGGCCTGACGCTCCTCGGGGCGCGTCTTGCTTGGGCTTCTCTCCTGGAGGCCCTCAGTCAGACCCATTGTTGACATGTGGCAAGACGCTCCTCGGGGCACGTCTTGCTTGGGCCTCTCTCCTGGAGGCGCTCAGTCAGACCGAGTAGTGACATGTGGCAAGACGCTCCTCGGGATGCGTCTTGCTTGGACCTCTCTCCTGGAGGCGCTCAGTTAGACCGAGTAGTGACATGTCGCAAGACGCTCCTCGGGGCGTGTCTTGCTTGGGCCTCTCTCCTGGAGGCGCTCAGTCAGACCCAGTGGTGACATGTGGCAAGACGCTCCTCGGGGCGCATCTTGCTTGGGCCTCTCTCCTGGAGGCGCTCAGTCAGACCCAGTGTTGACACGTGGCAAGACGCTCCTCGGGGCGCGTCTTGCTTGGGCCTGTCTCCTGGAGCCGCTCAGTCAGACCCAGTGTTGACATGTGGCAAGACACTCCTCGGGGCGCGTCTTGTTTGAGCCTCTCTCATGGAGGCCCTCTGTCAGACCCAGTGTTGACATGTGTCAAGACGCTCCTCGGGGCGTGTCTTGCTTTGGCCTCTCTCCTGGAGGCGCTCAGTCAGACCGAGTGCTGACATGTGGCAAGAAGCTCCTCGGGGCGCGTGTTGCTTGGGCTTCTCTCCTGGAGGCCCTCAGTAAGACCCATTGTTGACATGTGGCAAGACGCTCCTCGGGGCGCGTCTTGCTTGGGCCTCTCTCCTGGAGGCGCTCAGTCAGACTGAGTAGTGACATGTGGCCTGACGCTCTTCGGGGCGCGTGTTGCTTGGGCCTCTCTCCTGGAGGCGCTCAGTCAGACCCATTGTTGACATGTTGCAAGACGCTCCTTTGGGTGCGTCTTGCTTGGGCCTCTCTCCTGGAGGCGCTCAGTCAGACCGAGTGCTGACATGTGGAAAGACGCTCCTCGGGGCGCGTCTTGCTTGGGCCTCTCTCCTGGAGGCCCTCTGTCAGACCCAGTGTTGACATGTGGCAAGACGCTCCTCCGGGCGCATCTTGCTTGGGCCTCTCTCCTGGAGGCCCTCAGTCAGACCCATTGTTGACATGTGGCAAGACGCTCCTCAGGGCGCGTATTTCTTGGGCCTTTCTCCATGAGGCGCTCAGTCAGACCGAGTCCTGACATGTGGCAAGACGCTCCTCGGGGCGCGTCTTGCTTCGGCCTCTCTCCTGGAGGTGGTCAGTCAGACTGAGTAGTGACATGTGGCCTGAGGCTCCCCGGGGCGCGTCTTGCTTGGGCCTCTCTCCTGGAGGCGCTCAGTCAGACCCAGTGGTGACATGTGGCAAGACACTCCTCGGGGCGCATCTTGGTTGGGCCTCTCTCCTGGAGGCCCTCAGTCAGACCCAGTGTTGACATGTGTCAAGACGCTCCTCGGGGCGCGTCTTGCTTGGGCCTCTCTCCTGGAGGCCCTCAGTCAGACCCATTGTTGACATGTGGCAAGACGCTCCTCGGGGGGCGTCTTGCTTGGGCTTCTCTCCTGGAGACGCTCAGACAGACCCAGTGTTGACATGTGACAAGACGCTCCTCGGGGCGCGTCTTGCTTGGGCCTCTCTCCTGGAGGCGCTCAGTCAGAACCAGAGGTGACATGTGGCAAGACGCTCCTCGGGGCGCGTCTTGCTTGGGCCTCTCTCCTGGAGTCCCTCTGTCAGACCCAGTGTTGACATGTGGCAAGACGCTCCTCCGGGCGCATCTTGCTTGGGCCTCTCTCCTGGAGGCCCTCAGTCAGACACATTGTTGACATGTGGCAAGACGCTCCTCGGGGCGCGTCTTGCTTGGGCCTCTCTCCTGGAGGCGCTCATTCAGACCCAGTGGTGACATGTGGCAAGACGCTCCTCGGGGCGCGTATTGCTTCGGCCTCTCTCCTGAATGCCCTCTGTCAGACCGAGTGTTGACATGTGGCTAGACTCTCCTCGGGGCGCGTCTTGCTTGGGCTTCTCTCATGGAGGCCCTCAGTCCGACCCAGTGTTGACATGTGTCAAGACGCTCCTCGGGGCGTGTCTTGCTTGGGCCTTTCTCCTGGAGGCACTCAGTCAGACCCAGTGTTGACATGTGGCAAGACGCTCCTCTGGGCGCGTCTTGCTTGGGCCTCTCTCCTGGAGGCGCTCAGTCAGACCCAGTGTTGACACGTGGCAAGACGCTCCTCGGGGCGCGTCTTGCTTGGGCCTCTCTCCTGGAGGCGCTCAGTCAGACCATGTGTTGGCATGTGGCAAGACACTCCTCGGGGCGCGTCTTGGTTGGGCCTCTCTCCTGGAGGCGCTCATTCAGACCCAGTGGTGACATGTGGCAAGACGCTCCTCGGGGCGCGTCTTGCTTCGGCCTCTCTCCTGAATGCCCTCTGTCAGACCGAGTGTTGACATGTGGCAAGACTCTCCTCGGGGCGTGTCTTGCTTGGGCTTCTCTCATGGAGGCCCTCAGTCCGACCCAGTGTTGACATGTGTCAAGACGCTCCTCGGGGCGTGTCTTGCTTGGGCCTCTCTCCTGGAGGCGCTCAGTCAGACCCAGTGTTGACATGTGGCAAGACGCTCCTCTGGGCGCGTCTTGCTTGGGCTTCTCTCCTGGAGGCCCTCAGTCAGACCCATTGTTGACATGTGGCAAGACGCTCCTCGGGGCACGTCTTGCTTGGGCCTCTCTCCTGGAGGCGCTCAGTCAGACCGAGTAGTGACATGTGACAAGACGCTCCTCGGGGCGCGTCTTGCTTGGGCCTCTCTCCTAGAGGCGCTCAGTCAGAACCAGAGGTGACATGTGGCAAGACGCTCCTCGGGGCGCGTCTTGCTTGGGCCTCTCTCCTGGAGGCCCTCTGTCAGACCCAGTGTTGACATGTGGCAAGACGCTCCTCCGGGCGCATCTTGCTTGGGCTTCTCTCATGGAGGCCCTCAGTCAGACCCAGTGTTGACATGTGTCAAGACGCTCCTCGGGGCGTGTCTTGCTTGGGCCTCTCTCCTGGAGGCCCTCAGTCAGACCCATTGTTGACATGTGGCAAGACGCTCCTCGGGGCACGTGTTGCTTGGACCTCTCTCCTGGAGGCGCTCAGTCAGACTGAGTAGTGACATGTGGCAAGACGCTCCTCGGGGTATGTCTTGCTTGGGCCTCTCTCCTGGAGGCGCTCAATTAGACCCAGTGTTGACATGTGGCAAGACGCTCCTCGGGGCGCGTCTTGCTTGGGCTTCTCTCCTGGAGGCCCTCAGTCAGACCCATTGTTGACATGTGGCAAGAAGCTCCTCGGGGCGCTTCTTGCTTGGGCCTCTCTCCTGGAGGCGCTCAGTCAGACCGAGTGCTGACATGTGGCAAGACGCTCCTCGGGGCGCGTCTTGCTGGGGCCTCTCTCCTGGAGGCGCTCAGTCAGACCCAGTGTTGACATGTGGCCTGACGCTCCTCGGGGCGCGTCTTGCTTGGGCTTCTCTCCTGGAGGCCCTCAGTCAGACCCATTGTTGACATGTGGCAAGACGCTCCTCGGGGCACGTCTTGCTTGGGCCTCTCTCCTGGAGGCGCTCAGTCAGACCGAGTAGTGACATGTGGCAAGACGCTCCTCGGGATGCGTCTTGCTTGGACCTCTCTCCTGGAGGCGCTCAGTTAGACCGAGTAGTGACATGTCGCAAGACGCTCCTCGGGGCGTGTCTTGCTTGGGCCTCTCTCCTGGAGGCGCTCAGTCAGACCCAGTGGTGACATGTGGCAAGACGCTCCTCGGGGCGCATCTTGCTTGGGCCTCTCTCCTGGAGGCGCTCAGTCAGACCCAGTGTTGACACGTGGCAAGACGCTCCTCGGGGCGCGTCTTGCTTGGGCCTGTCTCCTGGAGCCGCTCAGTCAGACCCAGTGTTGACATGTGGCAAGACACTCCTCGGGGCGCGTCTTGTTTGAGCCTCTCTCATGGAGGCCCTCTGTCAGACCCAGTGTTGACATGTGTCAAGACGCTCCTCGGGGCGTGTCTTGCTTTGGCCTCTCTCCTGGAGGCGCTCAGTCAGACCGAGTGCTGACATGTGGCAAGAAGCTCCTCGGGGCGCGTGTTGCTTGGGCTTCTCTCCTGGAGGCCCTCAGTAAGAACCATTGTTGACATGTGGCAAGACGCTCCTCGGGGCGCGTCTTGCTTGGGCCTCTCTCCTGGAGGCGCTCAGTCAGACTGAGTAGTGACATGTGGCCTGACGCTCTTCGGGGCGCGTGTTGCTTGGGCCTCTCTCCTGGAGGCGCTCAGTCAGACCCATTGTTGACATGTTGCAAGACGCTCCTTTGGGTGCGTCTTGCTTGGGCCTCTCTCCTGGAGGCGCTCAGTCAGACCGAGTGCTGACATGTGGAAAGACGCTCCTCGGGGCGCGTCTTGCTTGGGCCTCTCTCCTGGAGGCCCTCTGTCAGACCCAGTGTTGACATGTGGCAAGACGCTCCTCCGGGCGCATCTTGCTTGGGCCTCTCTCCTGGAGGCCCTCAGTCAGACCCATTGTTGACATGTGGCAAGACGCTCCTCAGGGCGCGTATTTCTTGGGCCTTTCTCCATGAGGCGCTCAGTCAGACCGAGTCCTGACATGTGGCAAGACGCTCCTCGGGGCGCGTCTTGCTTCGGCCTCTCTCCTGGAGGTGGTCAGTCAGACTGAGTAGTGACATGTGGCCTGAGGCTCCCCGGGGCGCGTCTTGCTTGGGCCTCTCTCCTGGAGGCGCTCAGTCAGACCCAGTGGTGACATGTGGCAAGACACTCCTCGGGGCGCATCTTGGTTGGGCCTCTCTCCTGGAGGCCCTCAGTCAGACCCAGTGTTGACATGTGTCAAGACGCTCCTCGGGGCGCGTCTTGCTTGGGCCTCTCTCCTGGAGGCCCTCAGTCAGACCCATTGTTGACATGTGGCAAGACGCTCCTCGGGGGGCGTCTTGCTTGGGCTTCTCTCCTGGAGACGCTCAGACAGACCCAGTGTTGACATGTGACAAGACGCTCCTCGGGGCGCGTCTTGCTTGGGCCTCTCTCCTGGAGGCGCTCAGTCAGAACCAGAGGTGACATGTGGCAAGACGCTCCTCGGGGCGCGTCTTGCTTGGGCCTCTCTCCTGGAGTCCCTCTGTCAGACCCAGTGTTGACATGTGGCAAGACGCTCCTCCGGGCGCATCTTGCTTGGGCCTCTCTCCTGGAGGCCCTCAGTCAGACACATTGTTGACATGTGGCAAGACGCTCCTCGGGGCGCGTCTTGCTTGGGCCTCTCTCCTGGAGGCGCTCATTCAGACCCAGTGGTGACATGTGGCAAGACGCTCCTCGGGGCGCGTATTGCTTCGGCCTCTCTCCTGAATGCCCTCTGTCAGACCGAGTGTTGACATGTGGCTAGACTCTCCTCGGGGCGCGTCTTGCTTGGGCTTCTCTCATGGAGGCCCTCAGTCCGACCCAGTGTTGACATGTGTCAAGACGCTCCTCGGGGCGTGTCTTGCTTGGGCCTTTCTCCTGGAGGCACTCAGTCAGACCCAGTGTTGACATGTGGCAAGACGCTCCTCTGGGCGCGTCTTGCTTGGGCCTCTCTCCTGGAGGCGCTCAGTCAGACCCAGTGTTGACACGTGGCAAGACGCTCCTCGGGGCGCGTCTTGCTTGGGCCTCTCTCCTGGAGGCGCTCAGTCAGACCATGTGTTGGCATGTGGCAAGACACTCCTCGGGGCGCGTCTTGGTTGGGCCTCTCTCCTGGAGGCGCTCATTCAGACCCAGTGGTGACATGTGGCAAGACGCTCCTCGGGGCGCGTCTTGCTTCGGCCTCTCTCCTGAATGCCCTCTGTCAGACCGAGTGTTGACATGTGGCAAGACTCTCCTCGGGGCGTGTCTTGCTTGGGCTTCTCTCATGGAGGCCCTCAGTCCGACCCAGTGTTGACATGTGTCAAGACGCTCCTCGGGGCGTGTCTTGCTTGGGCCTCTCTCCTGGAGGCGCTCAGTCAGACCCAGTGTTGACATGTTGCAAGACGCTCCTCTGGGCGCGTCTTGCTTGGGCTTCTCTCCTGGAGGCCCTCAGTCAGACCCATTGTTGACATGTGGCAAGACGCTCCTCGGGGCACGTCTTGCTTGGGCCTCTCTCCTGGAGGCGCTCAGTCAGACCGAGTAGTGACATGTGGCAAGACGCTCCTCGGGGCGCGTCTTGCTTGGACCTCCCTCCTGGAGGCGCTCAGTCAGACCGAGTAGTGACATTTGGCAAGACGCTCCTCGGGGCACGTCTTGCTTGGACCTCTCTCCTGGAGGCGCTCAGTTAGACCGAGTAGTGACATGTGGCAAGACGCTCCTCGGGGCGCGTCTTGCTTGGGCCTCTCTCCTGGAGGTGCTCAGTCAGACCGAGTGCTGACATAAGGCAAGACGCTCCTCGGGGCGTGTCTTGCTGGGGCCTCTCTACTGGAGGTGCTCAATCAGACCCAGTGGTGACACGTGGCAAGACGCTCCTCTGGGCGCGTCTTGCTTGGGCCTCTCTCCTGGAGGAGCTCAGTCAGACCCAGTGGTGACACGTGGCAAGACGCTCCTCGGGGCGCATCTTGCTTGGGCCTCTCTCCTGGAGGCGCTAAGTCAGACCCAGTGTTGACACGTGGCAAGACGCTCCTCGGGGCGCGTCTTGCTTGGGCCTCTCTCCTGGAGGTCCTCAGTCAGACACAGTGTTGACATGTGGCAAGACACTCCTCGGGGCGCGTCTTGCTTGGGCTTCTCTCATGGAGGCCCTCAGTAAGACCCATTGTTGACATGTGGAAAGAAGCTCCTCGGGGCGCGTATTGCTTGGGCCTCTCTCCTGGATGCCCTCTTTCAGACCCAGTGTTGACATGTGGCAAGACTCTCCTCGGGGCACGTCTTGCTTGGACCACTCTCCTGGAGGCGCTCAGTCAGTCCGAGTAGTGACATGTGGCAAGACGCTCCTCGGGTCGCGTCTTGCTTGGGCCTCTCTCCTGGAGGCGCTCAATTAGACCCAGTGTTGACATGTGGCAAGACGCTCCTCGGGGCGCGTCTTGCTTGGGCTTCTCTCCTGGAGGCCCTCAGTCAGACCCATTGTTGACATGTGGCAAGACGCTCCTCGGGGCGCGTCATTGCTGGGGCCTCTCTCCTGGAGGCGCTCAGTCAGACCCAGTGTTGACATGTGTCAAGACGCTCCTCGGGCGTTTCTTGCTTGCGCCTCTCTCCTGGTGGCGCTCAGTCAGACCCAGAGGTGACATGTGGCAAGACGCTCCTCAGGCCTCTCTCCTGGAGGCGCTCAGTCAGACCCAGTGTTGACATGTGGCAAGACGCTCCTCGGGGCGCTTCTTGCTTGGGCCTCTCTCCTGGAGGCGCTCAGTCAGACCCAGTGTTGACATGTGTCAAGACGCTCCTCGGGGCGCGTCTTGCTTGGGCCTCTCTCCTGGAGGCCCTCAGTCAGACCCATTGTTGACATGTGGCAAGACGCTCCTCGGGGCGCGTCTTGCTTGGGCTTCTCTCCTGGAGACGCTCAGACAGACCCAGTGTTGACATGTGACAAGACGCTCCTCGGGGCCCGTCTTGCTTGGGCCTCTCTCCTGGAGGCGCTCAGTCAGAACCAGAGGTGACATGTGGCAAGACGCTCCTCGGGGCGCGTCTTGCTTGGGCCTCTCTCCTGGAGTCCCTCTGTCAGACCCAGTGTTGACATGTGGCAAGACGCTCCTCCGGGCGCATCTTGCTTGGGCCTCTCTCCTGGAGGCCCTCAGTCAGACACATTGTTGACATGTGGCAAGACGCTCCTCGGGCCGCTTCTAGCTTGGGCCTCTCTCCTGGAGGCGCTCAGTCAGACCCAGTGTTGACATGTGGCAAGACGCTCCTCGGGGCGCGTCTTGCTTGGGCCTCTCTCCTGGAGGCGCTCAGTCAGACCCAGTGTTGACATGTGGCAGGACGCTCCTCGGGGCGCGTCTTGCTTGGGCCTCTCTCCTGGAGGCGCTCAGTCAGACCCAGTGTTGGCATGTGGCAAGACACTCCTCGGGGCGCGTCTTGGTTGGGCCTCTCTCCTGGAGGCGCTCATTCAGACCCAGTGGTGACATGTGGCAAGACGCTCCTCGGGGCGCGTATTGCTTCGGCCTCTCTCCTGAATGCCCTCTGTCAGACCGAGTGTTGACATGTGGCAAGACTCTCCTCGGGGCGCGTCTTGCTTGGGCTTCTCTCATGGAGGCCCTCAGTCCGACCCAGTGTTGACATGTGTCAAGACGCTCCTCGGGGCGTGTCTTGCTTGGGCCTTTCTCCTGGAGGCACTCAGTCAGACCCAGTGTTGACATGTGGCAAGACGCTCCTCTGGGCGCGTCTTGCTTGGGCCTCTCTCCTGGAGGCGCTCAGTCAGACCCAGTGTTGACACGTGGCAAGACGCTCCTCGGGGCGCGTCTTGCTTGGGCCTCTCTCCTGGAGGCGCTCAGTCAGACCATGTGTTGGCATGTGGCAAGACACTCCTCGGGGCGCGTCTTGGTTGGGCCTCTCTCCTGAATGCCCTCTGTCAGACCGAGTGTTCACATGTGGCAAGACTCTCCTCGGGGCGTGTCTTGCTTGGGCTTCTCTCATGGAGGCCCTCAGTCCGACCCAGTGTTGACATGTGTCAAGACGCTCCTCGGGGCGTGTCTTGCTTGGGCCTCTCTCCTGGAGGCGCTCAGTCAGACCCAGTGTTGACATGTGGCAAGACGCTCCTCTGGGCGCGTCTTGCTTGGGCTTCTCTCCTGGAGGCCCTCAGTCAGACCCATTGTTGACATGTGGCAAGACGCTCCTCGGGGCACGTCTTGTTTGGGCCTCTCTCCTGGAGGCGCTCAGTCAGACCGAGTAGTGACATGTGGCAAGACGCTCCTCGGGGCGCGTCTTACTTGGACCTCCCTCCTGGAGGCGCTCAGTCAGACCGAGTAGTGACATTTGGCAAGACGCTCCTCGGGGCACGTCTTGCTTGGACCTCTCTCCTGGAGGCGCTCAGTTAGACCGAGTAGTGACATGTGGCAAGACGCTCCTCGGGGCGCGTCTTGCTTGGGCCTCTCTCCTGGAGGTGCTCAGTCAGACCGAGTGCTGACATAAGGCAAGACGCTCCTCGGGGCGTGTCTTGCTGGGGCCTCTCTACTGGAGGTGCTCAATCAGACCCAGTGGTGACACGTGGCAAGACGCTCCTCTGGGCGCGTCTTGCTTGGGCCTCTCTCCTGGAGGAGCTCAGTCAGACCCAGTGGTGACACGTGGCAAGACGCTACTCGGGGCGCATCTTGCTTGGGCCTCTCTCCTGGAGGCGCTAAGTCAGACCCAGTGTTGACACGTGGCAAGACGCTCCTCGGGGCGCGTCTTGCTTGGGCCTCTCTCCTGGAGGTCCTCAGTCAGACACAGTGTTGACATGTGGCAAGACACTCCTCGGGGCGCGTCTTGCTTGGGCTTCTCTCATGGAGGCCCTCAGTAAGACCCATTGTTGACATGTGGAAAGAAGCTCCTCGGGGCGCGTATTGCTTGGGCCTCTCTCCTGGATGCCCTCTTTCAGACCCAGTGTTGACATGTGGCAAGACTCTCCTCGGGGCACGTCTTGCTTGGACCACTCTCCTGCAGGCGCTCAGTCAGTCCGAGTAGTGACATGTGGCAAGACGCTCCTCGGGGCGCGTCTTGCTTGGGCTTCTCTCCTGGAGGCCCTCAGTCAGACCCATTGTTGACATGTGGCAAGACGCTCCTCGGGGCGCGTCTTTGCTGGGGCCTCTCTCCTGGAGGCGCTCAGTCAGACCCAGTGTTGACATGTGTCAAGACGCTCCTCGGGCGTTTCTTGCTTGCGCCTCTCTCCTGGTGGCGCTCAGTCAGACCCAGAGGTGACATGTGGCAAGACGCTCCTCAGGCCTCTCTCCTGGAGGCGCTCAGTCAGACCCAGTGTTGACATGTGGCAAGACGCTCCTCGGGGCGCTTCTTGCTTGGGCCTCTCTCCTGGAGGCGCTCAGTCAGACCGAGTTCTGACATGTGGCAAGACGCTCCTCGGGGCGCGTCTTGCTGGGGCCTCTCTCCTGGAGGCGCTCAGTCAGACCCAGTGTTGACATGTGGCCTGACGCTCCTCGGGGCGCGTCTTGCTTGGGCTTCTCTCCTGGAGGCCCTCAGTCAGACCCATTGTTGACATGTGGCAAGACGCTCCTCGGGGCACGTCTTGCTTGGGCCTCTCTCCTGGAGGCGCTCAGTCAGACCGAGTAGTGACATGTGGCAAGACGCTCCTCGGGGTGCGTCTTGCTTGGACCTCTCTCCTGGAGGCGCTCAGTTAGACCGAGTAGTGACATGTCGCAAGACGCTCCTCGGGGCGCGTCTTGCTTGGGCCTTTCTCCTGGAGGCGCTCAGTCAGACCCAGTGGTGACATGTGGCAAGACGCTCCTCGGGGCGCATCTTGCTTGGGCCTCTCTCCTGGAGGCGCTCAGTCAGACCCAGTGTTGACACGTGGCAAGACGCTCCTCGGGGCGCTTCTTGCTTGGGCCTCTCTCCTGGAGCCGCTCAGTCAGACCCAGTGTTGACATGTGGCAAGACACTCCTCGGGGCGCGTCTTGTTTGGGCCTCTCTCATGGAGGCCCTCTGTCAGACCGAATGCTGACATGTGGCAAGAAGCTCCTCGGGGCGCGTGTTGCTTGGGCTTCTCTCCTGGAGGCCCTCAGTAAGACCCATTGTTGACATGTGGCAAGACGCTCCTCGGGGCGCGTCTTGCTTGGGCCTGTCTCCAGAAGGCCCTCAATCAGACCCAGTGTTGACACGTGGCAAGACGCTCCTCGGGGCGCGTCTTGCTTGGGCCTCTCTCCTGGAGGCGCTCAGTCAGACTGAGTAGTGACATGTGGCCTGACGCTCCTCGGGGCACGTGTTGCTTGGGCCTCTCTCCTGGAGGCGCTCAGTCAGACCCATTGTTGACATGTTGCAAGACGCTCCTTTGGGCGCGTCTTGCTTGGGCCTCTCTCCTGGAGGCGCTCAGTCAGACCGAGTGCTGACATGTGGAAAGACGCTCCTCGGGGCGCGTCTTGCTTGGGCCTCTCTCCTGGAGGCCCTCTGTCAGACCCAGTGTTGACATGTGGCAAGACGCTCCTCCGGGCGCATCTTGCTTGGGCCTCTCTCCTGGAGGCCCTCAGTCAGACCCATTGTTGACATGTGGCAAGACGCTCCTCAGGGCGCGTCTTTCTTGGGCCTTTCTCCTGGAGGCGCTCAGTCAGACCGAGTCCTGACATGTGGCAAGACGCTCCTCGGGGCGCGTCTTTCTTGGGCCTCTCTCCTGGAGGTGGTCAGTCAGACTTAGTAGTGACATGTGGCCTGACGCTCCCCGGGGCGCGTGTTGCTTGGGCCTCTCTCCTGGAGGCGCTCAGTCAGACCCAGTGGTGACATGTGGCAAGACACTCCTCGGGGCGCATCTTGGTTGGGCCTCTCTCCTGGAGGCCCTCAGTCAGACCCAGTGTTGACATGTGTCAAGACGCTCCTCGGGGCGCGTCTTGCTTGGGCCTCTCTCCTGGAGGCCCTCAGTCAGACCCATTGTTGACATGTGGCAAGACGCTCCTCGGGGCGCGTCTTGCTTGGGCTTCTCTCCTGGAGACGCTCAGACAGACCCAGTGTTGACATGTGACAAGACGCTCCTCGGGGCGCGTCTTGCTTGGGCCTCTCTCCTGGAGTCCCTCTGTCAGACCAAGTGTTGACATGTGGCAAGACGCTCCTCCGGGCGCATCTTGCTTGGGCCTCTCTCCTGGAGGCCCTCAGTCAGACACATTGTTGACATGTGGCAAGACGCTCCTCGGGGCGCGTCTTGCTTGGGCCTCTCTCCTGGAGGCGCTCAGTCAGACCCAGTGTTGACATGTGGCAAGACGTTCCTCGGGGCGCGTCTTGCTTGGGCCTCTCTCCTGGAGGCGCTAAGTCAGACCCAGTGTTGACATGTGGCAGGACGCTCCTCGGGGCGCGTCTTGCTTGGGCCTCTTTCCTGGAGGCGCTCAGTCAGACCCAGTGTTGGCATGTGGCAAGACACTCCTCGGGGCGCGTCTTGGTTGGGCCTCTCTCCTGGAGGCGCTCATTCAGACCCAGTGGTGACATGTGGCAAGACGCTCCTCGGGGCGCGTATTGCTTCGGCCTCTCTCCTGAATGCCCTCTGTCAGACCGAGTGTTGACATGTGGCAAGACTCTCCTCGGGGCGCGTCTTGCTTGGGCTTCTCTCATGGAGGCCCTCAGTCCGACCCAGTGTTGACATGTGTCAAGACGCTCCTCGGGGCGTGTCTTGCTTGGGCCTCTCTCCTGGAGGCGCTCAGTCAGACCCAGTGTTGACATGTGGCAAGACGCTCCTCTGGGCGCGTCTTGCTTGGGCCTCTCTCCTGGAGGCGCTCAGTCAGACCCAGTGTTGACACGTGGCAAGACGCTCCTCGGGGCGCTTCTTGCTTGGGCCTCTCTCCTGGAGGCGCTCAGTCAGACCATGTGTTGCCATGTGGCAAGACAATCCTCGGGGCGCGTCTTGGTTGGGCCTCTCTCGTGGAGGCGCTCATTCAGACCCAGTGGTGACATGTGGCAAGACGCTCCTCGGGGCGCGCCTTGTTTCGGCCTCTCTCCTGAATGCCCTCTGTCAGACCCAGTGTTGACATGTGGCAAGACGCTCCTCCGGGCGCATCTTGCTTGGGCCTCTCTCCTGGAGGCCCTCAGTCAGACCCATTGTTGACATGTGGCAAGACGCTCCTCAGGGCGCGTCTTTCTTGGGCCTTTCTCCTGGAGGCGCTCAGTCAGACCGAGTCCTGACATGTGGCAAGACGCTCCTCGGGGCGCGTCTTTCTTGGGCCTCTCTCCTGGAGGTGGTCAGTCAGACTGAGTAGTGACATGTGGCCTGACGCTCCCCGGGGCGCGTGTTGCTTGGGCCTCTCTCCTGGAGGCGCTCAGTCAGACCCAGTGGTGACATGTGGCAAGACACTCCTCGGGGCGCATCTTGGTTGGGCCTCTCTCCTGGAGGCCCTCAGTCAGACCCAGTGTTGACATGTGTCAAGACGCTCCTCGGGGCGCGTCTTGCTTGGGCCTCTCTCCTGGAGGCCCTCAGTCAGACCCATTGTTGACATGTGGCAAGACGCTCCTCGGGGCGCGTCTTGCTTGGGCTTCTCTCCTGGAGACGCTCAGACAGACCCAGTGTTGACATGTGACAAGACGCTCCTCGGGGCGCGTCTTGCTTGGGCCTCTCTCCTGGAGTCCCTCTGTCAGACCAAGTGTTGACATGTGGCAAGACGCTCCTCCGGGCGCATCTTGCTTGGGCCTCTCTCCTGGAGGCCCTCAGTCAGACACATTGTTGACATGTGGCAAGACGCTCCTCGGGGCGCGTCTTGCTTGGGCCTCTCTCCTGGAGGCGCTCAGTCAGACCCAGTGTTGACATGTGGCAAGACGTTCCTCGGGGCGCGTCTTGCTTGGGCCTCTCTCCTGGAGGCGCTAAGTCAGACCCAGTGTTGACATGTGGCAGGACGCTCCTCGGGGCGCGTCTTGCTTGGGCCTCTCTCCTGGAGGCGCTCAGTCAGACCCAGTGTTGGCATGTGGCAAGACACTCCTCGGGGCGCGTCTTGGTTGGGCCTCTCTCCTGGAGGCGCTCATTCAGACCCAGTGGTGACATGTGGCAAGACGCTCCTCGGGGCGCGTATTGCTTCGGCCTCTCTCCTGAATGCCCTCTGTCAGACCGAGTGTTGACATGTGGCAAGACTCTCCTCGGGGCGCGTCTTGCTTGGGCTTCTCTCATGGAGGCCCTCAGTCCGACCCAGTGTTGACATGTGTCAAGACGCTCCTCGGGGCGTGTCTTGCTTGGGCCTCTCTCCTGGAGGCGCTCAGTCAGACCCAGTGTTGACATGTGGCAAGACGCTCCTCTGGGCGCGTCTTGCTTGGGCCTCTCTCCTGGAGGCGCTCAGTCAGACCCAGTGTTGACACGTGGCAAGACGCTCCTCGGGGCGCTTCTTGCTTGGGCCTCTCTCCTGGAGGCGCTCAGTCAGACCATGTGTTGCCATGTGGCAAGACAATCCTCGGGGCGCGTCTTGGTTGGGCCTCTCTCGTGGAGGCGCTCATTCAGACCCAGTGGTGACATGTGGCAAGACGCTCCTCGGGGCGCGCCTTGTTTCGGCCTCTCTCCTGAATGCCCTCTGTCAGACCGAGTGTTGACATGTGGCAAGACTCTCCTCGGGGCGTGTCTTGCTTGGGCTTCTCTCATGGAGGCCCTCAGTCAGACCCAGTGTTGACATGTGTCAAGACGCTCCTCGGGGCGTTTCTTGCTTGGGCTTCTCTCCTGGAGGCCCTCAGTCAGACCCATTGTTGACATGTGGCAAGACGCTCCTCGGGGCACGTCTTGCTTGGGCCTCTCTCCTGGAGGCGCTCAGTCAGACCGAGTAGTGACATGTGGCAAGACGCTCCTCGGGGCGCGTCTTGCTTGGACCTCCCTCCTGGAGGCGCTCAGTCAGACCGAGTAGTGACATTTGGCAAGACGCTCCTCGGGGCACGTCTTGCTTGGACCTCTCTCCTGGAGGCGCTCAGTTAGACCGAGTAGTGACATGTGGCAAGACGCTCCTCGGGGCACGTCTTGCTTGGGCCTCTCTCCTGGAGGCGCGCAGTCAGACCGAGTGCTGACATAAGGCAAGACGCTCCTCGGGGCGCGTCTTGCTGGGGCCTCTCTACTGGAGGTGCTCAATCAGACCCAGTGGTGACACGTGGCAAGACGCTCCTCTGGGCGCGTCTTGCTTGGGCCTCTCTCCTGGAGGAGCTCAGTCAGACCCAGTGGTGACACGTGGCAAGACGCTCCTCGGGGCGCATCTTGCTTGGGCCTCTCTCCTGGAGGCGCAAAGTCAGACCCAGTGTTGACACGTGGCAAGACGCTCCTCGGGGCGCGTCTTGCTTGGGCCTCTCTCCTGGAGGTCCTCAGTCAGACACAGTGTTGACATGTGGCAAGACACTCCTCGGGGCGCGTCTTGCTTGGGCTTCTCTCATGGAGGCCCTCCTTAAGACCCATTGTTGACATGTGGAAAGAAGCTCCTCGGGGCGCGTATTGCTTGGGCCTCTCTCCTGGATGCCCTCTGTCAGACCCAGTGTTGACATGTGACAAGACTCTCCTCGGGGCAAGTCTTGCTTGGACCACTCTCCTGGAGGCGCTCAGTCAGTCCGAGTAGTGACATGTGGCAAGACGCTCCTCGGGGCGCGTCTTGCTTGGGCCTCTCTCCTGGAGGCGCTCAATTAGACCCAGTGTTGACATGTGGCAAGACGCTCCTCGGGGCGCGTCTTGCTTGGGCTTCTCTAATGGAGGCCCTCAGTCAGACCCATTGTTGACATGTGGCAAGACGCTCCTCGGGGCGCGTCTTTGCTGGGGTCTCTCTCCTGGAGGCGCTCAGTCAGACCCAGTGTTGACATGTGTCAAGACGCTCCTCGGGCGTTTCTTGCTTGCGTCTCTCTCCTGGTGGCGCTCAGTGAGACCCAGAGGTGACATGTGGCAAGACGCTCCTCAGGCCTCTCTCCTGGAGGCGCTCAGTCAGACCCAGTGTTGACATGTGGCAAGACGCTCCTCCGGGCGCATCTTGCTTGGGCCTCTCTCCTGGAGGCCCTCAGTCAGACCCATTGTTGACATGTGGCAAGACGCTCCTCAGGGCGCGTATTTCTTGGGCCTTTCTCCATGAGGCGCTCAGTCAGACCGAGTCCTGACATGTGGCAGGACGCTCCTCGGGGCGCGTCTTGCTTCGGCCTCTCTCCTGGAGGTGGTCAGTCAGACTGAGTAGTGACATGTGGCCTGAGGCTCCCCGGGGCGCGTCTTGCTTGGGCCTCTCTCCTGGAGGCGCTCAGTCAGACCCAGTGGTGACATGTGGCAAGACACTCCTCGGGGCGCATCTTGGTTGGGCCTCTCTCCTGGAGGCCCTCAGTCAGACCCAGTGTTGACATGTGTCAAGACGCTCCTCGGGGCGCGTCTTGCTTGGGCCTCTCTCCTGGAGGCCCTCAGTCAGACCCATTGTTGACATGTGGCAAGACGCTCCTCGGGGGGCGTCTTGCTTGGGCTTCTCTCCTGGAGACGCTCAGACAGACCCAGTGTTGACATGTGACAAGACGCTCCTCGGGGCGCGTCTTGCTTGGGCCTCTCTCCTGGAGGCGCTCAGTCAGAACCAGAGGTGACATGTGGCAAGACGCTCCTCGGGGCGCGTCTTGCTTGGGCCTCTCTCCTGGAGTCCCTCTGTCAGACCCAGTGTTGACATGTGGCAAGACGCTCCTCCGGGCGCATCTTGCTTGGGCCTCTCTCCTGGAGGCCCTCAGTCAGACACATTGTTGACATGTGGCAAGACGCTCCTCGGGGCGCGTCTTGCTTGGGCCTCTCTCCTGGAGGCGCTCATTCAGACCCAGTGGTGACATGTGGCAAGACGCTCCTCGGGGCGCGTATTGCTTCGGCCTCTCTCCTGAATGCCCTCTGTCAGACCGAGTGTTGACATGTGGCTAGACTCTCCTCGGGGCGCGTCTTGCTTGGGCTTCTCTCATGGAGGCCCTCAGTCCGACCCAGTGTTGACATGTGTCAAGACGCTCCTCGGGGCGTGTCTTGCTTGGGCCTTTCTCCTGGAGGCACTCAGTCAGACCCAGTGTTGACATGTGGCAAGACGCTCCTCTGGGCGCGTCTTGCTTGGGCCTCTCTCCTGGAGGCGCTCAGTCAGACCCAGTGTTGACACGTGGCAAGACGCTCCTCGGGGCGCGTCTTGCTTGGGCCTCTCTCCTGGAGGCGCTCAGTCAGACCATGTGTTGGCATGTGGCAAGACACTCCTCGGGGCGCGTCTTGGTTGGGCCTCTCTCCTGGAGGCGCTCATTCAGACCCAGTGGTGACATGTGGCAAGACGCTCCTCGGGGCGCGTCTTGCTTCGGCCTCTCTCCTGAATGCCCTCTGTCAGACCGAGTGTTGACATGTGGCAAGACTCTCCTCGGGGCGTGTCTTGCTTGGGCTTCTCTCATGGAGGCCCTCAGTCCGACCCAGTGTTGACATGTGTCAAGACGCTCCTCGGGGCAAGTCTTGCTTGGGCCTCTCTCCTGGAGGCGCTCAGTCAGACCCAGTGTTGACATGTGGCAAGACGCTCCTCTGGGCGCGTCTTGCTTGGGCTTCTCTCCTGGAGGCCCTCAGTCAGACCCATTGTTGACATGTGGCAAGACGCTCCTCGGGGCACGTCTTGCTTGGGCCTCTCTCCTGGAGGCGCTCAGTCAGACCGAGTAGTGACATGTGGCAAGACGCTCCTCGGGGCGCGTCTTGCTTGGACCTCCCTCCTGGAGGCGCTCAGTCAGACCGAGTAGTGACATTTGGCAAGACGCTCCTCGGGGCACGTCTTGCTTGGACCTCTCTCCTGGAGGCGCTCAGTTAGACCGAGTAGTGACATGTGGCAAGACGCTCCTCGGGGCGCGTCTTGCTTGGGCCTCTCTCCTGGAGGTGCTCAGTCAGACCGAGTGCTGACATAAGGCAAGACGCTCCTCGGGGCGTGTCTTGCTGGGGCC
This sequence comes from Nothobranchius furzeri, assembly GCF_043380555.1. Taxonomy (NCBI): domain Eukaryota; kingdom Metazoa; phylum Chordata; class Actinopteri; order Cyprinodontiformes; family Nothobranchiidae; genus Nothobranchius; species Nothobranchius furzeri. Next base: position 13,659,161 of record NC_091741.1, on the reverse strand, counting down.
TCTCTACTGGAGGTGCTCAATCAGACCCAGTGGTGACACGTGGCAAGACGCTCCTCTGGGCGCGTCTTGCTTGGGCCTCTCTCCTGGAGGAGCTCAGTCAGACCCAGTGGTGACACGTGGCAAGACGCTCCTCGGGGCGCATCTTGCTTGGGCCTCTCTCCTGGAGGCGCTAAGTCAGACCCAGTGTTGACACGTGGCAAGACGCTCCTCGGGGCGCGTCTTGCTTGGGCCTCTCTCCTGGAGGTCCTCAGTCAGACACAGTGTTGACATGTGGCAAGACACTCCTCGGGGCGCGTCTTGCTTGGGCTTCTCTCATGGAGGCCCTCAGTAAGACCCATTGTTGACATGTGGAAAGAAGCTCCTCGGGGCGCGTATTGCTTGGGCCTCTCTCCTGGATGCCCTCTTTCAGACCCAGTGTTGACATGTGGCAAGACTCTCCTCGGGGCACGTCTTGCTTGGACCACTCTCCTGGAGGCGCTCAGTCAGTCCGAGTAGTGACATGTGGCAAGACGCTCCTCGGGGCGCGTCTTGCTTGGGCCTCTCTCCTGGAGGCGCTCAATTAGACCCAGTGTTGACATGTGGCAAGACGCTCCTCGGGGCGCGTCTTGCTTGGGCTTCTCTCCTGGAGGCCCTCAGTCAGACCCATTGTTGACATGTGGCAAGACGCTCCTCGGGGCGCGTCATTGCTGGGGCCTCTCTCCTGGAGGCGCTCAGTCAGACCCAGTGTTGACATGTGTCAAGACGCTCCTCGGGCGTTTCTTGCTTGCGCCTCTCTCCTGGTGGCGCTCAGTCAGACCCAGAGGTGACATGTGGCAAGACGCTCCTCAGGCCTCTCTCCTGGAGGCGCTCAGTCAGACCCAGTGTTGACATGTGGCAAGACGCTCCTCGGGGCGCTTCTTGCTTGGGCCTCTCTCCTGGAGGCGCTCAGTCAGACCCAGTGTTGACATGTGTCAAGACGCTCCTCGGGGCGCGTCTTGCTTGGGCCTCTCTCCTGGAGGCCCTCAGTCAGACCCATTGTTGACATGTGGCAAGACGCTCCTCGGGGCGCGTCTTGCTTGGGCTTCTCTCCTGGAGACGCTCAGACAGACCCAGTGTTGACATGTGACAAGACGCTCCTCGGGGCCCGTCTTGCTTGGGCCTCTCTCCTGGAGGCGCTCAGTCAGAACCAGAGGTGACATGTGGCAAGACGCTCCTCGGGGCGCGTCTTGCTTGGGCCTCTCTCCTGGAGTCCCTCTGTCAGACCCAGTGTTGACATGTGGCAAGACGCTCCTCCGGGCGCATCTTGCTTGGGCCTCTCTCCTGGAGGCCCTCAGTCAGACACATTGTTGACATGTGGCAAGACGCTCCTCGGGGCGCGTCTTGCTTGGGCCTCTCTCCTGGAGGCGCTCAGTCAGACCCAGTGTTGACATGTGGCAAGACGCTCCTCGGGGCGCGTCTTGCTTGGGCCTCTCTCCTGGAGGCGCTCAGTCAGACCCAGTGTTGACATGTGGCAGGACGCTCCTCGGGGCGCGTCTTGCTTGGGCCTCTCTCCTGGAGGCGCTCAGTCAGACCCAGTGTTGGCATGTGGCAAGACACTCCTCGGGGCGCGTCTTGGTTGGGCCTCTCTCCTGGAGGCGCTCATTCAGACCCAGTGGTGACATGTGGCAAGACGCTCCTCGGGGCGCGTATTGCTTCGGCCTCTCTCCTGAATGCCCTCTGTCAGACCGAGTGTTGACATGTGGCAAGACTCTCCTCGGGGCGCGTCTTGCTTGGGCTTCTCTCATGGAGGCCCTCAGTCCGACCCAGTGTTGACATGTGTCAAGACGCTCCTCGGGGCGTGTCTTGCTTGGGCCTTTCTCCTGGAGGCACTCAGTCAGACCCAGTGTTGACATGTGGCAAGACGCTCCTCTGGGCGCGTCTTGCTTGGGCCTCTCTCCTGGAGGCGCTCAGTCAGACCCAGTGTTGACACGTGGCAAGACGGTCCTCGGGGCGCGTCTTGCTTGGGCCTCTCTCCTGGAGGCGCTCAGTCAGACCATGTGTTGGCATGTGGCAAGACACTCCTCGGGGCGCGTCTTGGTTGGGCCTCTCTCCTGAATGCCCTCTGTCAGACCGAGTGTTGACATGTGGCAAGACTCTCCTCGGGGCGTGTCTTGCTTGGGCTTCTCTCATGGAGGCCCTCAGTCCGACCCAGTGTTGACATGTGTCAAGACGCTCCTCGGGGCGTGTCTTGCTTGGGCCTCTCTCCTGGAGGCGCTCAGTCAGACCCAGTGTTGACATGTGGCAAGACGCTCCTCTGGGCGCGTCTTGCTTGGGCTTCTCTCCTGGAGGCCCTCAGTCAGACCCATTGTTGACATGTGGCAAGACGCTCCTCGGGGCACGTCTTGTTTGGGCCTCTCTCCTGGAGGCGCTCAGTCAGACCGAGTAGTGACATGTGGCAAGACGCTCCTCGGGGCGCGTCTTACTTGGACCTCCCTCCTGGAGGCGCTCAGTCAGACCGAGTAGTGACATTTGGCAAGACGCTCCTCGGGGCACGTCTTGCTTGGACCTCTCTCCTGGAGGCGCTCAGTTAGACCGAGTAGTGACATGTGGCAAGACGCTCCTCGGGGCGCGTCTTGCTTGGGCCTCTCTCCTGGAGGTGCTCAGTCAGACCGAGTGCTGACATAAGGCAAGACGCTCCTCGGGGCGTGTCTTGCTGGGGCCTCTCTACTGGAGGTGCTCAATCAGACCCAGTGGTGACACGTGGCAAGACGCTCCTCTGGGCGCGTCTTGCTTGGGCCTCTCTCCTGGAGGAGCTCAGTCAGACCCAGTGGTGACACGTGGCAAGACGCTCCTCGGGGCGCATCTTGCTTGGGCCTCTCTCCTGGAGGCGCTAAGTCAGACCCAGTGTTGACACGTGGCAAGACGCTCCTCGGGGCGCGTCTTGCTTGGGCCTCTCTCCTGGAGGTCCTCAGTCAGACACAGTGTTGACATGTGGCAAGACACTCCTCGGGGCGCGTCTTGCTTGGGCTTCTCTCATGGAGGCCCTCAGTAAGACCCATTGTTGACATGTGGAAAGAAGCTCCTCGGGGCGCGTATTGCTTGGGCCTCTCTCCTGGATGCCCTCTTTCAGACCCAGTGTTGACATGTGGCAAGACTCTCCTCGGGGCACGTCTTGCTTGGACCACTCTCCTGGAGGCGCTCAGTCAGTCCGAGTAGTGACATGTGGCAAGACGCTCCTCGGGGCGCGTCTTGCTTGGGCTTCTCTCCTGGAGGCCCTCAGTCAGACCCATTGTTGACATGTGGCAAGACGCTCCTCGGGGCGCGTCTTTGCTGGGGCCTCTCTCCTGGAGGCGCTCAGTCAGACCCAGTGTTGACATGTGTCAAGACGCTCCTCGGGCGTTTCTTGCTTGCGCCTCTCTCCTGGTGGCGCTCAGTCAGACCCAGAGGTGACATGTGGCAAGACGCTCCTCAGGCCTCTCTCCTGGAGGCGCTCAGTCAGACCCAGTGTTGACATGTGGCAAGACGCTCCTCGGGGCGCTTCTTGCTTGGGCCTCTCTCCTGGAGGCGCTCAGTCAGACCGAGTTCTGACATGTGGCAAGACGCTCCTCGGGGCGCGTCTTGCTGGGGCCTCTCTCCTGGAGGCGCTCAGTCAGACCCAGTGTTGACATGTGGCCTGACGCTCCTCGGGGCGCGTCTTGCTTGGGCTTCTCTCCTGGAGGCCCTCAGTCAGACCCATTGTTGACATGTGGCAAGACGCTCCTCGGGGCACGTCTTGCTTGGGCCTCTCTCCTGGAGGCGCTCAGTCAGACCGAGTAGTGACATGTGGCAAGACGCTCCTCGGGGTGCGTCTTGCTTGGACCTCTCTCCTGGAGGCGCTCAGTTAGACCGAGTAGTGACATGTCGCAAGACGCTCCTCGGGGCGCGTCTTGCTTGGGCCTTTCTCCTGGAGGCGCTCAGTCAGACCCAGTGGTGACATGTGGCAAGACGCTCCTCGGGGCGCATCTTGCTTGGGCCTCTCTCCTGGAGGCGCTCAGTCAGACCCAGTGTTGACACGTGGCAAGACGCTCCTCGGGGCGCTTCTTGCTTGGGCCTCTCTCCTGGAGCCGCTCAGTCAGACCCAGTGTTGACATGTGGCAAGACACTCCTCGGGGCGCGTCTTGTTTGGGCCTCTCTCATGGAGGCCCTCTGTCAGACCGAATGCTGACATGTGGCAAGAAGCTCCTCGGGGCGCGTGTTGCTTGGGCTTCTCTCCTGGAGGCCCTCAGTAAGACCCATTGTTGACATGTGGCAAGACGCTCCTCGGGGCGCGTCTTGCTTGGGCCTGTCTCCAGAAGGCCCTCAATCAGACCCAGTGTTGACACGTGGCAAGACGCTCCTCGGGGCGCGTCTTGCTTGGGCCTCTCTCCTGGAGGCGCTCAGTCAGACTGAGTAGTGACATGTGGCCTGACGCTCCTCGGGGCACGTGTTGCTTGGGCCTCTCTCCTGGAGGCGCTCAGTCAGACCCATTGTTGACATGTTGCAAGACGCTCCTTTGGGCGCGTCTTGCTTGGGCCTCTCTCCTGGAGGCGCTCAGTCAGACCGAGTGCTGACATGTGGAAAGACGCTCCTCGGGGCGCGTCTTGCTTGGGCCTCTCTCCTGGAGGCCCTCTGTCAGACCCAGTGTTGACATGTGGCAAGACGCTCCTCCGGGCGCATCTTGCTTGGGCCTCTCTCCTGGAGGCCCTCAGTCAGACCCATTGTTGACATGTGGCAAGACGCTCCTCAGGGCGCGTCTTTCTTGGGCCTTTCTCCTGGAGGCGCTCAGTCAGACCGAGTCCTGACATGTGGCAAGACGCTCCTCGGGGCGCGTCTTTCTTGGGCCTCTCTCCTGGAGGTGGTCAGTCAGACTGAGTAGTGACATGTGGCCTGACGCTCCCCGGGGCGCGTGTTGCTTGGGCCTCTCTCCTGGAGGCGCTCAGTCAGACCCATTGGTGACATGTGGCAAGACACTCCTCGGGGCGCATCTTGGTTGGGCCTCTCTCCTGGAGGCCCTCAGTCAGACCCAGTGTTGACATGTGTCAAGACGCTCCTCGGGGCGCGTCTTGCTTGGGCCTCTCTCCTGGAGGCCCTCAGTCAGACCCATTGTTGACATGTGGCAAGACGCTCCTCGGGGCGCGTCTTGCTTGGGCTTCTCTCCTGGAGACGCTCAGACAGACCCAGTGTTGACATGTGACAAGACGCTCCTCGGGGCGCGTCTTGCTTGGGCCTCTCTCCTGGAGTCCCTCTGTCAGACCAAGTGTTGACATGTGGCAAGACGCTCCTCCGGGCGCATCTTGCTTGGGCCTCTCTCCTGGAGGCCCTCAGTCAGACACATTGTTGACATGTGGCAAGACGCTCCTCGGGGCGCGTCTTGCTTGGGCCTCTCTCCTGGAGGCGCTCAGTCAGACCCAGTGTTGACATGTGGCAAGACGTTCCTCGGGGCGCGTCTTGCTTGGGCCTCTCTCCTGGAGGCGCTAAGTCAGACCCAGTGTTGACATGTGGCAGGACGCTCCTCGGGGCGCGTCTTGCTTGGGCCTCTCTCCTGGAGGCGCTCAGTCAGACCCAGTGTTGGCATGTGGCAAGACACTCCTCGGGGCGCGTCTTGGTTGGGCCTCTCTCCTGGAGGCGCTCATTCAGACCCAGTGGTGACATGTGGCAAGACGCTCCTCGGGGCGCGTATTGCTTCGGCCTCTCTCCTGAATGCCCTCTGTCAGACCGAGTGTTGACATGTGGCAAGACTCTCCTCGGGGCGCGTCTTGCTTGGGCTTCTCTCATGGAGGCCCTCAGTCCGACCCAGTGTTGACATGTGTCAAGACGCTCCTCGGGGCGTGTCTTGCTTGGGCCTCTCTCCTGGAGGCGCTCAGTCAGACCCAGTGTTGACATGTGGCAAGACGCTCCTCTGGGCGCGTCTTGCTTGGGCCTCTCTCCTGGAGGCGCTCAGTCAGACCCAGTGTTGACACGTGGCAAGACGCTCCTCGGGGCGCTTCTTGCTTGGGCCTCTCTCCTGGAGGCGCTCAGTCAGACCATGTGTTGCCATGTGGCAAGACAATCCTCGGGGCGCGTCTTGGTTGGGCCTCTCTCGTGGAGGCGCTCATTCAGACCCAGTGGTGACATGTGGCAAGACGCTCCTCGGGGCGCGCCTTGTTTCGGCCTCTCTCCTGAATGCCCTCTGTCAGACCCAGTGTTGACATGTGGCAAGACGCTCCTCCGGGCGCATCTTGCTTGGGCCTCTCTCCTGGAGGCCCTCAGTCAGACCCATTGTTGACATGTGGCAAGACGCTCCTCAGGGCGCGTCTTTCTTGGGCCTTTCTCCTGGAGGCGCTCAGTCAGACCGAGTCCTGACATGTGGCAAGACGCTCCTCGGGGCGCGTCTTTCTTGGGCCTCTCTCCTGGAGGTGGTCAGTCAGACTGAGTAGTGACATGTGGCCTGACGCTCCCCGGGGCGCGTGTTGCTTGGGCCTCTCTCCTGGAGGCGCTCAGTCAGACCCAGTGGTGACATGTGGCAAGACACTCCTCGGGGCGCATCTTGGTTGGGCCTCTCTCCTGGAGGCCCTCAGTCAGACCCAGTGTTGACATGTGTCAAGACGCTCCTCGGGGCGCGTCTTGCTTGGGCCTCTCTCCTGGAGGCCCTCAGTCAGACCCATTGTTGACATGTGGCAAGACGCTCCTCGGGGCGCGTCTTGCTTGGGCTTCTCTCCTGGAGACGCTCAGACAGACCCAGTGTTGACATGTGACAAGACGCTCCTCGGGGCGCGTCTTGCTTGGGCCTCTCTCCTGGAGTCCCTCTGTCAGACCAAGTGTTGACATGTGGCAAGACGCTCCTCCGGGCGCATCTTGCTTGGGCCTCTCTCCTGGAGGCCCTCAGTCAGACACATTGTTGACATGTGGCAAGACGCTCCTCGGGGCGCGTCTTGCTTGGGCCTCTCTCCTGGAGGCGCTCAGTCAGACCCAGTGTTGACATGTGGCAAGACGTTCCTCGGGGCGCGTCTTGCTTGGGCCTCTCTCCTGGAGGCGCTAAGTCAGACCCAGTGTTGACATGTGGCAGGACGCTCCTCGGGGCGCGTCTTGCTTGGGCCTCTCTCCTGGAGGCGCTCAGTCAGACCCAGTGTTGGCATGTGGCAAGACACTCCTCGGGGCGCGTCTTGGTTGGGCCTCTCTCCTGGAGGCGCTCATTCAGACCCAGTGGTGACATGTGGCAAGACGCTCCTCGGGGCGCGTATTGCTTCGGCCTCTCTCCTGAATGCCCTCTGTCAGACCGAGTGTTGACATGTGGCAAGACTCTCCTCGGGGCGCGTCTTGCTTGGGCTTCTCTCATGGAGGCCCTCAGTCCGACCCAGTGTTGACATGTGTCAAGACGCTCCTCGGGGCGTGTCTTGCTTGGGCCTCTCTCCTGGAGGCGCTCAGTCAGACCCAGTGTTGACATGTGGCAAGACGCTCCTCTGGGCGCGTCTTGCTTGGGCCTCTCTCCTGGAGGCGCTCAGTCAGACCCAGTGTTGACACGTGGCAAGACGCTCCTCGGGGCGCTTCTTGCTTGGGCCTCTCTCCTGGAGGCGCTCAGTCAGACCATGTGTTGCCATGTGGCAAGACAATCCTCGGGGCGCGTCTTGGTTGGGCCTCTCTCGTGGAGGCGCTCATTCAGACCCAGTGGTGACATGTGGCAAGACGCTCCTCGGGGCGCGCCTTGTTTCGGCCTCTCTCCTGAATGCCCTCTGTCAGACCGAGTGTTGACATGTGGCAAGACTCTCCTCGGGGCGTGTCTTGCTTGGGCTTCTCTCATGGAGGCCCTCAGTCAGACCCAGTGTTGACATGTGTCAAGACGCTCCTCGGGGCGTTTCTTGCTTGGGCTTCTCTCCTGGAGGCCCTCAGTCAGACCCATTGTTGACATGTGGCAAGACGCTCCTCGGGGCACGTCTTGCTTGGGCCTCTCTCCTGGAGGCGCTCAGTCAGACCGAGTAGTGACATGTGGCAAGACGCTCCTCGGGGCGCGTCTTGCTTGGACCTCCCTCCTGGAGGCGCTCAGTCAGACCGAGTAGTGACATTTGGCAAGACGCTCCTCGGGGCACGTCTTGCTTGGACCTCTCTCCTGGAGGCGCTCAGTTAGACCGAGTAGTGACATGTGGCAAGACGCTCCTCGGGGCACGTCTTGCTTGGGCCTCTCTCCTGGAGGCGCGCAGTCAGACCGAGTGCTGACATAAGGCAAGACGCTCCTCGGGGCGCGTCTTGCTGGGGCCTCTCTACTGGAGGTGCTCAATCAGACCCAGTGGTGACACGTGGCAAGACGCTCCTCTGGGCGCGTCTTGCTTGGGCCTCTCTCCTGGAGGAGCTCAGTCAGACCCAGTGGTGACACGTGGCAAGACGCTCCTCGGGGCGCATCTTGCTTGGGCCTCTCTCCTGGAGGCGCAAAGTCAGACCCAGTGTTGACACGTGGCAAGACGCTCCTCGGGGCGCGTCTTGCTTGGGCCTCTCTCCTGGAGGTCCTCAGTCAGACACAGTGTTGACATGTGGCAAGACACTCCTCGGGGCGCGTCTTGCTTGGGCTTCTCTCATGGAGGCCCTCCTTAAGACCCATTGTTGACATGTGGAAAGAAGCTCCTCGGGGCGCGTATTGCTTGGGCCTCTCTCCTGGATGCCCTCTGTCAGACCCAGTGTTGACATGTGGCAAGACTCTCCTCGGGGCAAGTCTTGCTTGGACCACTCTCCTGGAGGCGCTCAGTCAGTCCGAGTAGTGACATGTGGCAAGACGCTCCTCGGGGCGCGTCTTGCTTGGGCCTCTCTCCTGGAGGCGCTCAATTAGACCCAGTGTTGACATGTGGCAAGACGCTCCTCGGGGCGCGTCTTGCTTGGGCTTCTCTAATGGAGGCCCTCAGTCAGACCCATTGTTGACATGTGGCAAGACGCTCCTCGGGGCGCGTCTTTGCTGGGGTCTCTCTCCTGGAGGCGCTCAGTCAGACCCAGTGTTGACATGTGTCAAGACGCTCCTCGGGCGTTTCTTGCTTGCGTCTCTCTCCTGGTGGCGCTCAGTGAGACCCAGAGGTGACATGTGGCAAGACGCTCCTCAGGCCTCTCTCCTGGAGGCGCTCAGTCAGACCCAGTGTTGACATGTGGCAAGACGCTCCTCGGGGCGCGTCTTGCTTGGGCCTCTCTCCTGGAGCCGCTCAGTCAGACCCAGTGTTGACATGTGGCAAGACACTCCTCGGGGCGCGTCTTGTTTGGGCCTCTCTCATGGAGGCCCTCTGTCAGACCCAGTGTTGACATGTGTCAAGACGCTCCTCGGGGCGCGTCTTGCTTTGGCCTCTCTCCTGGAGGCGCTCAGTCAGACCGAGTGCTGATATGTGGCAAGAAGCTCCTCGGGGCGCGTGTTGCTTGGGCTTCTCTCCTGGAGGCCCTCAGTAAGACCCATTGTTGACATGTGGCAAGACGCTCCTCGGGGCGTGTCTTGCTTGGGCCTCTCTCCAGAAGGCCCTCAATCAGACCCAGTGTTGACACGTGGCAAGACGCTCCTCGGGGCGCGTCTTGCTTGGGCCTCTCTCCTGGAGGCGCTCAGTCAGAATGAGTAGTGACATGTGGCCTGACGCTCCTCGGGGCGCGTGTTGCTTGGGCCTCTCTCCTGGAGGCGCTCAGTCAGACCCATTGTTGACATGTTGCAAGACGCTCCTTTGGGCGCGTCTTGCTTGGGCCTCTCTCCTGGAGGCGCTCAGTCAGACCGAGTGCTGACATGTGGAAAGACGCTCCTCGGGGCGCGTCTTGCTTGGGCCTCTCTCCTTGAGGCCCTCTGTCAGACCCAGTGTTGACATGTGGCAAGACGCTCCTCCGGGCGCATCTTGCTTGGGCCTCTCTCCTGGAGGCCCTCAGTCAGACCCATTGTTGACATGTGGCAAGACGCTCCTCAGGGCGCGTCTTTCTTGGGCCTTTCTCCTGGAGGCGCTCAGTCAGACCGAGTGCCAACATGTGGCAAGACGCTCCTCGGGGCGCGTCTTGCTTGGGCCTCTCTCCTGGAGGCAGTCAGTCAGACTGAGTAGTGACATGTGGCCTGATGCTCCCCGGGGCACGTCTTGCTTGGGCCTCTCTCCTGGAGGCCCTCAGTCAGACCCATTGTTGACATGTGGCAAGACGCTCCTCGGGGCGCGTCTTGCTTGGGCTTCTCTCCTGGAGACGCTCAGACAGACCCAGTGTTGACATGTGACAAGACGCTCCTCGGGGCGCGTCTTGCTTGGGCCTCTCTCCTGGAGGCGCTCAGTCAGAACCAGAGGTGACATGTGGCAAGACGCTCCTCGGGACGCGTCTTGCTTGGGCCTCTCTCCTGGAGGCGCTCAGTCAGACCCAGTGGTGACATGTGGCAAGACGCTCCTCGGGGCGCGTCTTGCTTCGGCCTCTCTCCTGAATGCCCTCTGTCAGACCGAGTGTTGTCATGTGGCAAGACTCTCCTCGGGGCGCGTCTTGCTTGGGCTTCTCTCATGGAGGTCCTCAGTCCGACCCAGTGTTGACATGTGTCAAGACGCTCCTCGGGGCGTGTCTTGCTTGGGCCTCTCTCCTGGAGGCGCTCAGTCAGACCCAGTGTTGACATGTGGCAAGACGCTCCTCGGGGCACGTCTTGCTTGGGCCTCTCTCCTGGAGGCGCTCAGTCAGACCGAGTAGTGACATGTGGCAAGACGCTCCTCGGGGGGCGTCTTGCTTGGACCTCTCTCCTGGAGGCGCTCAGTTAGACCGAGTAGTGACATGTGGCAAGACGCTCCTCGGGGCGCGTCTTGCTTGGGCCTCTCTCCTGGAGGCGCTCAGTCAGACCGAGTGCTGACATAAGGCAAGACGCTCCTCGGGGCGTGTCTTGCTGGGGCCTCTCTACTGGAGGTGCTCAATCAGACCCAGTGGTGACACGTGGCAAGACGCTCCTCTGGGCACGTCTTGCTTGGGCCTCTCTCCTGGAGGAGCTCAGTCAGACCCAGTGGTGACACGTGGCAAGACGCTCCTCGGTGCGCATCTTGCTTGGGCCTCTCTCCTGGAGGCGCTAAGTCAGACCCAGTGTTGACACGTGGCAAGACGCTCCTCGGGGCGCGTCTTGCTTGGGCCTCTCTCCTGGAGGTCCTCAGTCAGACACAGTGTTGACATGTGGCAAGACACTCCTCGGGGCGCGTCTTGCTTGGGCTTCTCTCATGGAGGCCCTCAGTAAGACCCATTGTTGACATGTGGAAAGAAGCTCCTCGGGGCGCGTATTGCTTGGGCCTCTCTCCTGGATGCCCTCTTTCAGACCCAGTGTTGACATGTGGCAAGACTCTCCTCGGGGAACGTCTTGCTTGGACCACTCTCCTGGAGGCGCTCAGTCAGTCCGAGTAGTGACATGTGGCAAGACGCTCCTCGGGGCGCGTCTTGCTTGGGCCTCTCTCCTGGAGGCGCTCAATTAGACCCAGTGTTGACATGTGGCAAGACGCTCCTCGGGGCGCGTCTTGCTTGGGCTTCTCTCCTGGAGGCCCTCAGTCAGACCCATTGTTGACATGTGGCAAGACGCTCCTCGGGGCGCGTCATTGCTGGGGCCTCTCTCCTGGAGGCGCTCAGTCAGACCCAGTGTTGACATGTGTCAAGACGCTCCTCGGGCGTTTCTTGCTTGCGCCTCTCTCCTGGTGGCGCTCAGTCAGACCCAGAGGTGACATGTGGCAAGACGCTCCTCAGGCCTCTCTCCTGGAGGCGCTCAGTCAGACCCAGTGTTGACATGTGGCAAGACGCTCCTCGGGGCGCTTCTTGCTTGGGCCTCTCTCCTGGAGGCGCTCAGTCAGACCCAGTGGTGACATGTGGCAAGACACTCCTCGGGGCGCATCTTGGTTGGGCCTCTCTCCTGGAGGCCCTCAGTCAGACCCAGTGTTGACATGTGTCAAGACGCTCCTCGGGGCGCGTCTTGCTTGGGCCTCTCTCCTGGAGGCCCTCAGTCAGACCCATTGTTGACATGTGGCAAGACGCTCCTCGGGGCGCGTCTTGCTTGGGCTTCTCTCCTGGAGACACTCAGACAGACCCAGTGTTGACATGTGACAAGACGCTCCTCGGGGCGCGTCTTGCTTGGGCCTCTCTCCTTGAGTCCCTCTGTCAGACCCAGTGTTGACATGTGGCAAGACGCTCCTCCGGGCGCATCTTGCTTGGGCCTCTCTCCTGGAGGCCCTCAGTCAGACACATTGTTGACATGTGGCAAGACGCTCCTCGGGGCGCGTCTTGCTTGGGCCTCTCTCCTGGAGGCGCTCAGTCAGACCCAGTGTTGACATGTGGCAAGACGCTCCTCGGGGCGCGTCTTGCTTGGGCCTCTCTCCTGGAGGCGCTCAGTCAGACCCAGTGTTGACATGTGGCAGGACGCTCCTCGGGGCGCGTCTTGCTTGGGCCTCTCTCCTGGAGGCGCTCAGTCAGACCCAGTGTTGGCATGTGGCAAGACACTCCTCGGGGCGCGTCTTGGTTGGGCCTCTCTCCTGGAGGCGCTCATTCAGACCCAGTGGTGACATGTGGCAAGACGCTCCTCGGGGCGCGTATTGCTTCGGCCTCTCTCCTGAATGCCCTCTGTCAGACCGAGTGTTGACATGTGGCAAGACCCTCCTCGGGGCGCGTCTTGCTTGGGCTTCTCTCATGGAGGCCCTCAGTCCGACCCAGTGTTGACATGTGTCAAGACGCTCCTCGGGGCGTGTCTTGCTTGGGCCTTTCTCCTGGAGGCACTCAGTCAGACCCAGTGTTGACATGTGGCAAGACGCTCCTCTGGGCGCGTCTTGCTTGGGCCTCTCTCCTGGAGGCGCTCAGTCAGACCCAGTGTTGACACGTGGCAAGACGCTCCTCGGGGCGCGTCTTGCTTGGGCCTCTCTCCTGGAGGCGCTCAGTCAGACCATGTGTTGGCATGTGGCAAGACACTCCTCGGGGCGCGTCTTGGTTGGGCCTCTCTCCTGGAGGCGCTCATTCAGACCCAGTGGTGACATGTGGCAAGACGCTCCTCGGGGCGCGTCTTGCTTCGGCCTCTCTCCTGAATGCCCTCTGTCAGACCGAGTGTTGACATGTGGCAAGACTCTCCTCGGGGCGTGTCTTGCTTGGGCTTCTCTCATGGAGGCCCTCAGTCCGACCCAGTGTTGACATGTGTCAAGACGCTCCTCGGGGCGTGTCTTGCTTGGGCCTCTCTCCTGGAGGCGCTCAGTCAGACCCAGTGTTGACATGTGGCAAGACGCTCCTCTGGGCGCGTCTTGCTTGGGCTTCTCTCCTGGAGGCCCTCAGTCAGACCCATTGTTGACATGTGGCAAGACGCTCCTCGGGGCACGTCTTGCTTGGGCCTCTCTCCTGGAGGCGCTCAGTCAGACCGAGTAGTGACATGTGGCAAGACGCTCCTCGGGGCGCGTCTTGCTTGGACCTCCCTCCTGGAGGCGCTCAGTCAGACCGAGTAGTGACATTTGGCAAGACGCTCCTCGGGGCACGTCTTGCTTGGACCTCTCTCCTGGAGGCGCTCAGTTAGACCGAGTAGTGACATGTGGCAAGACGCTCCTCGGGGCGCGTCTTGCTTGGGCCTCTCTCCTGGAGGTGCTCAGTCAGACCGAGTGCTGACATAAGGCAAGACGCTCCTCGGGGCGTGTCTTGCTGGGGCCTCTCTACTGGAGGTGCTCAATCAGACCCAGTGGTGACACGTGGCAAGACGCTCCTCTGGGCGCGTCTTGCTTGGGCCTCTCTCCTGGAGGAGCTCAGTCAGACCCAGTGGTGACACGTGGCAAGACGCTCCTCGGGGCGCATCTTGCTTGGGCCTCTCTCCTGGAGGCGCTAAGTCAGACCCAGTGTTGACACGTGGCAAGACGCTCCTCGGGGCGCGTCTTGCTTGGGCCTCTCTCCTGGAGGTCCTCAGTCAGACACAGTGTTGACATGTGGCAAGACACTCCTCGGGGCGCGTCTTGCTTGGGCTTCTCTCATGGAGGCCCTCAGTAAGACCCATTGTTGACATGTGGAAAGAAGCTCCTCGGGGCGCGTATTGCTTGGGCCTCTCTCCTGGATGCCCTCTTTCAGACCCAGTGTTGACATGTGGCAAGACTCTCCTCGGGGCACGTCTTGCTTGGACCACTCTCCTGGAGGCGCTCAGTCAGTCCGAGTAGTGACATGTGGCAAGACGCTCCTCGGGGCGCGTCTTGCTTGGGCTTCTCTCCTGGAGGCCCTCAGTCAGACCCATTGTTGACATGTGGCAAGACGCTCCTCGGGGCGCGTCTTTGCTGGGGCCTCTCTCCTGGAGGCGCTCAGTCAGACCCAGTGTTGACATGTGTCAAGACGCTCCTCGGGCGTTTCTTGCTTGCGCCTCTCTCCTGGTGGCGCTCAGTCAGACCCAGAGGTGACATGTGGCAAGACGCTCCTCAGGCCTCTCTCCTGGAGGCGCTCAGTCAGACCCAGTGTTGACATGTGGCAAGACGCTCCTCGGGGCGCTTCTTGCTTGGGCCTCTCTCCTGGAGGCGCTCAGTCAGACCGAGTTCTGACATGTGGCAAGACGCTCCTCGGGGCGCGTCTTGCTGGGGCCTCTCTCCTGGAGGCGCTCAGTCAGACCCAGTGTTGACATGTGGCCTGACGCTCCTCGGGGCGCGTCTTGCTTGGGCTTCTCTCCTGGAGGCCCTCAGTCAGACCCATTGTTGACATGTGGCAAGACGCTCCTCGGGGCACGTCTTGCTTGGGCCTCTCTCCTGGAGGCGCTCAGTCAGACCGAGTAGTGACATGTGGCAAGACGCTCCTCGGGGTGCGTCTTGCTTGGACCTCTCTCCTGGAGGCGCTCAGTTAGACCGAGTAGTGACATGTCGCAAGACGCTCCTCGGGGCGCGTCTTGCTTGGGCCTCTCTCCTGGAGGCGCTCAGTCAGACCCAGTGGTGACATGTGGCCTGACGCTCCTCGGGGCGCGTGTTGCTTGGGCCTCTCTCCTGGAGGCGCTCAGTCAGACCCATTGTTGACATGTTGCAAGACGCTCCTTTGGGCGCGTCTTTCTTGGGCCTCTCTCCTGGAGGCGCTCAGTCAGACCGAGTGCTGACATGTGGAAAGACGCTCCTCGGGGCGCGTCTTGCTTGGGCCTCTCTCCTTGAGGCCCTCTGTCAGACCCAGTGTTGACATGTGGCAAGACGCTCCTCCGGGCGCATCTTGCTTGGGCCTCTCTCCTGGAGGCCCTCAGTCAGACCCATTGTTGACATGTGGCAAGACGCTCCTCAGGGCGCGTCTTTCTTGGGCCTTTCTCCTGGAGGCGCTCAGTCAGACCGAGTGCCAACATGTGGCAAGACGCTCCTCGGGGCGCGTCTTGCTTGGGCCTCTCTCCTGGAGGCAGTCAGTCAGACTGAGTAGTGACATGTGGCCTGATGCTCCCCGGGGCACGTCTTGCTTGGGCCTCTCTCCTGGAGGCCCTCAGTCAGACCCATTGTTGACATGTGGCAAGACGCTCCTCGGGGCGCGTCTTGCTTGGGCTTCTCTCCTGGAGACGCTCAGACAGACCCAGTGTTGACATGTGACAAGACGCTCCTCGGGGCGCGTCTTGCTTGGGCCTCTCTCCTGGAGGCGCTCAGTCAGAACCAGAGGTGACATGTGGCAAGACGCTCCTCGGGGCGCGTCTTGCTTGGGCCTCTCTCCTGGAGGCGCTCAGTCAGACCCAGTGGTGACATGTGGCAAGACGCTCCTCGGGGCGCGTCTTGCTTCGGCCTCTCTCCTGAATGCCCTCTGTCAGACCGAGTGTTGTCATGTGGCAAGACTCTCCTCGGGGCGCGTCTTGCTTGGGCTTCTCTCATGGAGGTCCTCAGTCCGACCCAGTGTTGACATGTGTCAAGACGCTCCTCGGGGCGTGTCTTGCTTGGGCCTCTCTCCTGGAGGCGCTCAGTCAGACCCAGTGTTGACATGTGGCAAGACGCTCCTCGGGGCACGTCTTGCTTGGGCCTCTCTCCTGGAGGCGCTCAGTCAGACCGAGTAGTGACATGTGGCAAGACGCTCCTCGGGGGGCGTCTTGCTTGGACCTCTCTCCTGGAGGCGCTCAGTTAGACCGAGTAGTGACATGTGGCAAGACGCTCCTCGGGGCGCGTCTTGCTTGGGCCTCTCTCCTGGAGGCGCTCAGTCAGACCGAGTGCTGACATAAGGCAAGACGCTCCTCGGGGCGTGTCTTGCTGGGGCCTCTCTACTGGAGGTGCTCAATCAGACCCAGTGGTGACACGTGGCAAGACGCTCCTCTGGGCACGTCTTGCTTGGGCCTCTCTCCTGGAGGAGCTCAGTCAGACCCAGTGGTGACACGTGGCAAGACGCTCCTCGGTGCGCATCTTGCTTGGGCCTCTCTCCTGGAGGCGCTAAGTCAGACCCAGTGTTGACACGTGGCAAGACGCTCCTCGGGGCGCGTCTTGCTTGGGCCTCTCTCCTGGAGGTCCTCAGTCAGACACAGTGTTGACATGTGGCAAGACACTCCTCGGGGCGCGTCTTGCTTGGGCTTCTCTCATGGAGGCCCTCAGTAAGACCCATTGTTGACATGTGGAAAGAAGCTCCTCGGGGCGCGTATTGCTTGGGCCTCTCTCCTGGATGCCCTCTTTCAGACCCAGTGTTGACATGTGGCAAGACTCTCCTCGGGGCACGTCTTGCTTGGACCACTCTCCTGGAGGCGCTCAGTCAGTCCGAGTAGTGACATGTGGCAAGACGCTCCTCGGGGCGCGTCTTGCTTGGGCCTCTCTCCTGGAGGCGCTCAATTAGACCCAGTGTTGACATGTGGCAAGACGCTCCTCGGGGCGCGTCTTGCTTGGGCTTCTCTCCTGGAGGCCCTCAGTCAGACCCATTGTTGACATGTGGCAAGACGCTCCTCGGGGCGCGTCATTGCTGGGGCCTCTCTCCTGGAGGCGCTCAGTCAGACCCAGTGTTGACATGTGTCAAGACGCTCCTCGGGCGTTTCTTGCTTGCGCCTCTCTCCTGGTGGCGCTCAGTCAGACCCAGAGGTGACATGTGGCAAGACGCTCCTCAGGCCTCTCTCCTGGAGGCGCTCAGTCAGACCCAGTGTTGACATGTGGCAAGACGCTCCTCGGGGCGCTTCTTGCTTGGGCCTCTCTCCTGGAGGCGCTCAGTCAGACCCAGTGGTGACATGTGGCAAGACACTCCTCGGGGCGCATCTTGGTTGGGCCTCTCTCCTGGAGGCCCTCAGTCAGACCCAGTGTTGACATGTGTCAAGACGCTCCTCGGGGCGCGTCTTGCTTGGGCCTCTCTCCTGGAGGCCCTCAGTCAGACCCATTGTTGACATGTCGCAAGACGCTCCTCGGGGCGCGTCTTGCTTGGGCTTCTCTCCTGGAGACGCTCAGACAGACCCAGTGTTGACATGTGACAAGACGCTCCTCGGGGCGCGTCTTGCTTGGGCCTCTCTCCTGGAGTCCCTCTGTCAGACCCAGTGTTGACATGTGGCAAGACGCTCCTCCGGGCGCATCTTGCTTGGGCCTCTCTCCTGGAGGCCCTCAGTCAGACACATTGTTGACATGTGGCAAGACGCTCCTCGGGGCGCGTCTTGCTTGGGCCTCTCTCCTGGAGGCGCTCAGTCAGACCCAGTGTTGACATGTGGCAAGACGCTCCTCGGGGCGCGTCTTGCTTGGGCCTCTCTCCTGGAGGCGCTCAGTCAGACCCAGTGTTGACATGTGGCAGGACGCTCCTCGGGGCGCGTCTTGCTTGGGCCTTTCTCCTGGAGGCGCTCAGTCAGACCCAGTGTTGGCATGTGGCAAGACACTCCTCGGGGCGCGTCTTGGTTGGGCCTCTCTCCTGGAGGCGCTCATTCAGACCCAGTGGTGACATGTGGCAAGACGCTCCTCGGGGCGCGTATTGCTTCGGCCTCTCTCCTGAATGCCCTCTGTCAGACCGAGTGTTGACATGTGGCAAGACCCTCCTCGGGGCGCGTCTTGCTTGGGCTTCTCTCATGGAGGCCCTCAGTCCGACCCAGTGTTGACATGTGTCAAGACGCTCCTCGGGGCGTGTCTTGCTTGGGCCTTTCTCCTGGAGGCACTCAGTCAGACCCAGTGTTGACATGTGGCAAGACGCTCCTCTGGGCGCGTCTTGCTTGGGCCTCTCTCCTGGAGGCGCTCAGTCAGACCCAGTGTTGACACGTGGCAAGACGCTCCTCGGGGCGCGTCTTGCTTGGGCCTCTCTCCTGGAGGCGCTCAGTCAGACCATGTGTTGGCATGTGGCAAGACACTCCTCGGGGCGCGTCTTGGTTGGGCCTCTCTCCTGGAGGCGCTCATTCAGACCCAGTGGTGACATGTGGCAAGACGCTCCTCGGGGCGCGTCTTGCTTCGGCCTCTCTCCTGAATGCCCTCTGTCAGACCGAGTGTTGACATGTGGCAAGACTCTCCTCGGGGCGTGTCTTGCTTGGGCTTCTCTCATGGAGGCCCTCAGTCCGACCCAGTGTTGACATGTGTCAAGACGCTCCTCGGGGCGTGTCTTGCTTGGGCCTCTCTCCTGGAGGCGCTCAGTCAGACCCAGTGTTGACATGTGGCAAGACGCTCCTCTGGGCGCGTCTTGCTTGGGCTTCTCTCCTGGAGGCCCTCAGTCAGACCCATTGTTGACATGTGGCAAGACGCTCCTCGGGGCACGTCTTGCTTGGGCCTCTCTCCTGGAGGCGCTCAGTCAGACCGAGTAGTGACATGTGGCAAGACGCTCCTCGGGGCGCGTCTTGCTTGGACCTCCCTCCTGGAGGCGCTCAGTCAGACCGAGTAGTGACATTTGGCAAGACGCTCCTCGGGGCACGTCTTGCTTGGACCTCTCTCCTGGAGGCGCTCAGTTAGACCGAGTAGTGACATGTGGCAAGACGCTCCTCGGGGCGCGTCTTGCTTGGGCCTCTCTCCTGGAGGTGCTCAGTCAGACCGAGTGCTGACATAAGGCAAGACGCTCCTCGGGGCGTGTCTTGCTGGGGCCTCTCTACTGGAGGTGCTCAATCAGACCCAGTGGTGACACGTGGCAAGACGCTCCTCTGGGCGCGTCTTGCTTGGGCCTCTCTCCTGGAGGAGCTCAGTCAGACCCAGTGGTGACACGTGGCAAGACGCTCCTCGGGGCGCATCTTGCTTGGGCCTCTCTCCTGGAGGCGCTAAGTCAGACCCAGTGTTGACACGTGGCAAGACGCTCCTCGGGGCGCGTCTTGCTTGGGCCTCTCTCCTGGAGGTCCTCAGTCAGACACAGTGTTGACATGTGGCAAGACACTCCTCGGGGCGCGTCTTGCTTGGGCTTCTCTCATGGAGGCCCTCAGTAAGACCCATTGTTGACATGTGGAAAGAAGCTCCTCGGGGCGCGTATTGCTTGGGCCTCTCTCCTGGATGCCCTCTTTCAGACCCAGTGTTGACATGTGGCAAGACTCTCCTCGGGGCACGTCTTGCTTGGACCACTCTCCTGGAGGCGCTCAGTCAGTCCGAGTAGTGACATGTGGCAAGACGCTCCTCGGGGCGCGTCTTGCTTGGGCTTCTCTCCTGGAGGCCCTCAGTCAGACCCATTGTTGACATGTGGCAAGACGCTCCTCGGGGCGCGTCTTTGCTGGGGCCTCTCTCCTGGAGGCGCTCAGTCAGACCCAGTGTTGACATGTGTCAAGACGCTCCTCGGGCGTTTCTTGCTTGCGCCTCTCTCCTGGTGGCGCTCAGTCAGACCCAGAGGTGACATGTGGCAAGACGCTCCTCAGGCCTCTCTCCTGGAGGCGCTCAGTCAGACCCAGTGTTGACATGTGGCAAGACGCTCCTCGGGGCGCTTCTTGCTTGGGCCTCTCTCCTGGAGGCGCTCAGTCAGACCGAGTTCTGACATGTGGCAAGACGCTCCTCGGGGCGCGTCTTGCTGGGGCCTCTCTCCTGGAGGCGCTCAGTCAGACCCAGTGTTGACATGTGGCCTGACGCTCCTCGGGGCGCGTCTTGCTTGGGCTTCTCTCCTGGAGGCCCTCAGTCAGACCCATTGTTGACATGTGGCAAGACGCTCCTCGGGGCACGTCTTGCCCGGGCCTCTCTCCTGGAGGCGCTCAGTCAGACCGAGTAGTGACATGTGGCAAGACGCTCCTCGGGGTGCGTCTTGCTTGGACCTCTCTCCTGGAGGCGCTCAGTTAGACCGAGTAGTGACATGTCGCAAGACGCTCCTCGGGGCGCGTCTTGCTTGGGCCTCTCTCCTGGAGGCGCTCAGTCAGACCCAGTGGTGACATGTGGCAAGACGCTCCTCGGGGCGCATCTTGCTTGGGCCTCTCTCCTGGAGGCGCTCAGTCAGACCCAGTGTTGACACGTGGCAAGACGCTCCTCGGGGCGCGTCTTGCTTGGGCCTCTCTCCTGGAGCCGCTCAGTCAGACCCAGTGTTGACATGTGGCAAGACACTCCTCGGGGCGCGTCTTGTTTGGCCCTCTCTCATGGAGGCCCTCTGTCAGACCCAGTGTTGACATGTGTCAAGACGCTCCTCGGGGCGTGTCTTGCTTTGGCCTCTCTCCTGGAGGCGCTCAGTCAGACCGAATGCTGACATGTGGCAAGAAGCTCCTCGGGGCGCGTGTTGCTTGGGCTTCTCTCCTGGAGGCCCTCAGTAAGACCCATTGTTGACATGTGGCAAGACGCTCCTCGGGGCGCGTCTTGCTTGGGCCTGTCTCCAGAAGGCCCTCAATCAGACCCAGTGTTGACACGTGGCAAGACGCTCCTCGGGGCGCGTCTTGCTTGGGCCTCTCTCCTGGAGGCGCTCAGTCAGACCGAGTGCTGACATGTGGAAAGACGCTCCTCGGGGCGCGTCTTGCTTGGGCCTCTCTCCTGGAGGCCCTCTGTCAGACCCAGTGTTGACATGTGGCAAGACGCTCCTCCGGGCGCATCTTGCTTGGGCCTCTCTCCTGGAGGCCCTCAGTCAGACCCATTGTTGACATGTGGCAAGACGCTCCTCAGGGCGCGTCTTTCTTGGGCCTTTCTCCTGGAGGCGCTCAGTCAGACCGAGTCCTGACATGTGGCAAGACGCTCCTCGGGGCGCGTCTTTCTTGGGCCTCTCTCCTGGAGGTGGTCAGTCAGACTGAGTAGTGACATGTGGCCTGACGCTCCCCGGGGCGCGTGTTGCTTGGGCCTCTCTCCTGGAGGCGCTCAGTCAGACCCAGTGGTGACATGTGGCAAGACACTCCTCGGGGCGCATCTTGGTTGGGCCTCTCTCCTGGAGGCCCTCAGTCAGACCCAGTGTTGACATGTGTCAAGACGCTCCTCGGGGCGCGTCTTGCTTGGGCCTCTCTCCTGGAGGCCCTCAGTCAGACCCATTGTTGACATGTGGCAAGACGCTCCTCGGGGCGCGTCTTGCTTGGGCTTCTCTCCTGGAGACGCTCAGACAGACCCAGTGTTGACATGTGACAAGACGCTCCTCGGGGCGCGTCTTGCTTGGGCCTCTCTCCTGGAGTCCCTCTGTCAGACCAAGTGTTGACATGTGGCAAGACGCTCCTCCGGGCGCATCTTGCTTGGGCCTCTCTCCTGGAGGCCCTCAGTCAGACACATTGTTGACATGTGGCAAGACGCTCCTTGGGGCGCGTCTTGCTTGGGCCTCTCTTCTGGAGGCGCTCAGTCAGACCCAGTGTTGACATGTGGCAAGACGTTCCTCGGGGCGCGTCTTGCTTGGGCCTCTCTCCTGGAGGCGCTCAGTCAGACCCAGTGTTGACATGTGGCAGGACGCTCCTCGGGGCGCGTCTTGCTTGGGCCTCTCTCCTGGAGGCGCTCAGTCAGACCCAGTGTTGGCATGTGGCAAGACACTCCTCGGGGCGCGTCTTGGTTGGGCCTCTCTCCTGGAGGCGCTCATTCAGACCCAGTGGTGACATGTGGCAAGACGCTCCTCGGGGCGCGTATTGCTTCGGCCTCTCTCCTGAATGCCCTCTGTCAGACCGAGTGTTGACATGTGGCAAGACTCTCCTCGGGGCGCGTCTTGCTTGGGCTTCTCTCATGGAGGCCCTCAGTCCGACCCAGTGTTGACATGTGTCAAGACGCTCCTCGGGGCGTGTCTTGCTTGGGCCTCTCTCCTGGAGGCGCTCAGTCAGACCCAGTGTTGACATGTGGCAAGACGCTCCTCTGGGCGCGTCTTGCTTGGGCCTCTCTCCTGGAGGCGCTCAGTCAGACCCAGTGTTGACACGTGGCAAGACGCTCCTCGGGGCGCTTCTTGCTTGGGCCTCTCTCCTGGAGGCGCTCAGTCAGACCATGTGTTGCCATGTGGCAAGACAATCCTCGGGGCGCGTCTTGGTTGGGCCTCTCTCCTGGAGGCGCTCATTCAGACCCAGTGGTGACATGTGGCAAGACGCTCCTCGGGGCGCGCCTTGCTTCGGCCTCTCTCCTGAATGCCCTCTGTCAGACCGAGTGTTGACATGTGGCAAGACTCTCCTCGGGGCGTGTCTTGCTTGGGCTTCTCTCATGGAGGCCCTCAGTCCGACCCAGTGTTGACATGTGTCAAGACGCTCCTCGGGGCGTTTCTTGCTTGGGCTTCTCTCCTGGAGGCCCTCAGTCAGACCCATTGTTGACATGTGGCAAGACGCTCCTCGGGGCACGTCTTGCTTGGGCCTCTCTCCTGGAGGCGCTCAGTCAGACCGAGTAGTGACATGTGGCAAGACGCTCCTCGGGGCGCGTCTTGCTTGGACCTCCCTCCTGGAGGCGCTCAGTCAGACCGAGTAGTGACATTTGGCAAGACGCTCCTCGGGGCACGTCTTGCTTGGACCTCTCTCCTGGAGGCGCTCAGTTAGACCGAGTAGTGACATGTGGCAAGACGCTCCTCGGGGCACGTCTTGCTTGGGCCTCTCTCCTGGAGGCGCTCAGTCAGACCGAGTGCTGACATAAGGCAAGACGCTCCTCGGGGCGCGTCTTGCTGGGGCCTCTCTACTGGAGGTGCTCAATCAGACCCAGTGGTGACACGTGGCAAGACGCTCCTCTGGGCGCGTCTTGCTTGGGCCTCTCTCCTGGAGGAGCTCAGTCAGACCCAGTGGTGACACGTGGCAAGACGCTCCTCGGGGCGCATCTTGCTTGGGCCTCTCTCCTGGAGGCGCAAAGTCAGACCCAGTGTTGACACGTGGCAAGACGCTCCTCGGGGCGCGTCTTGCTTGGGCCTCTCTCCTGGAGGTCCTCAGTCAGACACAGTGTTGACATGTCGCAAGACACTCCTCGGGGCGCTTCTTGCTTGGGCTTCTCTCATGGAGGCCCTCCTTAAGACCCATTGTTGACATGTGGAAAGAAGCTCCTCGGGGCGCGTATTGCTTGGGCCTCTCTCCTGGATGCCCTCTGTCAGACCCAGTGTTGACATGTGGCAAGACTCTCCTCGGGGCAAGTCTTGCTTGGACCACTCTCCTGGAGGCGCTCAGTCAGTCCGAGTAGTGACATGTGGCAAGACGCTCCTCGGGGCGCGTCTTGCTTGGGCCTCTCTCCTGGAGGCGCTCAATTAGACCCAGTGTTGACATGTGGCAAGACGCTCCTCGGGGCGCGTCTTGCTTGGGCTTCTCTAATGGAGGCCCTCAGTCAGACCCATTGTTGACATGTGGCAAGACGCTCCTCGGGGCGCGTCTTTGCTGGGGCCTCTCTCCTGGAGGCGCTCAGTCAGACCCAGTGTTGACATGTGTCAAGACGCTCCTCGGGCGTTTCTTGCTTGCGTCTCTCTCCTGGTGGCGCTCAGTCAGACCCAGAGGTGACATGTGGCAAGACGCTCCTCAGGCCTCTCTCCTAGAGGCGCTCAGTCAGACCCAGTGTTGACATGTGGCAAGACGCTCCTCGGGGCGCGTCTTGCTTGGGCCTCTCTCCTGGAGCCGCTCAGTCAGACCCAGTGTTGACATGTGGCAAGACACTCCTCGGGGCGCGTCTTGTTTGGGCCTCTCTCATGGAGGCCCTCTGTCAGACCCAGTGTTGACATGTGTCAAGACGCTCCTCGGGGCGCGTCTTGCTTTGGCCTCTCTCCTGGAGGCGCTCAGTCAGACCGAGTGCTGATATGTGGCAAGAAGCTCCTCGGGGCGCGTGTTGCTTGGGCTTCTCTCCTGGAGGCCCTCAGTAAGACCCATTGTTGACATGTGGCAAGACGCTCCTCGGGGCGCGTCTTGCTTGGGCCTCTCTCCTGGAGGCGCTCAGTCAGAATGAGTAGTGACATGTGGCCTGACGCTCCTCGGGGCGCGTGTTGCTTGGGCCTCTCTCCTGGAGGCGCTCAGTCAGACCCATTGTTGACATGTTGCAAGACGCTCCTTTGGGCGCGTCTTGCTTGGGCCTCTCTCCTGGAGGCGCTCAGTCAGACCGAGTGCTGACATGTGGAAAGACGCTCCTCGGGGCGCGTCTTGCTTGGGCCTCTCTCCTTGAGGCCCTCTGTCAGACCCAGTGTTGACATGTGGCAAGACGCTCCTCCGGGCGCATCTTGCTTGGGCCTCTCTCCTGGAGGCCCTCAGTCAGACCCATTGTTGACATGTGGCAAGACGCTCCTCAGGGCGCGTCTTTCTTGGGCCTTTCTCCTGGAGGCGCTCAGTCAGACCGAGTGCCAACATGTGGCAAGACGCTCCTCGGGGCGCGTCTTGCTTGGGCCTCTCTCCTGGAGGCAGTCAGTCAGACTGAGTAGTGACATGTGGCCTGATGCTCCCCGGGGCACGTCTTGCTTGGGCCTCTCTCCTAGAGGCCCTCAGTCAGACCCATTGTTGACATGTGGCAAGACGCTCCTCGGGGCGCGTCTTGCTTGGGCTTCTCTCCTGGAGACGCTCAGACAGACCCAGTGTTGACATGTGACAAGACGCTCCTCGGGGCGCGTCTTGCTTGGGCCTCTCTCCTGGAGGCGCTCAGTCAGAACCAGAGGTGACATGTGGCAAGACGCTCCTCGGGGCGCGTCTTGCTTGGGCCTCTCTCCTGGAGGCGCTCAGACAGACCCAGTGTTGACATGTGACAAGACGCTCCTCGGGGCGCGTCTTGCTTGGGCCTCTCTCCTGGAGGCGCTCAGTCAGACCCAGTGTTGACATGTGGCAGGACGCTCCTCGGGGCGCGTCTTGCTTGGGCCTCTCTCCTGGAGGCGCTCAGTCAGACCCAGTGTTGGCATGTCGCAAGACACTCCTCGGGGCGCATCTTGGTTGGGCCTCTCTCCTGGAGGCGCTCATTCAGACCCAGTGGTGACATGTGGCAAGACGCTCCTCGGGGCGCGTCTTGCTTCGGCCTCTCTCCTGAATGCCCTCTGTCAGACCGAGTGTTGTCATGTGGCAAGACTCTCCTCGGGGCGCGTCTTGCTTGGGCTTCTCTCATGGAGGTCCTCAGTCCGACCCAGTGTTGACATGTGTCAAGACGCTCCTCGGGGCGTGTCTTGCTTGGGCCTCTCTCCTGGAGGCGCTCAGTCAGACCCAGTGTTGACATGTGGCAAGACGCTCCTCGGGGTCACGTCTTGCTTGGGCCTCTCTCCTGGAGGCGCTCAGTCAGACCGAGTAGTGACATGTGGCAAGACGCTCCTCGGGGCGCGTCTTGCTTGGACCTCCCTCCTGGAGGCGCTCAGTCAGACCGAGTAGTGACATTTGGCAAGACGCTCCTCGGGGGGCGTCTTGCTTGGACCTCTCTCCTGGAGGCGCTCAGTTAGACCGAGTAGTGACATGTGGCAAGACGCTCCTCGGGGCGCGTCTTGCTTGGGCCTCTCTCCTGGAGGCGCTCAGTCAGACCGAGTGCTGACATAAGGCAAGACGCTCCTCGGGGCGTGTCTTGCTGGGGCCTCTCTACTGGAGGTGCTCAATCAGACCCAGTGGTGACACGTGGCAAGACGCTCCTCTGGGCACGTCTTGCTTGGGCCTCTCTCCTGGAGGAGCTCAGTCAGACCCAGTGGTGACACGTGGCAAGACGCTCCTCGGTGCGCATCTTGCTTGGGCCTCTCTCCTGGAGGCGCTAAGTCAGACCCAGTGTTGACACGTGGCAAGACGCTCCTCGGGGCGCGTCTTGCTTGGGCCTCTCTCCTGGAGGTGCTCAGTCAGACACAGTGTTGACATGTGGCAAGACACTCCTCGGGGCGCGTCTTGCTTGGGCTTCTCTCATGGAGGCCCTCAGTAAGACCCATTGTTGACATGTGGAAAGAAGCTCCTCGGGCGCGTATTGCTTGGGCCTCTCTCCTGGATGCCCTCTGTCAGACCCAGTGTTGACATGTGGCAAGACTCTCCTCGGGGCACGTCTTGCTTGGACCTCTCTCCTGGAGGCGCTCAGTCAGTCCGAGTAGTGACATGTGGCAAGACGCTCCTCGGGGCGCGTCTTGCTTGGGCCTCTCTCCTGGAGGCGCTCAATTAGACCCAGTGTTGACATGTGGCAAGACGCTCCTCGGGGCACGTCTTTGCTGGGGCCTCTCTCCTGGAGGAGCTCAGTCAGACCCAGTGTTGACATGTGTCAAGACGCTCCTCGGGCGTTTCTTGCTTGCGCCTCTCTCCTGGTGGCGCTCAGTCAGACCCTGAGGTGACATGTGGCAAGACGCTCCTCAGGCCTCTCTCCTGGAGGCGCTCAGTCAGACCCAGTGTTGACATGTGGCAAGACTCTCCTCGGGGCACGTCTTGCTTGGACCACTCTCCTGGAGGCGCTCAGTCAGTCCGAGTAGTGACATGTGGCAAGACGCTCTTTGGGGCGCGTGTTGCTTGGGCCTCTCTCCTGGTGGCGCTCAGTCAGACCCAGAGGTGACATGTGGCAAGATGCTCCTCAGGCCTCTCTCCTGGAGGCGCTCAGTCAGACCCAGTGTTGACATGTGGCAAGACGCTCCTCGGGGCGCGTCTTGCTTGGGCCTCTCTCCTGGAGGCGCTCAGTCAGACCCAGTGTTGACATGTGTCAAGACGCTCCTCGGGCGTTTCTTGCTTGCGCCTCTCTCCTGGTGGCGCTCAGTCAGACCCAGAGGTGACATGTGGCAAGATGCTCCTCAGGCCTCTCTCCTGGAGGCGCTCAGTCAGACCCAGTGTTGACATGTGGCAAGACGCTCCTCGGGGCGCGTCTTGCTTGGGCCTCTCTCCTGGAGCAGCTCAGTCAGACCCAGTGTTGACATGTGGCAAGACACTCCTCGGGGCGTGTCTTGTTTGGGCCTCTCTCATGGAGGCCCTCTGTCAGACCCAGTGTTGACATGTGTCAAGACGCTCCTCGGGGCGCGTCTTGCTTTGGCCTCTCTCCTGGAGGCGCTCAGTCAGACCGAGTGCTGACATGTGGCAAGAAGCTCCTCGGGGTGCGTGTTGCTTGGGCTTCTCTCCTGGAGGCCCTCAGTAAGACCCATTGTTGACATGTGGCAAGACGCTCCTCGGGGCGCGTCTTGCTTGGGCCTCTCTCCAGAAGGCCCTCAATCAGACCCAGTGTTGACACGTGGCAAGACGCTCCTCGGGGCGCGTCTTGCTTGGGCCTCTCTCCTGGAGGCGCTCAGTCAGAATGAGTAGTGACATGTGGCCTGACGCTCCTCGGGGCGCGTGTTGCTTGGGCCTCTCTCCTGGAGGCTCTCAGTCAGACCCATTGTTGACATCTTGCAAGACGCTCCTTTGGGCACGTCTTGCTTGGGCCTCTCTCCTGGAGGCGCTCAGTCAGACCGAGTGCTGACATGTGGCAAGACGCTCCCCGGGGCGCGTCTTTCTTGGGCCTCTCTCCTGGAGGCCCTCTGTCAGACCCAGTGTTGACATGTGGCAAGACGCTCCTCCGGGCGCATCTTGCTTGGGCCTCTCTCCTGGAGGCCCTCAGTCAGACCCATTGTTGACATGTGGCAAGACGCTCCTCAGGGCGCGTCTTTCTTGGGCCTTTCTCCTGGAGGCGCTCAGTCAGACCGAGTGCCAACATGTGGCAAGACGCTCCTCGGGGCGCGTCTTGCTTGGGCCTCTCTCCTGGAGGCAGTCAGTCAGACTGAGTAGTGACATGTGGCCTGATGCTCCCCGGGGCACGTCTTGCTTGGGCCTCTCTCCTGGAGGCCCTCAGTCAGACCCATTGTTGACATGTGGCAAGACGCTCCTCGGGGCGCGTCTTGCTTGGGCTTCTCTCCTGGAGACGCTCAGACAGACCCAGTGTTGACATGTGACAAGACGCTCCTCGGGGCGCGTCTTGCTTGGGCCTCTCTCCTGGAGGCGCTCAGTCAGAACCAGAGGTGACATGTGGCAAGACGCTCCTCGGGGCGCGTCTTGCTTGGGCCTCTCTCCTGGAGGCGCTCAGTCAGACCCAGTGTTGACATGTGGCAGGACGCTCCTTGGGGCGCGTCTTGCTTGGGCCTCTCTCCTGGAGGCGCTCAGTCAGACCCAGTGTTGGCATGTGGCAAGACACTCCTCGGGGCGCATCTTGGTTGGGCCTCTCTCCTGGAGGCGCTCATTCAGACCCAGTGGTGACATGTGGCAAGACGCTCCTCGGGGCGCGTCTTGCTTCGGCCTCTCTCCTGAATGCCCTCTGTCAGACCGAGTGTTGTCATGTGGCAAGACTCTCCTCGGGGCGCGTCTTGCTTGGCCTTCTCTCATGGAGGTCCTCAGTCCGACCCAGTGTTGACATGTGTCAAGACGCTCCTCGGGGCGTGTCTTGCTTGGGCCTCTCTCCTGGAGGCGCTCAGTCAGACCCAGTGTTGACATGTGGCAAGACGCTCCTCGGGGCACGTCTTGCTTGGGCCTCTCTCCTGGAGGCGCTCAGTCAGACCGAGTAGTGACATGTGGCAAGACGCTCCTCGGGGCGCGTCTTGCTTGGACCTCCCTCCTGGAGGCGCTCAGTCAGACCGAGTAGTGACATTTGGCAAGACGCTCCTCGGGGGGCGTCTTGCTTGGACCTCTCTCCTGGAGGCGCTCAGTTAGACCGAGTAGTGACGTGTGGCAAGACGCTCCTCGGGGCGCGTCTTGCTTGGGCCTCTCTCCTGGAGGCGCTCAGTCAGACCGAGTGCTGACATAAGGCAAGACGCTCCTCGGGGCGTGTCTTGCTGGGGCCTCTCTACTGGAGGTGCTCAATCAGACCCAGTGGTGACACGTGGCAAGACGCTCCTCTGGGTACGTCTTGCTTGGGCCTCTCTCCTGGAGGAGCTCAGTCAGACCCAGTGGTGACACGTGGCAAGACGCTCCTCGGTGCGCATCTTGCTTGGGCCTCTCTCCTGGAGGCGCTAAGTCAGACCCAGTGTTGACACGTGGCAAGACGCTCCTCGGGGCGCGTCTTGCTTGGGCCTCTCTCCTGGAGGTGCTCAGTCAGACACAGTGTTGACATGTGGCAAGACACTCCTCGGGGAGCGTCTTGCTTGGGCTTCTCTCATGGAGGCCCTCAGTAAGACCCATTGTTGACATGTGGAAAGAAGCTCCTCGGGGCGCGTATTGCTTGGGCCTCTCTCCTGGATGCCCTCTGTCAGACCCAGTGTTGACATGTGGCAAGACTCTCCTCGGGGCACGTCTTGCTTGGACCTCTCTCCTGGAGGCGCTCAGTCAGTCCGAGTAGTGACATGTGGCAAGACGCTCCTCGGGGCGCGTCTTGCTTTGGCCTCTCTCCTGGAGGCGCTCAATTAGACCCAGTGTTGACATGTGGCAAGACGCTCCTCGGGGCACGTCTTTGCTGGGGCCTCTCTCCTGGAGGAGCTCAGTCAGACCCAGTGTTGACATGTGTCAAGACGCTCCTCGGGCGTTTCTTGCTTGCGCCTCTCTCCTGGTGGCGCTCAGTCAGACCCTGAGGTGACATGTGGCAAGACGCTCCTCAGGCCTCTCTCCTGGAGGCGCTCAGTCAGACCCAGTGTTGACATGTGGCAAGACTCTCCTCGGGGCACGTCTTGCTTGGACCACTCTCCTGGAGGCGCTCAGTCAGTCCGAGTAGTGACATGTGGCAAGACGCTCTTTGGGGCGCGTCTTGCTTGGGCCTCTCTCCTGGAGGCGCTCAATTAGACCCAGTGTTGACATGTGGCAAGACGCTCCTCGGGGCGCGTCTTGCTTGGGCTTCTCTCCTGGAGGCCCTCAGTCAGACCCATTGTTGACATGTGGCAAGACGCTCCTCGGGGCACGTCTTTGCTGGGGCCTCTCTCCTGGAGGCGCTCAGTCAGACCCAGTGTTGACATGTGTCAAGACGCTCCTCGGGCGTTTCTTACTTGCGCCTCTCTCCTGGTGGCGCTCAGTCAGACCCAGAGGTGACATGTGGCAAGATGCTCCTCAGGCCTCTCTCCTGGAGGCGCTCAGTCAGACCCAGTGTTGACATGTGGCAAGACGCTCCTCGGGGCGCGTCTTGCTTGGGCCTCTCTCCTGGAGCAGCTCAGTCAGACCCAGTGTTGACATGTGGCAAGACACTCCTCGGGGCGTGTCTTGTTTGGGCCTCTCTCATGGAGGCCCTCTGTCAGACCCAGTGTTGACATGTGTCAAGACGCTCCTCGGGGCGCGTCTTGCTTTGGCCTCTCTCCTGGAGGCGCTCAGTCAGACCGAGTGCTGACATGTGGCAAGAAGCTCCTCGGGGTGCGTGTTGCTTGGGCTTCTCTCCTGGAGGCCCTCAGTAAGACCCATTGTTGACATGTGGCAAGACGCTCCTCGGGGCGCGTCTTGCTTGGGCCTCTCTCCAGAAGGCCCTCAATCAGACCCAGTGTTGACACGTGGCAAGACGCTCCTCGGGGCGCGTCTTGCTTGGGCCTCTCTCCTGGAGGCGCTCAGTCAGAATGAGTAGTGACATGTGGCCTGACGCTCCTCGGGGCGCGTGTTGCTTGGGCCTCTCTCCTGGAGGCTCTCAGTCAGACCCATTGTTGACATGTTGCAAGACGCTCCTTTGTGCGCGTCTTGCTTGGGCCTCTCTCCTGGAGGCGCTCAGTCAGACCGAGTGCTGACATGTGGCAAGACGCTCCCCGGGGCGCGTCTTTCTTGGGCCTCTCTCCTGGAGGCCCTCTGTCAGACCCAGTGTTGACATGTGGCAAGACGCTCCTCCGGGCGCATCTTGCTTGGGCCTCTCTCCTGGAGGCCCTCAGTCAGACCCATTGTTGACATGTGGCAAGACGCTCCTCAGAGCGCGTCTTTCTTGGGCCTTTCTCCTGGAGGCGCTCAGTCAGACCGAGTGCTGACATGTGGCAAGACGCTCCTCGGGGCGCGTCTTGCTTGGGCCTCTCTCCTGGAGGCAGTCAGTCAGACTGAGTAGTGACATGTGGCCTGACGCTCCCCGGGGCGCGTCTTGCTTGGGCCTCTCTCCTGGAGGCCCTCAGTCAGACCCATTGTTGACATGTGGCAAGACGCTCCTCGGGGCGCGTCTTGCTTGGGCTTCTCTCCTGGAGACGCTCAGACAAACCCAGTGTTGACATGTGACAAGACGCTCCTCTGGGCGCGTCTTGCTTGGGCCTCTCTCCTGGAGGCGCTCAGTCAGAACCAGAGGTGACATGTGGCAAGACGCTCCTCGGGGCGCGTCTTGCTTGGGCCTCTCTCCTGGAGGCGCTCAGTCAGACCCAGTGTTGACATGTGGCAGGACGCTCCTCGGGGCGCGTCTTGCTTGGGCCTCTCTCCTGGAGGCGCTCAGTCAGACCCAGTGTTGGCATGTGGCAAGACACTCCTCGGGGCGCATCTTGGTTGGGCCTCTCTCCTGGAGGCGCTCATTCAGACCCAGTGGTGACATGTGGCAAGACGCTCCTCTGGGCGCGTCTTGCTTGGGCTTCTCTCCAGGAGGCCCTCAGTCAGACCCATTGTTGACATGTGGCAAGACGCTCCTCGGGGCACGTCTTGCTTGGGCCTCTCTCCTGGAGGCGCTCAGTCAGACCGAGTAGTGACATGTGGCAAGACGCTCCTCGGGGCGCGTCTTGCTTGGACCTCCCTCCTGGAGGCGCTCAGTCAGACTGAGTAGTGACATTTGGCAAGACGCTCCTCGGGGGGCGTCTTGCTTGGACATCTCTCCTGGAGGCGCTCAGTTAGACCGAGTAGTGACATGTGGCAAGACGCTCCTCGGGGCGCGTCTTGCTTGGGCCTCTCTCCTGGAGGCGCTCAGTCAGACCGAGTGCTGACATAAGGCAAGACGCTCCTCGGGGCGCGTCTTGCTGGGGCCTCTCTACTGGAGGTGCTCAATCAGAACCAGTGGTGACACGTGGCAAGACGCTCCTCTGGGCACGTCTTGCTTGGGCCTCTCTCCTGGAGGCGCTCAGTCAGACCCAGTGTTGACATGTGTCAAGACGCTCCTCGGGCGTTTCTTGCTTGCGCCTCTCTCCTGGTGGCGCTCAGTCAGACCCTGAGGTGATATGTTGCAAGACGCTCCTCAGGCCTCTCTCCTGGAGGCGCTCAGTCAGACCCAGTGTTGACATGTGGCAAGACGCTCCTCGGGGCGCTTCTTGCTTGGGCCTCTCTCCTGGAGGTGCTCAGTCAGACCCAGTGCTGACATGTGGCAAGACGCTCCTCGGGGCGCGTCTTGCTGGGGCTTCTCTCATGGAGGCACTCAGTAAGACCCATTGTTGACATGTGGAAAGAAACTCCTCGGGGCGCGTCTTGCTTGGGCCTCTCTCCTGGATGCCCTCTGTCAGACCCAGTGTTGACATGTGGCAAGACTCTCCTCGGTGCGCGTCTTGCTTGGGCCTCTCTCCTGGAGGCGCTCAGTCAGACCGAGTGCTGACATGTTGCAAGACGCTCCTCCGGGCGCGTCTTGCTTGGGCCTCTCTCCTGGAGGCGCTCAGTCAGACCCAGTGTTCAACTGTGGCAAGACGCTCCTCGGGGCGCGTCTTGCTTGGGCCTCTCTCCTGGAGGCGCTCAGTCAGACTCAGTGTTGACACGTGGCAAGACGCTCCTCGGGGCGCGTCTTGCTTGGGCCTCTCTCTTGGAGGCGCTCAGTCAGACCCAGTGTTGGCATGTGGCAAGACACTCCTCGGGGCGCGTCTTGGTTGGGCCTCTCTCCTGGAGGCGCTCATTCAGACCCAGTGGTGACATGTGGCAAGACGCTCCTCGGGGCGCGTATTGCTTGGGCCTCTCTCCTGAATGCCCTCTGTCAGACCGAGTGTTGACATGTGGCAAGACTCTCCTCGGGGCGCGTCTTGCTTGGGCTTCTCTCATCGAGTTCCTCAGTCCGACCCAGTGTTGACATGTGGCAAGACGCTCCTCTGGGCGCGTCTTGCTTGGGCCTCTCTCCTGGAGGCGCTCAGTCAGACCATGTGTTGGCATGTGGCAAGACACTCCTCGGGGCGCGTCTTGGTTGGGCCTCTCTCCTGGAGGCGCTCATTCAGACCATGTGGTGACATGTGGCAAGACGCTCCTCGGGGCGCGTCTTGCTTCGGCCTCTCTCCTGAATGCCCTCTGTCAGACCGAGTGTTGACATGTGGCAAGACTCTCCTCGGGGCGCGTCTTGCTTGGGCTTCTCTCATGGAGGCCCTCAGTCCGACCCAGTGTTGACATGTGTCAAGACGCTCCTCGGGGCGTGTCTTGCTTGGGCCTCTCTCCTGGAGGCGCTCAGTCAGACCCAGTGTTGACATGTGGCAAGATGCTCCTCTGGGCGCGTCTTGCTTGGGCTTCTCTCCTGGAGGCCCTCAGTCAGACCCATTGTTGACATGTGGCAAGACGCTCCTCGGGGCATGTCTTGCTTGGGCCTCTCTCCTGGAGGCGCTCAGTCAGACCGAGTAGTGACATGTGGCAAGACGCTCCTCGGGGCGCGTCTTGCTTGGACCTCCCTCCTGGAGGCGCTCAGTCAGACCGAGTAGTGACATTTGGCAAGACGCTCCTCGGGGCACGTCTTGCTTGGACCTCTCTCCTGGAGGCGCTCAGTTAGACCGAGTAGTGACATGTGGCAAGACGCTCCTCGGGGCGCGTCTTGCTTGGGCCTCTCTCCTGGAGGCGCTCAGTCAGACCGAGTGCTGACATAAGGCAAGACGCTCCTCGGGGCGCGTCTTGCTGGGGCCTCTCTACTGGAGGTGCTCAATCAGACCCAGTGGTGACACAGGGCAAGTAGCTCCTCTGGGCGCGTCTTGCTTGGGCCTCTCTCCTGGAGGAGCTCAGTCAGACCCAGTGGTGACACGTGGCAAGACGCTCCTCGGGGCGCATCTTGCTTGGGCCTCTCTCCTGGAGGCGCTAAGTCAGACCCAGTGTTGACACGTGGCAAGACGCTCCTCGGGGCGCGTCTTGCTTGGGCCTCTCTCCTGGAGGTGCTCAGTCAGACACAGTGTTGACATGTGGCAAGACACTCCTCGGGGCGCGTCTTGCTTGGGCTTCTCTCATGGAGGACTTCAGTAAGACCCATTGTTGACATGTGGAAAGAAGCTCCTCGGGGCGCGTATTGCTTGGGCCTTTCTCCTGGATGCCCTCTGTCAGACCCAGTGTTGACATGTTGCAAGACTCTCCTCGGGGCACGTCTTGCTTGGACCACTCTCCTGGAGGCGCTCAGTCAGTCCGAGTAGTGACATGTGGCAAGACGCTCCTCGGGGCGCGTCTTGCTTGGGCCTCTCTCCTGGAGGCGCTCAATTAGACCCAGTGTTGACATGTGGCAAGACGCTCCTCGGGGCGCGTCTTGCTTGGGCTTCTCTCCTGGAGGCCCTCAGTCAGACCCATTGTTGACATGTGGCAAGACGCTTCTCGGGGCGCGTCTTTGCTGGGGCCTCTCTCCTGGAGGCGCTCAGTCAGACCCAGTGTTGACATGTGTCAAGACGCTCCTCGGGCGTTTCTTGCTTGCGCCTCTCTCGTGGTGGCGCTCAGTCAGACCCAGAGGTGACATGTGGCAAGACGCTCCTCAGGCCTCTCTCCTGGAGGCGCTCAGTCAGACCCAGTGTTGACATGTGGCAAGACGCTCCTCGGGGCGCGTCTTGCTTGGGCCTCTCTCCTGGAGCCGCTCAGTCAGACCCAGTGTTGACATGTGGCAAGACTCTCCTCGGGGCACGTCTTGCTTGGACCTCTCTCCTGGAGGCGCTCAGTCAGTCCGAGTAGTGACATGTGGCAAGACGCTCCTCGGGGCGCGTCTTGCTTGGGCCTCTCTCCTGGAGGCGCTCAATTAGACCCAGTGTTGACATGTGGCAAGACGCTCCTCGGGGCACGTCTTTGCTGGGGCCTCTCTCCTGGAGGCGCTCAGTCAGACCCAGTGTTGACATGTGTCAAGACGCTCCTCAGGCGTTTCTTGCTTGCGCCTCCCTCCTGGTGGCGCTCAGTCAGACCCTGAGGTGACATGTGGCAAGACGCTCCTCAGGCCTCTCTCCTGGTGGCGCTCAGTCAGACCGAGTAGTGACATTTGGCAAGACGCTCCTCGGGGGGCGTCTTGCTTGGACCTCTCTCCTGGAGGCGCTCAGTTAGACCGAGTAGTGACATGTGGCAAGACGCTCCTCGGGGCGCGTCTTGCTTGGGCCTCTCTACTGGAGGCGCTCAGTCAGACCGAGTGCTGACATAAGGCAAGACGCTCCTCGGGGCGCGTCTTGCTGGGGCCTCTCTACTGGAGGTGCTCAATCAGACCCAGTGGTGACACGTGGCAAGACGCTCCTCTGGGCACGTCTTGCTTGGGCCTCTCTCCTGGAGGAGCTCAGTCAGACCAAGTGGTGACACGTGGCAAGACGCTCCTCGGTGCGCATCTTGCTTGGGCCTCTCTCCTGGAGGCGCTAAGTCAGACCCAGTGTTGACACGTGGCAAGACGCTCCTCGGGGCGCGTCTTGCTTGGGCCTCTCTCCTGGAGGTGCTCAGTCAGACACAGTGTTGACATGTGGCAAGACACTCCTCGGGGCACGTCTTGCTTGGGCTTCTCTCATGGAGGCCCTCAGTAAGACCCATTGTTGACATGTGGAAAGAAGCTCCTCGGGGCGCGTATTGCTTGGGCCTCTCTCCTGGAATTCCTCTGTCAGACCCAGTGTTGACATGTGGCAAGACTCTCCTCGGGGCACGTCTTGCTTGGACCTCTCTCCTGGAGGCGCTCAGTCAGTCCGAGTAGTGACATGTGGCAAGACGCTCCTCGGGGCGCGTCTTGCTTGGGCCTCTCTCCTGGAGGCGCTCAATTAGACCCAGTGTTGACATGTGGCAAGACGCTCCTCGGGGCACGTCTTTGCTGGGGCCTCTCTCCTGGAGGAGCTCAGTCAGACCCAGTGTTGACATGTGTCAAGACGCTCCTCGGGCGTTTCTTGCTTGCGCCTCTCTCCTGGTGGCGCTCAGTCAGACCCTGAGGTGACATGTGGCAAGACGCTCCTCAGGCCTCTCTCCTGGAGGCGCTCAGTCAGACCCAGTGTTGACATGTGGCAAGACTCTCCTCGGGGCACGTCTTGCTTGGACCACTCTCCTGGAGGCGCTCAGTCAGTCCGAGTAGTGACATGTGGCAAGACGCTCTTTGGGGCGCGTCTTGCTTGGGCCTCTCTCCTGGAGGCGCTCAGTCAGACCGAGTAGTGACATGTGGCAAGACGCTCCTCGGGGCGCTTCTTGCTTGGACCTCCCTCCTGGAGGCGCTCAGTCAGACCGAGTAGTGACATTTGGCAAGACGCTCCTCGGGGGGCGTCTTGCTTGGACCTCTCTCCTGGAGGCGCTCAGTTAGACCGAGTAGTGACATGTGGCAAGACGCTCCTCGGGGCGCGTCTTGCTTGGGCCTCTCTCCTGGAGGCGCTCAGTCAGACCGAGTGCTGACATAAGGCAAGACGCTCCTCGGGGCGCGTCTTGCTGGGGCCTCTCTACTGGAGGTGCTCAATCAGACCCAGTGGTGACACGTGGCAAGACGCTCCTCTGGGCACGTCTTGCTTGGGCCTCTCTCCTGGAGGAGCTCAGTCAGACCAAGTGGTGACACGTGGCAAGACGCTCCTCGGTGCGCATCTTGCTTGGGCCTCTCTCCTGGAGGCGCTAAGTCAGACCCAGTGTTGACACGTGGCAAGACGCTCCTCGGGGCGCGTCTTGCTTGGGCCTCTCTCCTGGAGGTGCTCAGTCAGACACAGTGTTGACATGTGGCAAGACACTCCTCGGGGCGCGTCTTGCTTGGGCTTCTCTCATGGAGGCCCTCAGTAAGACCCATTGTTGACATGTGGAAAGAAGCTCCTCGGGGCACATATGTCTTGGGCCTCTCTCCTGGATGCCCTCTGTCAGACCCAGTGTTGACATGTGGCAAGACTCTCCTCGGGGCACGTCTTGCTTGGACCTCTCTCCTGGAGGCGCTCAGTCAGTCCGAGTAGTGACATGTGGCAAGACGCTCCTCGGGGCGCGTCTTGCTTGGGCCTCTCTCCTGGAGGCGCTCAATTAGACCCAGTGTTGACATGTGGCAAGACGCTCCTCGGGGCACGTCTTTGCTGGGGCCTCTCTCCTGGAGGAGCTCAGTCAGACCCAGTGTTGACATGTGTCAAGACGCTCCTCGGGCGTTTCTTGCTTGCGCCTCTCTCCTGGTGGCGCTCAGTCAGACCCTGAGGTGACATGTGGCAAGACGCTCCTCAGGCCTCTCTCCTGGAGGCGCTCAGTCAGACCCAGTGTTGACATGTGGCAAGACTCTCCTCGGGGCACGTCTTGCTTGGACCACTCTCCTGGAGGCGCTCAGTCAGTCCGAGTAGTGACATGTGGCAAGACGCTCTTTGGGGCGCGTCTTGCTTGGGCCTCTCTCCTGGAGGCGCTCAATTAGACCCAGTGTTGACATGTGGCAAGACGCTCCTCGGGGCGCGTCTTGCTTGGGCTTCTCTCCTGGAGGCCCTCAGTCAGACCCATTGTTGACATGTGGCAAGACGCTCCTCGGGGCACGTCTTTGCTGGGGCCTCTCTCCTGGAGGCGCTCAGTCAGACCCAGTGTTGACATGTGTCAAGACGCTCCTCGGGCGTTTCTTGCTTGCGCCTCTCTCCTGGTGGCGCTCAGTCAGACCCAGAGGTGACATGTGGCAAGATGCTCCTCAGGCCTCTCTCCTGGAGGCGCTCAGTCAGACCCAGTGTTGACATGTGGCAAGACGCTCCTCGGGGCGCGTCTTGCTTGGGCCTCTCTCCTGGAGCAGCTCAGTCAGACCCAGTGTTGACATGTGGCAAGACACTCCTCGGGGCGTGTCTTGTTTGGGCCTCTCTCATGGAGGCCCTCTGTCAGACCCAGTGTTGACATGTGTCAAGACGCTCCTCGGGGCGCGTCTTGCTTTGGCCTCTCTCCTGGAGGCGCTCAGTCAGACCGAGTGCTGACATGTGGCAAGAAGCTCCTCGGGGTGCGTGTTGCTTGGGCTTCTCTCCTGGAGGCCCTCAGTAAGACCCATTGTTGACATGTGGCAAGACGCTCCTCGGGGCGCGTCTTGCTTGGGCCTCTCTCCTGGAGGCACTCAGTCAGACCCAGTGTTGACATGTGGCAGGACGCTCCTCGGGGCGCGTCTTGCTTGGGCCTCTCTCCTGGAGGCGCTCAGTCAGACCCAGTGTTGGCATGTGGCAAGACACTCCTCGGGGCGCATCTTGGTTGGGCCTCTCTCCTGGAGGCGCTCATTCAGACCCAGTGGTGACATGTGGCAAGACGCTCCTCTGGGCGCGTCTTGCTTGGGCTTCTCTCCAGGAGGCCCTCAGTCAGACCCATTGTTGACATGTGGCAAGACGCTCCTCGGGGCACGTCTTGCTTGGGCCTCTCTCCTGGAGGCGCTCAGTCAGACCGAGTAGTGACATGTGGCAAGACGCTCCTCGGGGCGCGTCTTGCTTGGACCTCCCTCCTGGAGGCGCTCAGTCAGACTGAGTAGTGACATTTGGCAAGACGCTCCTCGGGGGGCGTCTTGCTTGGACATCTCTCCTGGAGGCGCTCAGTTAGACCGAGTAGTGACATGTGGCAAGACGCTCCTCGGGGCGCGTCTTGCTTGGGCCTCTCTCCTGGAGGCGCTCAGTCAGACCGAGTGCTGACATAAGGCAAGACGCTCCTCGGGGCGCGTCTTGCTGGGGCCTCTCTACTGGAGGTGCTCAATCAGAACCAGTGGTGACACGTGGCAAGACGCTCCTCTGGGCACGTCTTGCTTGGGCCTCTCTCCTGGAGGAGCTCAGTCAGACCCAGTGGTGACACGTGGCAAGACGCTCCTCGGGGCGCGTCTTGCTTGGGCCTCTCTCCTGGAGGTGCTCAGTCAGACACAGTGTTGACATGTGGCAAGACACTCCTCGGGGCGCGTCTTGCTTGGGCTTCTCTCATGGAGGCCCTCAGTAAGACCCATTGTTGACATGTGGAAAGAAGCTCCTCGGGGCGCGTATTGCTTGGGCCTCTCTCCTGGATGCCCTCTGTCAGACCCAGTGTTGACATGTGGCAAGACTCTCCTCGGGGCACG
The DNA here is from genome assembly GCF_043380555.1 of Nothobranchius furzeri. Classification (NCBI taxonomy): domain Eukaryota; kingdom Metazoa; phylum Chordata; class Actinopteri; order Cyprinodontiformes; family Nothobranchiidae; genus Nothobranchius; species Nothobranchius furzeri. Next base: position 13,620,210 of record NC_091741.1, on the reverse strand, counting down.
TCTTGCTTGGACCTCTCTCCTGGAGGCGCTCAGTCAGTCCGAGTAGTGACATGTGGCAAGACGCTCCTCGGGGCGCGTCTTGCTTGGGCCTCTCTCCTGGAGGCGCTCAATTAGACCCAGTGTTGACATGTGGCAAGACGCTCCTCGGGGCACGTCTTTGCTTGGGCCTCTCTCCTGGAGGCGCTCAGTCAGACCCAGTGTTGACATGTGTCAAGACGCTCCTCGGGCGTTTCTTGCTTGCGCCTCTCTCCTGGTGGCGCTCAGTCAGACCCTGACGTGATATGTGGCAAGACGCTCCTCAGGCCTCTCTCCTGGAGGCGCTCAGTCAGACCCAGTGTTGACATGTGGCAAGACGCTCCTCGGGGCGCTTCTTGCTTGGGCCTCTCTCCTGGAGGTGCTCAGTCAGACCCAGTGCTGACATGTGGCAAGACGCTCCTCGGGGCGCGTCTTGCTGGGGCTTCTCTCATGGAGGCACTCAGTAAGACCCATTGTTGACATGTGGAAAGAAACTCCTCGGGGCGCGTCTTGCTTGGGCCTCTCTCCTGGATGCCCTCTGTCAGACCCAGTGTTGACATGTGGCAAGACTCTCCTCGGTGCGCGTCTTGCTTGGGCCTCTCTCCTGGAGGCGCTCAGTCAGACCGAGTGCTGACATGTTGCAAGACGCTCCTCCGGGCGCGTCTTGCTTGGGCCTCTCTCCTGGAGGCGCTCAGTCAGACCCAGTGTTCAACTGTGGCAAGACGCTCCTCGGGGCGCGTCTTGCTTGGGCCTCTCTCCTGGAGGCGCTCAGTCAGACTCAGTGTTGACACGTGGCAAGACGCTCCTCGGGGCGCGTCTTGCTTGGGCCTCTCTCTTGGAGGCGCTCAGTCAGACCCAGTGTTGGCATGTGGCAAGACACTCCTCGGGGCGCGTCTTGGTTGGGCCTCTCTCCTGGAGGCGCTCATTCAGACCCAGTGGTGACATGTGGCAAGACGCTCCTCGGGGCGCGTATTGCTTGGGCCTCTCTCCTGAATGCCCTCTGTCAGACCGAGTGTTGACATGTGGCAAGACTCTCCTCGGGGCGCGTCTTGCTTGGGCTTCTCTCATCGAGTTCCTCAGTCCGACCCAGTGTTGACATGTGGCAAGACGCTCCTCTGGGCGCGTCTTGCTTGGGCCTCTCTCCTGGAGGCGCTCAGTCAGACCATGTGTTGGCATGTGGCAAGACACTCCTCAGGGCGCGTCTTGGTTGGGCCTCTCTCCTGGAGGCGCTCATTCAGACCATGTGGTGACATGTGGCAAGACGCTCCTCGGGGCGCGTCTTGCTTCGGCCTCTCTCCTGAATGCCCTCTGTCAGACCGAGTGTTGACATGTGGCAAGACTCTCCTCGGGGCGCGTCTTGCTTGGGCTTCTCTCATGGAGGCCCTCAGTCCGACCCAGTGTTGACATGTGTCAAGACGCTCCTCGGGGCGTGTCTTGCTTGGGCCTCTCTCCTGGAGGCGCTCAGTCAGACCCAGTGTTGACATGTGGCAAGATGCTCCTCTGGGCGCGTCTTGCTTGGGCTTCTCTCCTGGAGGCCCTCAGTCAGACCCATTGTTGACATGTGGCAAGATGCTCCTCGGGGCACGTCTTGCTTGGGCCTCTCTCCTGGAGGCGCTCAGTCAGACCGAGTAGTGACATGTGGCAAGACGCTCCTCGGGGCGCGTCTTGCTTGGACCTCCCTCCTGGAGGCGCTCAGTCAGACCGAGTAGTGACATTTGGCAAGACGCTCCTCGGGGCACGTCTTGCTTGGACCTCTCTCCTGGAGGCGCTCAGTTAGACCGAGTAGTGACATGTGGCAAGACGCTCCTCGGGGCGCGTCTTGCTTGGGCCTCTCTCCTGGAGGCGCTCAGTCAGACCGAGTGCTGACATAAGGCAAGACGCTCCTCGGGGCGCGTCTTGCTGGGGCCTCTCTACTGGAGGTGCTCAATCAGACCCAGTGGTGACACAGGGCAAGTAGCTCCTCTGGGCGTGTCTTGCTTGGGCCTCTCTCCTGGAGGAGCTCAGTCAGACCCAGTGGTGACACGTGGCAAGACGCTCCTCGGGGCGCATCTTGCTTGGGCCTCTCTCCTGGAGGCGCTAAGTCAGACCCAGTGTTGACACGTGGCAAGACGCTCCTCGGGGCGCGTCTTGCTTGGGCCTCTCTCCTGGAGGTGCTCAGTCAGACACAGTGTTGACATGTGGCAAGACACTCCTCGGGGCGCGTCTTGCTTGGGCTTCTCTCATGGAGGACTTCAGTAAGACCCATTGTTGACATGTGGAAAGAAGCTCCTCGGGGCGCGTATTGCTTGGGCCTTTCTCCTGGATGCCCTCTGTCAGACCCAGTGTTGACATGTTGCAAGACTCTCCTCGGGGCACGTCTTGCTTGGACCACTCTCCTGGAGGCGCTCAGTCAGTCCGAGTAGTGACATGTGGCAAGACGCTCCTCGGGGCGCGTCTTGCTTGGGCCTCTCTCCTGGAGGCGCTCAATTAGACCCAGTGTTGACATGTGGCAAGACGCTCCTCGGGGCGCGTCTTGCTTGGGCTTCTCTCCTGGAGGCCCTCAGTCAGACCCATTGTTGACATGTGGCAAGACGCTTCTCGGGGCGCGTCTTTGCTGGGGCCTCTCTCCTGAAGGCGCTCAGTCAGACCCAGTGTTGACATGTGTCAAGACGCTCCTCGGGCGTTTCTTGCTTGCGCCTCTCTCGTGGTGGCGCTCAGTCAGACCCAGAGGTGACATGTGGCAAGACGCTCCTCAGGCCTCTCTCCTGGAGGCGCTCAGTCAGACCCAGTGTTGACATGTGGCAAGACGCTCCTCGGGGCGCGTCTTGCTTGGGCCTCTCTCCTGGAGCCGCTCAGTCAGACCCAGTGTTGACATGTGGCAAGACTCTCCTCGGGGCACGTCTTGCTTGGACCTCTCTCCTGGAGGCGCTCAGTCAGTCCGAGTAGTGACATGTGGCAAGACGCTCCTCGGGGCGCGTCTTGCTTGGGCCTCTCTCCTGGAGGCGCTCAATTAGACCCAGTGTTGACATGTGGCAAGACGCTCCTCGGGGCACGTCTTTGCTGGGGCCTCTCTCCTGGAGGCGCTCAGTCAGACCCAGTGTTGACATGTGTCAAGACACTCCTCAGGCGTTTCTTGCTTGCGCCTCCCTCCTGGTGGCGCTCAGTCAGACCCTGAGGTGACATGTGGCAAGACGCTCCTCAGGCCTCTCTCCTGGTGGCGCTCAGTCAGACCGAGTAGTGACATTTGGCAAGACGCTCCTCGGGGGGCGTCTTGCTTGGACCTCTCTCCTGGAGGCGCTCAGTTAGACCGAGTAGTGACATGTGGCAAGACGCTCCTCGGGGCGCGTCTTGCTTGGGCCTCTCTCCTGGAGGCGCTCAGTCAGACCGAGTGCTGACATAAGGCAAGACGCTCCTCGGGGCGCGTCTTGCTGGGGCCTCTCTACTGGAGGTGCTCAATCAGACCCAGTGGTGACACGTGGCAAGACGCTCCTCTGGGCACGTCTTGCTTGGGCCTCTCTCCTGGAGGAGCTCAGTCAGACCAAGTGGTGACACGTGGCAAGACGCTCCTCGGTGCGCATCTTGCTTGGGCCTCTCTCCTGGAGGCGCTAAGTCAGACCCAGTGTTGACACGTGGCAAGACGCTCCTCGGGGCGCGTCTTGCTTGGGCCTCTCTCCTGGAGGTGCTCAGTCAGACACAGTGTTGACATGTGGCAAGACACTCCTCGGGGCGCGTCTTGCTTGGGCTTCTCTCATGGAGGCCCTCAGTAAGACCCATTGTTGACATGTGGAAAGAAGCTCCTCGGGGCGCGTATTGCTTGGGCCTCTCTCCTGGATGCCCTCTGTCAGACCCAGTGTTGACATGTGGCAAGACTCTCCTCGGGGCACGTCTTGCTTGGACCTCTCTCCTGGAGGCACTCAGTCAGTCCGAGTAGTGACATGTGGCAAGACGCTCCTCGGGGCGCGTCTTGCTTGGGCCTCTCTCCTGGAGGCGCTCAATTAGACCCAGTGTTGACATGTGGCAAGACGCTCCTCGGGGCACGTCTTTGCTGGGGCCTCTCTCCTGGAGGAGCTCAGTCAGACCCAGTGTTGACATGTGTCAAGACGCTCCTCGGGCGTTTCTTGCTTGCGCCTCTCTCCTGGTGGCGCTCAGTCAGACCCTGAGGTGACATGTGGCAAGACGCTCCTCAGGCCTCTCTCCTGGAGGCGCTCAGTCAGACCCAGTGTTGACATGTGGCAAGACTCTCCTCGGGGCACGTCTTGCTTGGACCACTCTCCTGGAGGCGCTCAGTCAGTCCGAGTAGTGACATGTGGCAAGACGCTCTTTGGGGCGCGTCTTGCTTGGGCCTCTCTCCTGGAGGCGCTCAGTCAGACCGAGTAGTGACATGTGGCAAGACGCTCCTCGGGGCGCGTCTTGCTTGGACCTCCCTCCTGGAGGCGCTCAGTCAGACCGAGTAGTGACATTTGGCAAGACGCTCCTCGGGGGGCGTCTTGCTTGGACCTCTCTCCTGGAGGCGCTCAGTTAGACCGAGTAGTGACATGTGGCAAGACGCTCCTCGGGGCGCGTCTTGCTTGGGCCTCTCTCCTGGAGGCGCTCAGTCAGACCGAGTGCTGACATAAGGCAAGACGCTCCTCGGGGCGCGTCTTGCTGGGGCCTCTCTACTGGAGGTGCTCAATCAGACCCAGTGGTGACACGTGGCAAGACGCTCCTCTGGGCACGTCTTGCTTGGGCCTCTCTCCTGGAGGAGCTCAGTCAGACCAAGTGGTGACACGTGGCAAGACGCTCCTCGGTGCGCATCTTGCTTGGGCCTCTCTCCTGGAGGCGCTAAGTCAGACCCAGTGTTGACACGTGGCAAGACGCTCCTCGGGGCGCGTCTTGCTTGGGCCTCTCTCCTGGAGGTGCTCAGTCAGACACAGTGTTGACATGTGGCAAGACACTCCTCGGGGCGCGTCTTGCTTGGGCTTCTCTCATGGAGGCCCTCAGTAAGACCCATTGTTGACATGTGGAAAGAAGCTCCTCGGGGCGCGTATTGCTTGGGCCTCTCTCCTGGATGCCCTCTGTCAGACCCAGTGTTGACATGTGGCAAGACTCTCCTCGGGGCACGTCTTGCTTGGACCTCTCTCCTGGAGGCGCTCAGTCAGTCCGAGTAGTGACATGTGGCAAGACGCTCCTCGGGGCGCGTCTTGCTTGGGCCTCTCTCCTGGAGGCGCTCAATTAGACCCAGTGTTGACATGTGGCAAGACGCTCCTCGGGGCACGTCTTTGCTGGGGCCTCTCTCCTGGAGGAGCTCAGTCAGACCCAGTGTTGACATGTGTCAAGACGCTCCTCGGGCGTTTCTTGCTTGCGCCTCTCTCCTGGTGGCGCTCAGTCAGACCCTGAGGTGACATGTGGCAAGACGCTCCTCAGGCCTCTCTCCTGGAGGCGCTCAGTCAGACCCAGTGTTGACATGTGGCAAGACTCTCCTCGGGGCACGTCTTGCTTGGACCACTCTCCTGGAGGCGCTCAGTCAGTCCGAGTAGTGACATGTGGCAAGACGCTCTTTGGGGCGCGTCTTGCTTGGGCCTCTCTCCTGGAGGCGCTCAATTAGACCCAGTGTTGACATGTGGAAAGACGCTCCTCGGGGCGCGTCTTGCTTGGGCTTCTCTCCTGGAGGCCCTCAGTCAGACCCATTGTTGACATGTGGCAAGACGCTCCTCGGGGCACGTCTTTGCTGGGGCCTCTCTCCTGGAGGCGCTCAGTCAGACCCAGTGTTGACATGTGTCAAGACGCTCCTCGGGCGTTTCTTGCTTGCGCCTCTCTCCTGGTGGCGCTCAGTCAGACCCAGAGGTGACATGTGGCAAGATGCTCCTCAGGCCTCTCTCCTGGAGGCGCTCAGTCAGACCCAGTGTTGACATGTGGCAAGACGCTCCTCGGGGCGCGTCTTGCTTGGGCCTCTCTCCTGGAGCAGCTCAGTCAGACCCAGTGTTGACATGTGGCAAGACACTCCTCGGGGCGTGTCTTGTTTGGGCCTCTCTCATGGAGGCCCTCTGTCAGACCCAGTGTTGACATGTGTCAAGACGCTCCTCGGGGCGCGTCTTGCTTTGGCCTCTCTCCTGGAGGCGCTCAGTCAGACCGAGTGCTGACATGTGGCAAGAAGCTCCTCGGGGTGCGTGTTGCTTGGGCTTCTCTCCTGGAGGCCCTCAGTAAGACCCATTGTTGACATGTGGCAAGATTCTCCTCGGGGCGCGTCTTGCTTGGGCCTCTCTCCAGAAGGCCCTCAATCAGACCCAGTGTTGACACGTGGCAAGACGCTCCTCGGGGCGCGTCTTGCTTGGGCCTCTCTCCTGGAGGCGCTCAGTCAGAATGAGTAGTGACATGTGGCCTGACGCTCCTCGGGGCGCGTGTTGCTTGGGCCTCTCTCCTGGAGGCTCTCAGTCAGACCCATTGTTGACATGTTGCAAGACGCTCCTTTGGGCGCGTCTTGCTTGGGCCTCTCTCCTGGAGGCGCTCAGTCAGACCGAGTGCTGACATGTGGAAAGACGCTCCCCGGGGCGCGTCTTGCTTGGGCCTCTCTCCTGGAGGCCCTCTGTCAGACCCAGTGTTGACATGTGGCAAGACGCTCCTCCGGGCGCATCTTGCTTGGGCCTCTCTCCTGGAGGCCCTCAGTCAGACCCATTGTTGACATGTGGCAAGACGCTCCTCAGAGCGCGTCTTTCTTGGGCCTTTCTCCTGGAGGCGCTCAGTCAGACCGAGTGCTGACATGTGGCAAGACGCTCCTCGGGGCGCGTCTTGCTTGGGCCTCTCTCCTGGAGGCAGTCAGTCAGACTGAGTAGTGACATGTGGCCTGACGCTCCCCGGGGCGCGTCTTGCTTGGGCCTCTCTCCTGGAGGCCCTCAGTCAGACCCATTGTTGACATGTGGCAAGACGCTCCTCGGGGCGCGTCTTGCTTGGGCTTCTCTCCTGGAGACGCTCAGACAAACCCAGTGTTGACATGTGACAAGACGCTCCTCTGGGCGCGTCTTGCTTGGGCCTCTCTCCTGGAGGCGCTCAGTCGGAACCAGAGGTGACATGTGGCAAGACGCTCCTCGGGGCGCGTCTTGCTTGGGCCTCTCTCCTGGAGGCGCTCAGTCAGACCCAGTGTTGACATGTGGCAGGACGCTCCTCGGGGCGCGTCTTGCTTGGGCCTCTCTCCTGGAGGCGCTCAGTCAGACCCAGTGTTGGCATGTGGCAAGACACTCCTCGGGGCGCATCTTGGTTGGGCCTCTCTCCTGGAGGCGCTCATTCAGACCCAGTGGTGACATGTGGCAAGACGCTCCTCTGGGCGCGTCTTGCTTGGGCTTCTCTCCAGGAGGCCCTCAGTCAGACCCATTGTTGACATGTGGCAAGACGCTCCTCGGGGCACATCTTGCTTGGGCCTCTCTCCTGGAGGCGCTCAGTCAGACCGAGTAGTGACATGTGGCAAGACGCTCCTCGGGGCGCGTCTTGCTTGGACCTCCCTCCTGGAGGCGCTCAGTCAGACTGAGTAGTGACATTTGGCAAGACGCTCCTCGGGGGGGGCGTCTTGCTTGGACATCTCTGCTGGAGGCGCTCAGTTAGACCGAGTAGTGACATGTGGCAAGACGCTCCTCGGGGCGCGTCTTGCTTGGGCCTCTCTCCTGGAGGCGCTCAGTCAGACCGAGTGCTGACATAAGGCAAGACGCTCCTCGGGGCGCGTCTTGCTGGGGCCTCTCTACTGGAGGTGCTCAATCAGAACCAGTGGTGACACGTGGCAAGACGCTCCTCTGGGCACGTCTTGCTTGGGCCTCTCTCCTGGAGGAGCTCAGTCAGACCCAGTGGTGACACGTGGCAAGACGCTCCTCGGGGCGCGTCTTGCTTGGGCTTCTCTCATGGAGGCCCTCAGTAAGACCCATTGTTGACATGTGGAAAGAAGCTCCTCGGGGCGCGTATTGCTTGGGCCTCTCTCCTGGATGCCCTCTGTCAGACCCAGTGTTGACATGTGGCAAGACTCTCCTCGGGGCACGTCTTGCTTGGACCTCTCTCCTGGAGGCGCTCAGTCAGTCCGAGTAGTGACATGTGGCAAGACGCTCCTCGGGGCGCGTCTTGCTTGGGCCTCTCTCCTGGAGGCGCTCAATTAGACCCAGTGTTGACATGTGGCAAGACGCTCCTCGGGGCACGTCTTTGCTTGGGCCTCTCTCCTGGAGGCGCTCAGTCAGACCCAGTGTTGACATGTGTCAAGACGCTCCTCGGGCGTTTCTTGCTTGCGCCTCTCTCCTGGTGGCGCTCAGTCAGACCCTGAGGTGATATGTGGCAAGACGCTCCTCAGGCCTCTCTCCTGGAGGCGCTCAGTCAGACCCAGTGTTGACATGTGGCAAGACGCTCCTCGGGGCGCTTCTTGCTTGGGCCTCTCTCCTGGAGACGCTCAGACAAACCCAGTGTTGACATGTGACAAGACGCTCCTCTGGGCGCGTCTTGCTTGGGCCTCTCTCCTGGAGGCGCTCAGTCAGAACCAGAGGTGACATGTGGCAAGACGCTCCTCGGGGCGCGTCTTGCTTGGGCCTCTCTCCTGGAGGCGCTCAGTCAGACCCAGTGTTGACATGTGGCAGGACGCTCCTCGGGGCGCGTCTTGCTTGGGTCTCTCTCCTGGAGGCGCTCAGTCAGACCCAGTGTTGGCATGTGGCAAGACACTCCTCGGGGCGCATCTTGGTTGGGCCTCTCTCCTGGAGGCGCTCATTCAGACCCAGTGGTGACATGTGGCAAGACGCTCCTCTGGGCGCGTCTTGCTTGGGCTTCTCTCCAGGAGGCCCTCAGTCAGACCCATTGTTGACATGTGGCAAGACGCTCCTCGGGGCACGTCTTGCTTGGGCCTCTCTCCTGGAGGCGCTCAGTCAGACCGAGTAGTGACATGTGGCAAGACGCTCCTCGGGGCGCGTCTTGCTTGGACCTCCCTCCTGGAGGCGCTCAGTCAGACTGAGTAGTGACATTTGGCAAGACGCTCCTCGGGGGGGCGTCTTGCTTGGACATCTCTCCTGGAGGCGCTCAGTTAGACCGAGTAGTGACATGTGGCAAGACGCTCCTCGGGGCGCGTCTTGCTTGGGCCTCTCTCCTGGAGGCGCTCAGTCAGACCGAGTGCTGACATAAGGCAAGACGCTCCTCGGGGCGCGTCTTGCTGGGGCCTCTCTACTGGAGGTGATCAATCAGAACCAGTGGTGACACGTGGCAAGACGCTCCTCTGGGCACGTCTTGCTTGGGCCTCTCTCCTGGAGGAGCTCAGTCAGACCCAGTGGTGACACGTGGCAAGACGCTCCTCGGGGCGCGTCTTGCTTGGGCCTCTCTCCTGGAGGTGCTCAGTCAGACACAGTGTTGACATGTGGCAAGACACTCCTCGGGGCGCGTCTTGCTTGGGCTTCTCTCATGGAGGCCCTCAGTAAGACCCATTGTTGACATGTGGAAAGAAGCTCCTCGGGGCGCGTATTGCTTGGGCCTCTCTCCTGGATGCCCTCTGTCAGACCCAGTGTTGACATGTGGCAAGACTCTCCTCGGGGCACGTCTTGCTTGGACCTCTCTCCTGGAGGCGCTCAGTCAGTCCGAGTAGTGACATGTGGCAAGACGCTCCTCGGGGCGCGTCTTGCTTGGGCCTCTCTCCTGGAGGCGCTCAATTAGACCCAGTGTTGACATGTGGCAAGACGCTCCTCGGGGCACGTCTTTGCTTGGGCCTCTCTCCTGGAGGCGCTCAGTCAGACCCAGTGCTGACATGTGTCAAGACGCTCCTCGGGCGTTTCTTGCTTGCGCCTCTCTCCTGGTGGCGCTCAGTCAGACCCTGAGGTGATATGTGGCAAGACGCTCCTCAGGCCTCTCTCCTGGAGGCGCTCAGTCAGACCCAGTGTTGACATGTGGCAAGACGCTCCTCGGGGCGCTTCTTGCTTGGGCCTCTCTCCTGGAGGTGCTCAGTCAGACCCAGTGCTGACATGTGGCAAGACGCTCCTCGGGGCGCGTCTTGCTGGGGCTTCTCTCATGGAGGCACTCAGTAAGACCCATTGTTGACATGTGGAAAGAAACTCCTCGGGGCGCGTCTTGCTTGGGCCTCTCTCCTGGATGCCCTCTGTCAGACCCAGTGTTGACATGTGGCAAGACTCTCCTCGGTGCGCGTCTTGCTTGGGCCTCTCTCCTGGAGGCGCTCAGTCAGACCGAGTGCTGACATGTTGCAAGACGCTCCTCCGGGCGCGTCTTGCTTGGGCCTCTCTCCTGGAGGCGCTCAGTCAGACCCAGTGTTCAACTGTGGCAAGACGCTCCTCGGGGCGCGTCTTGCTTGGGCCTCTCTCCTGGAGGCGCTCAGTCAGACTCAGTGTTGACACGTGGCAAGACGCTCCTCGGGGCGCGTCTTGCTTGGGCCTCTCTCTTGGAGGCGCTCAGTCAGACCCAGTGTTGGCATGTGGCAAGACACTCCTCGGGGCGCGTCTTGGTTGGGCCTCTCTCCTGGAGGCGCTCATTCAGACCCAGTGGTGACATGTGGCAAGACGCTCCTCGGGGCGCGTATTGCTTGGGCCTCTCTCCTGAATGCCCTCTGTCAGACCGAGTGTTGACATGTGGCAAGACTCTCCTCGGGGCGCGTCTTGCTTGGGCTTCTCTCATCGAGTTCCTCAGTCCGACCCAGTGTTGACATGTGGCAAGACACTCCTCGGGGCGCGTCTTGGTTGGGCCTCTCTCCTGGAGGCGCTCATTCAGACCATGTGGTGACATGTGGCAAGACGCTCCTCGGGGCGCGTCTTGCTTCGGCCTCTCTCCTGAATGCCCTCTGTCAGACCGAGTGTTGACATGTGGCAAGACTCTCCTCGGGGCGCGTCTTGCTTGGGCTTCTCTCATGGAGGCCCTCAGTCCGACCCAGTGTTGACATGTGTCAAGACGCTCCTCGGGGCATGTCTTGCTTGGGCCTCTCTCCTGGAGGCGCTCAGTCAGACCCAGTGTTGACATGTGGCAAGATGCTCCTCTGGGCGCGTCTTGCTTGGGCTTCTCTCCTGGAGGCCCTCAGTCAGACCCATTGTTGACATGTGGCAAGACGCTCCTCGGGGCACGTCTTGCTTGGGCCTCTCTCCTGGAGGCGCTCAGTCAGACCGAGTAGTGACATGTGGCAAGACGCTCCTCGGGGCGCGTCTTGCTTGGACCTCCCTCCTGGAGGCGCTCAGTCAGACCGAGTAGTGACATTTGGCAAGACGCTCCTCGGGGCACGTCTTGCTTGGACCTCTCTCCTGGAGGCGCTCAGTTAGACCGAGTAGTGACATGTGGCAAGACGCTCCTCGGGGCGCGTCTTGCTTGGGCCTCTCTCCTGGAGGCGCTCAGTCAGACCGAGTGCTGACATAAGGCAAGACGCTCCTCGGGGCGCGTCTTGCTGGGGCCTCTCTACTGGAGGTGCTCAATCAGACCCAGTGGTGACACAGGGCAAGTAGCTCCTCTGGGCGCGTCTTGCTTGGGCCTCTCTCCTGGAGGAGCTCAGTCAGACCCAGTGGTGACACGTGGCAAGACGCTCCTCGGGGCGCATCTTGCTTGGGCCTCTCTCCTGGAGGCGCTAAGTCAGACCCAGTGTTGACACGTGGCAAGACGCTCCTCGGGGCGCGTCTTGCTTGGGCCTCTCTCCTGGAGGTGCTCAGTCAGACACAGTGTTGACATGTGGCAAGACACTCCTCGGGGCGCGTCTTGCTTGGGCTTCTCTCATGGAGGACTTCAGTAAGACCCATTGTTGACATGTGGAAAGAAGCTCCTCGGGGCGCGTATTGCTTGGGCCTTTCTCCTGGATGCCCTCTGTCAGACCCAGTGTTGACATGTTGCAAGACTCTCCTCGGGGCACGTCTTGCTTGGACCACTCTCCTGGAGGCGCTCAGTCAGTCCGAGTAGTGACATGTGGCAAGACGCTCCTCGGGGCGCGTCTTGCTTGGGCCTCTCTCCTGGAGGCGCTCAATTAGACCCAGTGTTGACATGTGGCAAGACGCTCCTCGGGGCGCGTCTTGCTTGGGCTTCTCTCCTGGAGGCCCTCAGTCAGACCCATTGTTGACATGTGGCAAGACGCTTCTCGGGGCGCGTCTTTGCTGGGGCCTCTCTCCTGGAGGCGCTCAGTCAGACCCAGTGTTGACATGTGTCAAGACGCTCCTCGGGCGTTTCTTGCTTGCGCCTCTCTCGTGGTGGCGCTCAGTCAGACCCAGAGGTGACATGTGGCAAGACGCTCCTCAGGCCTCTCTCCTGGAGGCGCTCAGTCAGACCCAGTGTTGACATGTGGCAAGACGCTCCTCGGGGCGCGTCTTGCTTGGGCCTCTCTCCTGGAGCCGCTCAGTCAGACCCAGTGTTGACATGTGGCAAGACTCTCCTCGGGGCACGTCTTGCTTGGACCTCTCTCCTGGAGGCGCTCAGTCAGTCCGAGTAGTGACATGTGGCAAGACGCTCCTCGGGGCGCGTCTTGCTTGGGCCTCTCTCCTGGAGGCGCTCAATTAGACCCAGTGTTGACATGTGGCAAGACGCTCCTCGGGGCACGTCTTTGCTGGGGCCTCTCTCCTGGAGGCGCTCAGTCAGACCCAGTGTTGACATGTGTCAAGACGCTCCTCAGGCGTTTCTTGCTTGCGCCTCCCTCCTGGTGGCGCTCAGTCAGACCCTGAGGTGACATGTGGCAAGACGCTCCTCAGGCCTCTCTCCTGGTGGCGCTCAGTCAGACCGAGTAGTGACATTTGGCAAGACGCTCCTCGGGGGGCGTCTTGCTTGGACCTCTCTCCTGGAGGCGCTCAGTTAGACCGAGTAGTGACATGTGGCAAGACGCTCCTCGGGGCGCGTCTTGCTTGGGCCTCTCTCCTGGAGGCGCTCAGTCAGACCGAGTGCTGACATAAGGCAAGACGCTCCTCGGGGCGCGTCTTGCTGGGGCCTCTCTACTGGAGGTGCTCAATCAGACCCAGTGGTGACACGTGGCAAGACGCTCCTCTGGGCACGTCTTGCTTGGGCCTCTCTCCTGGAGGAGCTCAGTCAGACCCAGTGGTGACACATGGCAAGACGCTCCTCGGTGCGCATCTTGCTTGGGCCTCTCTCCTGGAGGCGCTAAGTCAGACCCAGTGTTGACACGTGGCAAATCGCTCCTCGGGGCGCGTCTTGCTTGGGCCTCTTTCCTGGAGGTGCTCAGTCAGACACAGTGTTGACATGTGGCAAGACACTCCTCGGGGCGCGTCTTGCTTGGGCTTCTCTCATGGAGGCCCTCAGTAAGACCCATTGTTGACATGTGGAAAGAAGCTCCTCGGGGCGCGTATTGCTTGGGCCTCTCTCCTGGATGCCCTCTGTCAGACCCAGTGTTGACATGTGGCAAGACTCTCCTCGGGGCACGTCTTGCTTGGACCTCTCTCCTGGAGGCGCTCAGTCAGTCCGAGTAGTGACATGTGGCAAGACGCTCCTCGGGGCGCGTCTTGCTTGGGCCTCTCTCCTGGAGGCGCTCAATTAGACCCAGTGTTGACATGTGGCAAGACGCTCCTCGGGGCACGTCTTTGCAGGGGCCTCTCTCCTGGAGGCGCTCAGTCAGACCCAGTGTTGACATGTGTCAAGACGCTCCTCGGGCGTTTCTTGCTTGCGCCTCTCTCCTGGTGGCGCTCAGTCAGACCCTGAGGTGACATGTGGCAAGACGCTCCTCAGGCCTCTCTCCTGGAGGCGCTCAGTCAGACCCAGTGTTGACATGTGGCAAGACTCTCCTCGGGGCACGTCTTGCTTGGACCACTCTCCTGGAGGCGCTCAGTCAGTCCGAGTAGTGACATGTGGCAAGACGCTCCTCGGGGCGCGTCTTGCTTGGGCCTCTCTCCTGGAGGTGCTCAATTAGACCCTGTGTTGACATGTGGCAAGACGCTCCTCGGGGCGCGTCTTGCTTGGGCTTCTCTCCTGGAGGCCCTCAGTCAGACCCATTGTTGACATGTGGCAAGACGCTCCTCGGGGCGCGTCTTTGCTGGGGCCTCTCTCCTGGAGGCGCTCAGTCAGACCCAGTGTTGACATGTGTCAAGACGCTCCTCGGGCGTTTCTTGCTTGCGCCTCTCTCCTGGTGGCGCTCAGTCAGACCCAGAGGTGACATGTGGCAAGACGCTCCTCAGGCCTCTCTCCTGGAGGCGCTCAGTCAGACCCAGTGTTGACATGTGGCAAGACGCTCCTCGGGGCGCGTCTTGCTTGGGCCTCTCTCCTGGAGCCGCTCAGTCAGACCCAGTGTTGACATGTGGCAAGACACTCCTCGGGGCGCGTCTTGTTTGGGCCTCTCTCATGGAGGCCCTCTGTCAGACCCAGTGTTGACATGTGTCAAGACGCTCCTCGGGGCACGTCTTGCTTTGGCCTCTCTCCTGGAGGCGCTCAGTCAGACCGAGTGCTGACATGTGGCAAGAAGCTCCTCGGGGCGCGTGTTGCTTGGGCTTCTCTCCTGGAGGCCCTCAGTAAGACCCATTGTTGACATGTGGCAAGACGCTCCTCGGGGCGCGTCTTGCTTGGGCCTCTCTCCAGAAGGCCCTCAATCAGACCCAGTGTTGACACGTGGCAAGACGCTCCTCGGGGCGCGTCTTGCTTGGGCCTCTCTCCTGGAGGCGCTCAGTCAGAATGAGTAGTGACATGTGGCCTGACGCTCCTCGGGGCGCGTGTTGCTTGGGCCTCTCTCCTGGAGGCGCTCAGTCAGACCCATTGTTGACATGTTGCAAGACGCTCCTTTGGGCGCGTCTTGCTTGGGCCTCTCTCCTGGAGGCGCTCAGTCAGACCGAGTGCTGACATGTGGAAAGACGCTCCTCGGGGCGCGTCTTGCTTGGGCCTCTCTCCTGGAGGCCCTCTGTCAGACCCAGTGTTGACATGTGGCAAGACGCTCCTCCGGGCGCATCTTGCTTGGGCCTCTCTCCTGGAGGCCCTCAGTCAGACCGAGTGCTGACATGTGGCAAGACGCTCCTCGGGGCGCGTCTTGCTTGGGCCTCTCTCCTGGAGGCAGTCAGTCAGACTGAGTAGTGACATGTGGCCTGACGCTCCCCGGGGCGCGTCTTGCTTGGGCCTCTCTCCTGGAGGCCCTCAGTCAGACCCATTGTTGACATGTGGCAAGACGCTCCTCGGGGCGCGTCTTGCTTGGGCTTCTCTCCTGGAGACGCTCAGAAAGACCCAGTGTTGACATGTGACAAGACGCTCCTCGGGGCGCGTCTTGCTTGGGCCTCTCTCCTGGAGGCGCTCAGTCAGAACCAGAGGTGACATGTGGCAAGACGCTCCTCGGGGCGCGTCTTGCTTGGGCCTCTCTCCTGGAGGCGCTCAGTCAGACCCAGTGTTGACATGTGGCAGGACGCTCCTCGGGGCGCGTCTTGCTTGGGCCTCTCTCCTGGAGGCGCTCAGTCAGACCCAGTGTCTGCATGTGGCAAGACACTCCTCGGGGCGCATCTTGGTTGGGCCTCTCTCCTGGAGGCGCTCATTCAGACCCAGTGGTGACATGTGGCAAGACGCTCCTCGGGGCGCGTCTTGCTTCGGCCTCTCTCCTGAATGCCCTCTGTCAGACCGAGTGTTGTCATGTGGCAAGACTCTCCTCGGGGCGCGTCTTGCTTGGGCTTCTCTCATGGAGGTCCTCAGTCCGACCCAGTGTTGACATGTGTCAGGACGCTCCTCGGGGCGTGTCGTGCTTGGGCCTCTCTCCTGGAGGCGCTCAGTCAGACCCAGTGTTGACATGTGGCAAGACGCTCCTCTGGGCGCGTCTTGCTTGGGCTTCTCTCCAGGAGGCCCTCAGTCAGACCCATTGTTGACATGTGGCAAGACGCTCCTCGGGGCACGTCTTGCTTGGGCCTCTCTCCTGGAGGCGCTCAGTCAGACCGAGTAGTGACATGTGGCAAGACGCTCCTCGGGGCGCGTCTTGCTTGGACCTCCCTCCTGGAGGCGCTCAGTCAGACCGAGTAGTGACATTTGGCAAGACGCTCCTCGGGGGGCGTCTTGCTTGGACCTCTCTCCTGGAGGCGCTCAGTTAGACCGAGTAGTGACATGTGGCAAGACGCTCCTCGGGGCGCGTCTTGCTTGGGCCTCTCTCCTGGAGGCGCTCAGTCAGACCGAGTGCTGACATAAGGCAAGACGCTCCTCGGGGCGCGTCTTGCTGGGGCCTCTCTACTGGAGGTGCTCAATCAGACCCAGTGGTGACACGTGGCAAGACGCTCCTCTGGGCACGTCTTGCTTGGGCCTCTCTCCTGGAGGAGCTCAGTCAGACCAAGTGGTGACACGTGGCAAGACGCTCCTCGGTGCGCATCTTGCTTGGGCCTCTCTCCTGGAGGCGCTAAGTCAGACCCAGTGTTGACACGTGGCAAGACGCTCCTCGGGGCGCGTCTTGCTTGGGCCTCTCTCCTGGAGGTGCTCAGTCAGACACAGTGTTGACATGTGGCAAGACACTCCTCGGGGCGCGTCTTGCTTGGGCTTCTCTCATGGAGGCCCTCAGTAAGACCCATTGTTGACATGTGGAAAGAAGCTCCTCGGGGCGCGTATTGCTTGGGCCTCTCTCCTGGATGCCCTCTGTCAGACCCAGTGTTGACATGTGGCAAGACTCTCCTCGGGGCACGTCTTGCTTGGACCTCTCTCCTGGAGGCGCTCAGTCAGTCCGAGTAGTGACATGTGGCAAGACGCTCCTCGGGGCGCGTCTTGCTTGGGCCTCTCTCCTGGAGGCGCTCAATTAGACCCAGTGTTGACATGTGGCAAGACGCTCCTCGGGGCACGTCTTTGCTGGGGCCTCTCTCCTGGAGGCGCTCAGTCAGACCCAGTGTTGACATGTGTCAAGACGCTCCTCGGGCGTTTCTTGCTTGCGCCTCTCTCCTGGTGGCGCTCAGTCAGACCCTGAGGTGACATGTGGCAAGACGCTCCTCAGGCCTCTCTCCTGGAGGCGCTCAGTCAGACCCAGTGTTGACATGTGGCAAGACGCTCCTCGGGGCGCTTCTTGCTTGGGCCTCTCTCCTGGAGGTGCTCAGTCAGACCCAGTGCTGACATGTGGCAAGACGCTCCTCGGGGCGCGTCTTGCTGGGGCTTCTCTCATGGAGGCACTCAGTAAGACCCATTGTTGACATGTGGAAAGAAACTCCTCGGGGCGCGTATTGCTTGGGCCTCTCTCCTGGATGCCCTCTGTCAGACCCAGTGTTGACATGTGGCAAGACTCTCCTCGGTGCGCGTCTTGCTTGGGCCTCTCTCCTGGAGGCGCTCAGTCAGACCGAGTGCTGACATGTTGCAAGACGCTCCTCCGGGCGCGTCTTGATTGGGCCTCTCTCCTGGAGGCGCTCAGTCAGACCCAGTGTTCAACTGTGGCAAGACGCTCCTCGGGGCGCGTCTTGCTTGGGCCTCTCTCCTGGAGGCGCTCAGTCAGACTCAGTGTTGACACGTGGCAAGACGCTCCTCGGGGCGCGTCTTGCTTGGGCCTCTCTCTTGGAGGCGCTCAGTCAGACCCAGTGTTGGCATGTGGCAAGACACTCCTCCGGGCGCGTCTTGGTTGGGCCTCTCTCCTGGAGGCGCTCATTCAGACCCAGTGGTGACATGTGGCAAGACGCTCCTCGGGGCGCGTATTGCTTGGGCCTCTCTCCTGAATGCCCTCTGTCAGACCGAGTGTTGACATGTGGCAAGACTCTCCTCGGGGCGCGTCTTGCTTGGGCTTCTCTCCTGGAGGCCCTCAGTCAGACCCATTGTTGACATGTGGCAAGACGCTCCTCGGGGTGCGTCTTGGTTGGGCCTCTCTCCTGTTGTCGCTCATTCAGACCCAGTGGTGACATGTGGCAAGACGCTCCTCGGGGCGCGTCTTGCTTCGGCCTCTCTCCTGAATGCCCTCTGTCAGACCGAGTGTTGACATGTGGCAAGACTCTCCTCGGGGCGCGTCTTGCTTGGGCTTCTCTCATGGAGGCCCTCAGTCCGACCCAGTGTTGACATGTGTCAAGACGCTCCTCGGGGCGTGTCTTGCTTGGGCCTCTCTCCTGGAGGCGCTCAGTCAGACCCAGTGTTGACATGTGGCAAGACGCTCCTCTGGGCGCGTCTTGTTTGGGCCTCTCTCCTGGAGGCGCTCAGTCAGACCCAGTGTTGACACGTGGCAAGACGCTCCTCGGGGCGCGTCTTGCTTGGGCCTCTCTCCTGGAGGCGCTCAGTCAGACCATGTGTTGGCATGTGGCAAGACTCTCCTCGGTGCGCTTCTTGGTTGGGCCTCTCTCCTGGAGGCGCTCATTCAGACCATGTGGTGACATGTGGCAAGACGCTCCTCGGGGCGCGTCTTGCTTCGGCCTCTCTCCTGAATGCCCTCTGTCAGACCGAGTGTTGACATGTGGCAAGACTCTCCTCGGGGCGCGTCTTGCTTGGGCTTCTCTCATGGAGGCCCTCAGTCCGACCCAGTGTTGACATGTGTCAAGACGCTCCTCGGGGCGTGTCTTGCTTGGGCCTCTCTCCTGGAGGCGCTCAGTCAGACCCAGTGTTGACATGTGGCAAGACGCTCCTCTGGGCGCGTCTTGCTTGGGCTTCTCTCCTGGAGGCCCTCAGTCAGACCCATTGTTGACATGTGGCAAGACGCTCCTCGGGGCACGTCTTGCTTGGGCCTCTCTCCTGGAGGCGCTCAGTCAGACCGAGTAGTGACATGTGGCAAGACGCTCCTCGGGGCGCGTCTTGCTTGGACCTCCCTCCTGGAGGCGCTCAGTCAGACCGAGTAGTGACATTTGGCAAGACGCTCCTCGGGGCACGTCTTGCTTGGACCTCTCTCCTGGAGGCGCTCAGTTAGACCGAGTAGTGACATGTGGCAAGACGCTCCTCGGGGCGCGTCTTGCTTGGGCCTCTCTCCTGGAGGCGCTCAGTCAGACCGAGTGCTGACATAAGGCAAGACGCTCCTCGGGGCGCGTCTTGCTTGGGCCTCTCTCCTGGAGGTACTCAGTCAGACCCAGTGCTGACATGTGGCAAGACGCTCCTCGGGGCGCGTCTTGCTGGGGCTTCTCTCATGGAGGCACTCAGTAAGACCCATTGTTGACATGTGGAAAGAAGCTCCTCGGGGCGCGTATTGCTTGGGCCTCTCTCCTGGATGCCCTCTGTCAGACCCAGTGTTGACATGTGGCAAGAATCTCCTCGGTGCGCGTCTTGCTTGGGCCTCTCTCCTGGAGGCGCTCAGTCAGACCGAGTGCTGACATGTTGCAAGACGCTCCTCCGGGCGCGTCTTGCTTGGGCCTCTCTCCTGGAGGCGCTCAGTCAGACCCAGTGTTCAACTGTGGCAAGACGCTCCTCGGGGCGCGTCTTGCTTGGGCCTCTCTCCTGGAGGCGCTCAGTCAGACTCAGTGTTGACACGTGGCAAGACGCTCCTCGGGGCGCGTCTTGCTTGGGCCTCTCTCCTGGAGGCGCTCAGTCAGACCCAGTGTTGGCATGTGGCAAGACACTCCTCGGGGCGCGTCTTGGTTGGGCCTCTCTGTCCTTTGAGGCGCTCATTCAGACCCAGTGGTGACATGTGGCAAGACGCTCCTCGGGGCGCGTATTGCTTGGGCCTCTCTCCTGAATGCCCTCTGTCAGACCGAGTGTTGACATGTGGCAAGACTCTCCTCGGGGCGCGTCTTGCTTGGGCTTCTCTCCTGGAGGCCCTCAGTCAGACCCATTGTTGACATGTGGCAAGACGCTCCTCGGGGTGCGTCTTGGTTGGGCCTCTCTCCTGTTGGCGCTCATTCAGACCCAGTGGTGACATGTGGCAAGACGCTCCTCGGGGCGCGTCTTGCTTCGGCCTCTCTCCTGAATGCCCTCTGTCAGACCGAGTGTTGACATGTGGCAAGACTCTCCTCGGGGTGCGTCTTGCTTGGGCTTCTCTCATGGAGGCCCTCAGTCCGACCCAGTGTTGACATGTGTCAAGACGCTCCTCGGGGCGTGTCTTGCTTGGGCCTATCTCCTGGAGGCGCTCAGTCAGACCCAGTGTTGACATGTGGCAAGACGCTCCTCTGGGCGCGTCTTGCTTGGGCCTCTCTCCTGGAGGCGCTCAGTCAGACCCAGTGTTGACACGTGGCAAGACGCTCCTCGGGGCGCGTCTTGCTTGGGCCTCTCTCCTGGAGGCGCTCAGTCAGACCATGTGTTGGCATGTGGCAAGACACTCCTCGGGGCGCGTCTTGGTTGGGCCTCTCTCCTGGAGGCGCTCATTCAGACCATGTGGTGACATGTGGCAAGACGCTCCTCGGGGCGCGTCTTGCTTCGGCCTCTCTCCTGAATGCCCTCTGTCAGACCGAGTGTTGACATGTGGCAAGACTCTCCTCGGGGCGCGTCTTGCTTGGGCTTCTCTCATGGAGGCCCTCAGTCCGACCCAGTGTTGACATGTGTCAAGACGCTCCTCGGGGCGTGTCTTGCTTGGGCCTCTCTCCTGGAGGCGCTCAGTCAGACCCAGTGTTGACATGTGGCAAGACGCTCCTCTGGGCGCGTCTTGCTTGGGCTTCTCTCCTGGAGGCCCTCAGTCAGACCCATTGTTGACATGTGGCAAGATGCTCCTCGGGGCACGTCTTGCTTGGGCCTCTCTCCTGGAGGCGCTCAGTCAGACCGAGTAGTGACATGTGGCAAGACGCTCCTCGGGGCGCGTCTTGCTTGGACCTCCCTCCTGGAGGCGCTCAGTCAGACCGAGTAGTGACATTTGGCAAGACGCTCCTCGGGGCACGTCTTGCTTGGACCTCTCTCCTGGAGGCGCTCAGTTAGACCGAGTAGTGACATGTGGCAAGACTCTCCTCGGGGCACGTCTTGCTTGGGCCTCTCTCCTGGAGGCGCTCAGTCAGACCGAGTGCTGACATAAGGCAAGACGCTCCTCGGGGCGCGTCTTGCTGGGGCCTCTCTACTGGAGGTGCTCAATCAGACCCAGTGGTGACACAGGGCAAGTAGCTCCTCTGGGCGCGTCTTGCTTGGGCCTCTCTCCTGGAGGAGCTCAGTCAGACCCAGTGGTGACACGTGGCAAGACGCTCCTCGGGGCGCATCTTGCTTGGGCCTCTCTCCTGGAGGCGCTAAGTCAGACCCAGTGTTGACACGTGGCAAGACGCTCCTCGGGGCGCGTCTTGCTTGGGCCTCTCTCCTGGAGGTGCTCAGTCAGACACAGTGTTGACATGTGGCAAGACACTCCTCGGGGCGCGTCTTGCTTGGGCTTCTCTCATGGAGGCCTTCAGTAAGACCCATTGTTGACATGTGGAAAGAAGCTCCTCGGGGCGCGTATTGCTTGGGCCTTTCTCCTGGATGCCCTCTGTCAGACCCAGTGTTGACATGTGGCAAGACTCTCCTCGGGGCACGTCTTGCTTGGACCACTCTCCTGGAGGCGCTCAGTCAGTCCGAGTAGTGACATGTGGCAAGACGCTCCTCGGGGCGCGTCTTGCTTGGGCCTCTCTCCTGGAGGCGCTCAATTAGACCCAGTGTTGACATGTGGCAAGACGCTCCTCGGGGCGCGTCTTGCTTGGGCTTCTCTCCTGGAGGCCCTCAGTCAGACCCATTGTTGACATGTGGCAAGACGCTCCTCGGGGCGCGTCTTTGCTGGGGCCTCTCTCCTGGAGGCGCTCAGTCAGACCCAGTGTTGACATGTGTCAAGACGCTCCTCGGGCGTTTCTTGCTTGCGCCTCTCTCGTGGTGGCGCTCAGTCAGACCCAGAGGTGACATGTGGCAAGACGCTCCTCAGGCCTCTCTCCTGGAGCCGCTCAGTCAGACCCAGTGTTGACATGTGGCAAGACTCTCCTCGGAGCACGTCTTGCTTGGACCTCTCTCCTGGAGGCGCTCAGTCAGTCCGAGTAGTGACATGTGGCAAGACGCTCCTCGGGGCGCGTCTTGCTTGGGCCTCTCTCCTGGAGGCGCTCAATTAGACCCAGTGTTGACATGTGGCAAGACGCTCCTCGGGGCACGTCTTTGCTGGGGCCTCTCTCCTGGAGGCGCTCAGTCAGACCCAGTGTTGACAAGTGTCAAGACGCTCCTCGGGCGTTTCTTGCTTGCGCCTCCCTCCTGGTGGCGCTCAGTCAGACCCTGAGGTGACATGTGGCAAGACGCTCCTCAGGCCTCTCTCCTGGAGGCGCTCAGTCAGACCCAGTGTTGACATGTGGCAAGACGCTCCTCGGGGCGCTTCTTGCTTGGGCCTCTCTACTGGAGGTGCTCAATCAGACCCAGTGGTGACACGTGGCAAGACGCTCCTCTGGGCACGTCTTGCTTGGGCCTCTCTCCTGGAGGAGCTCAGTCAGACCAAGTGGTGACACGTGGCAAGACGCTCCTCGGTGCGCATCTTGCTTGGGCCTCTCTCCTGGAGGCGCTAAGTCAGACCCAGTGTTGACACGTGGCAAGACGCTCCTCGGGGCGCGTCTTGCTTGGGCCTCTCTCCTGGAGGTGCTCAGTCAGACACAGTGTTGACATGTGGCAAGACACTCCTCGGGGCGCGTCTTGCTTGGGCTTCTCTCATGGAGGCCCTCAGTAAGACCCATTGTTGACATGTGGAAAGAAGCTCCTCGGGGCGCGTATTGCTTGGGCCTCTCTCCTGGATGCCCTCTGTCAGACCCAGTGTTGACATGTGGCAAGACTCTCCTCGGGGCACGTCTTGCTTGGACCTCTCTCCTGGAGGCGCTCAGTCAGTCCGAGTAGTGACATGTGGCAAGACGCTCCTCGGGGCGCGTCTTGCTTGGGCCTCTCTCCTGGAGGCGCTCAATTAGACCCAGTGTTGACATGTGGCAAGACGCTCCTCGGGGCACGTCTTTGCTGGGGCCTCTCTCCTGGAGGCGCTCAGTCAGACCCAGTGTTGACATGTGTCAAGACGCTCCTCGGGCGTTTCTTGCTTGCGCCTCTCTCCTGGTGGCGCTCAGTCAGACCCTGAGGTGACATGTGGCAAGACGCTCCTCAGGCCTCTCTCCTGGAGGCGCTCAGTCAGACCCAGTGTTGACATGTGGCAAGACGCTCCTCGGGGCGCTTCTTGCTTGGGCCTCTCTCCTGGAGGTGCTCAGTCAGACCCAGTGCTGACATGTGGCAAGACGCTCCTCGGGGCGCGTCTTGCTGGGGCTTCTCTCATGGAGGCACTCAGTAAGACCCATTGTTGACATGTGGAAAGAAACTCCTCGGGGCGCGTATTGCTTGGGCCTCTCTCCTGGATGCCCTCTGTCAGACCCAGTGTTGACATGTGGCAAGACTCTCCTCGGTGCGCGTCTTGCTTGGGCCTCTCTCCTGGAGGCGCTCAGTCAGACCGAGTGCTGACATGTTGCAAGACGCTCCTCCGGGCGCGTCTTGATTGGGCCTCTCTCCTGGAGGCGCTCAGTCAGACCCAGTGTTCAACTGTGGCAAGACGCTCCTCGGGGCGCGTCTTGCTTGGGCCTCTCTCCTGGAGGCGCTCAGTCAGACTCAGTGTTGACACGTGGCAAGACGCTCCTCGGGGCGCGTCTTGCTTGGGCCTCTCTCTTGGAGGCGCTCAGTCAGACCCAGTGTTGGCATGTGGCAAGACACTCCTCGGGGCGCGTCTTGGTTGGGCCTCTCTCCTGGAGGCGCTCATTCAGACCCAGTGGTGACATGTGGCAAGACGCTCCTCGGGGCGCGTATTGCTTGGGCCTCTCTCCTGAATGCCCTCTGTCAGACCGAGTGTTGACATGTGGCAAGACTCTCCTCGGGGCGCGTCTTGCTTGGGCTTCTCTCCTGGAGGCCCTCAGTCAGACCCATTGTTGACATGTGGCAAGACGCTCCTCGGGGTGCGTCTTGGTTGGGCCTCTCTCCTGTTGTCGCTCATTCAGACCCAGTGGTGACATGTGGCAAGACGCTCCTCGGGGCGCGTCTTGCTTCGGCCTCTCTCCTGAATGCCCTCTGTCAGACCGAGTGTTGACATGTGGCAAGACTCTCCTCGGGGCGCGTCTTGCTTGGGCTTCTCTCATGGAGGCCCTCAGTCCGACCCAGTGTTGACATGTGTCAAGACGCTCCTCGGGGCGTGTCTTGCTTGGGCCTCTCTCCTGGAGGCGCTCAGTCAGACCCAGTGTTGACATGTGGCAAGACGCTCCTCTGGGCGCGTCTTGTTTGGGCCTCTCTCCTGGAGGCGCTCAGTCAGACCCAGTGTTGACACGTGGCAAGACGCTCCTCGGGGCGCGTCTTGCTTGGGCCTCTCTCCTGGAGGCGCTCAGTCAGACCATGTGTTGGCATGTGGCAAGACTCTCCTCGGTGCGCTTCTTGGTTGGGCCTCTCTCCTGGAGGCGCTCATTCAGACCATGTGGTGACATGTGGCAAGACGCTCCTCGGGGCGCGTCTTGCTTCGGCCTCTCTCCTGAATGCCCTCTGTCAGACCGAGTGTTGACATGTGGCAAGACTCTCCTCGGGGCGCGTCTTGCTTGGGCTTCTCTCATGGAGGCCCTCAGTCCGACCCAGTGTTGACATGTGTCAAGACGCTCCTCGGGGCGTGTCTTGCTTGGGCCTCTCTCCTGGAGGCGCTCAGTCAGACCCAGTGTTGACATGTGGCAAGACGCTCCTCTGGGCGCGTCTTGCTTGGGCTTCTCTCCTGGAGGCCCTCAGTCAGACCCATTGTTGACATGTGGCAAGACGCTCCTCGGGGCACGTCTTGCTTGGGCCTCTCTCCTGGAGGCGCTCAGTCAGACCGAGTAGTGACATGTGGCAAGACGCTCCTCGGGGCGCGTCTTGCTTGGACCTCCCTCCTGGAGGCGCTCAGTCAGACCGAGTAGTGACATTTGGCAAGACGCTCCTCGGGGCACGTCTTGCTTGGACCTCTCTCCTGGAGGCGCTCAGTTAGACCGAGTAGTGACATGTGGCAAGACGCTCCTCGGGGCGCGTCTTGCTTGGGCCTCTCTCCTGGAGGCGCTCAGTCAGACCGAGTGCTGACATAAGGCAAGACGCTCCTCGGGGCGCGTCTTGCTTGGGCCTCTCTCCTGGAGGTACTCAGTCAGACCCAGTGCTGACATGTGGCAAGACGCTCCTCGGGGCGCGTCTTGCTGGGGCTTCTCTCATGGAGGCACTCAGTAAGACCCATTGTTGACATGTGGAAAGAAGCTCCTCGGGGCGCGTATTGCTTGGGCCTCTCTCCTGGATGCCCTCTGTCAGACCCAGTGTTGACATGTGGCAAGAATCTCCTCGGTGCGCGTCTTGCTTGGGCCTCTCTCCTGGAGGCGCTCAGTCAGACCGAGTGCTGACATGTTGCAAGACGCTCCTCTGGGCGCGTCTTGCTTGGGCCTCTCTCCTGGAGGCGCTCAGTCAGACCCAGTGTTCAACTGTGGCAAGACGCTCCTCGGGGCGCGTCTTGCTTGGGCCTCTCTCCTGGAGGCGCTCAGTCAGACTCAGTGTTGACACGTGGCAAGACGCTCCTCGGGGCGCGTCTTGCTTGGGCCTCTCTCCTGGAGGCGCTCAGTCAGACCCAGTGTTGGCATGTGGCAAGACACTCCTCGGGGCGCGTCTTGGTTGGGCCTCTCTGTCCTTTGAGGCGCTCATTCAGACCCAGTGGTGACATGTGGCAAGACGCTCCTCGGGGCGCGTATTGCTTGGGCCTCTCTCCTGAATGCCCTCTGTCAGACCGAGTGTTGACATGTGGCAAGAGTCTCCTCGGGGCGCGTCTTGCTTGGGCTTCTCTCCTGGAGGCCCTCAGTCAGACCCATTGTTGACATGTGGCAAGACGCTCCTCGGGGTGCGTCTTGGTTGGGCCTCTCTCCTGTTGGCGCTCATTCAGACCCAGTGGTGACATGTGGCAAGACGCTCCTCGGGGCGCGTCTTGCTTCGGCCTCTCTCCTGAATGCCCTCTGTCAGACCGAGTGTTGACATGTGGCAAGACTCTCCTCGGGGTGCGTCTTGCTTGGGCTTCTCTCATGGAGGCCCTCAGTCCGACCCAGTGTTGACATGTGTCAAGACGCTCCTCGGGGCGTGTCTTGCTTGGGCCTATCTCCTGGAGGCGCTCAGTCAGACCCAGTGTTGACATGTGGCAAGACGCTCCTCTGGGCGCGTCTTGCTTGGGCCTCTCTCCTGGAGGCGCTCAGTCAGACCCAGTGTTGACACGTGGCAAGACGCTCCTCGGGGCGCGTCTTGCTTGGGCCTCTCTCCTGGAGGCGCTCAGTCAGACCATGTGTTGGCATGTGGCAAGACACTCCTCGGGGCGCGTCTTGGTTGGGCCTCTCTCCTGGAGGCGCTCATTCAGACCATGTGGTGACATGTGGCAAGACGCTCCTCGGGGCGCGTCTTGCTTCGGCCTCTCTCCTGAATGCCCTCTGTCAGACCGAGTGTTGACATGTGGCAAGACTCTCCTCGGGGCGCGTCTTGCTTGGGCTTCTCTCATGGAGGCCCTCAGTCCGACCCAGTGTTGACATGTGTCAAGACGCTCCTCGGGGCGTGTCTTGCTTGGGCCTCTCTCCTGGAGGCGCTCAGTCAGACCCAGTGTTGACATGTGGCAAGACGCTCCTCTGGGCGCGTCTTGCTTGGGCTTCTCTCCTGGAGGCCCTCAGTCAGACCCATTGTTGACATGTGGCAAGATGCTCCTCGGGGCACGTCTTGCTTGGGCCTCTCTCCTGGAGGCGCTCAGTCAGACCGAGTAGTGACATGTGGCAAGACGCTCCTCGGGGCGCGTCTTGCTTGGACCTCCCTCCTGGAGGCGCTCAGTCAGACCGAGTAGTGATATTTGGCAAGACGCTCCTCGGGGCACGTCTTGCTTGGACCTCTCTCCTGGAGGCGCTCAGTTAGACCGAGTAGTGACATGTGGCAAGACGCTCCTCGGGGCACGTCTTGCTTGGGCCTCTCTCCTGGAGGCGCTCAGTCAGACCGAGTGCTGACATAAGGCAAGACGCTCCTCGGGGCGCGTCTTGCTGGGGCCTCTCTACTGGAGGTGCTCAATCAGACCCAGTGGTGACACAGGGCAAGTAGCTCCTCTGGGCGCGTCTTGCTTGGGCCTCTCTCCTGGAGGAGCTCAGTCAGACCCAGTGGTGACACGTGGCAAGACGCTCCTCGGGGCGCATCTTGCTTGGGCCTCTCTCCTGGAGGCGCTAAGTCAGACCCAGTGTTGACACGTGGCAAGACGCTCCTCGGGGCGCGTCTTGCTTGGGCCTCTCTCCTGGAGGTGCTCAGTCAGACACAGTGTTGACATGTGGCAAGACACTCCTCGGGGCGCGTCTTGCTTGGGCTTCTCTCATGGAGGCCTTCAGTAAGACCCATTGTTGACATGTGGAAAGAAGCTCCTCGGGGCGCGTATTGCTTGGGCCTTTCTCCTGGATGCCCTCTGTCAGACCCAGTGTTGACATGTGGCAAGACTCTCCTCGGGGCACGTCTTGCTTGGACCACTCTCCTGGAGGCGCTCAGTCAGTCCGAGTAGTGACATGTGGCAAGACGCTCCTCGGGGCGCGTCTTGCTTGGGCCTCTCTCCTGGAGGCGCTCAATTAGACCCAGTGTTGACATGTGGCAAGACGCTCCTCGGGGCGCGTCTTGCTTGGGCTTCTCTCCTGGAGGCCCTCAGTCAGACCCATTGTTGACATGTGGCAAGACGCTCCTCGGGGCGCGTCTTTGCTGGGGCCTCTCTCCTGGAGGCGCTCAGTCAGACCCAGTGTTGACATGTGTCAAGACGCTCCTCGGGCGTTTCTTGCTTGCGCCTCTCTCGTGGTGGCGCTCAGTCAGACCCAGAGGTGACATGTGGCAAGACGCTCCTCAGGCCTCTCTCCTGGAGCCGCTCAGTCAGACCCAGTGTTGACATGTGGCAAGACTCTCCTCGGAGCACGTCTTGCTTGGACCTCTCTCCTGGAGGCGCTCAGTCAGTCCGAGTAGTGACATGTGGCAAGACGCTCCTCGGGGCGCGTCTTGCTTGGGCCTCTCTCCTGGAGGCGCTCAATTAGACCCAGTGTTGACATGTGGCAAGACGCTCCTCGGGGCACGTCTTTGCTGGGGCCTCTCTCCTGGAGGCGCTCAGTCAGACCCAGTGTTGACAAGTGTCAAGACGCTCCTCGGGCGTTTCTTGCTTGCGCCTCCCTCCTGGTGGCGCTCAGTCAGACCCTGAGGTGACATGTGGCAAGACGCTCCTCAGGCCTCTCTCCTGGAGGCGCTCAGTCAGACCCAGTGTTGACATGTGGCAAGACGCTCCTCGGGGCGCTTCTTGCTTGGGCCTCTCTCCTGGAGGTGCTCAGTCAGACCCAGTGCTGACATGTGGCAAGACGCACCTCGGGGCGCGTCTTGCTGGGGCTTCTCTCATGGAGGCACTCAGTAAGACCCATTGTTGACATGTGGAAAGAAGCTCCTCGGGGCGCGTATTGCTTGGGCCTCTCTCCTGGATGCCCTCTGTCAGACCCAGTGTTGACATGTGGCAAGACTCTCCTCGGTGCGCGTCTTGCTTGGGCCTCTCTCCTGGAGGCGCTCAGTCAGACCGAGTGCTGACATGTTGCAAGACGCTCCTCCGGGCGCGTCTTGCTTGGGCCTCTCTCCTGGAGGCGCTCAGTCAGACCCAGTGTTCAACTGTGGCAAGACGCTCCTCGGGGCGCGTCTTGCTTGGGCCTCTCTCCTGGAGGCGCTCAGTCAGACCCAGTGTTGACATGTGTCAAGACGCTCCTCGGGCGTTTCTTGCTTGCGCCTCCCTCCTGGTGGCGCTCAGTCAGACCCTGAGGTGACATGTGGCAAGACGCTCCTCAGGCCTCTCTCCTGGAGGCGCTCAGTCAGACCCAGTGTTGACATGTGGCAAGACGCTCCTCGGGGCGCTTCTTGCTTGGGCCTCTCTCCTGGAGGTGCTCAGTCAGACCCAGTGCTGACATGTGGCAAGACGCTCCTCGGGGCGCGTCTTGCTGGGGCTTCTCTCATGGAGGCACTCAGTAAGACCCATTGTTGACATGTGGAAAGAAGCTCCTCGGGGCGCGTATTGCTTGGGCCTCTCTCCTGGATGCCCTCTGTCAGACCCAGTGTTGACATGTGGCAAGACTCTCCTCGGGGCGCGTCTTGCTTGGGCCTCTCTCCTGGAGGCGCTCAGTCAGACCGAGTGCTGACATGTTGCAAGACGCTCCTCCGGGCGCGTCTTGCTTGGGCCTCTCTCCTGGAGGCGCTCAGTCAGACCCAGTGTTCAACTGTGGCAAGACGCTCCTCGGGGCGCGTCTTGCTTGGGCCTCTCTCCTGGAGGCGCTCAGTCAGACCCAGTGTTCAACTGTGGCAAGACGCTCCTCGGGGCGCGTCTTGCTTGGGCCTCTCTCCTGGAGGCGCTCAGTCAGACTCAGTGTTGACACGTGGCAAGACGCTCCTCGGGGCGCGTCTTGCTTGGGCCTCTCTCCTGGAGGCGCTCAGTCAGACCCAGTGTTGGCATGTGGCAAGACACTCCTCGGGGCGCGTCTTGGTTGGGCCTCTCTCCTGGAGGCGCTCATTCAGACCCAGTGGTGACATGTGGCAAGACGCTCCTTGGGGCGCGTATTGCTTGGGCCTCTCTCCTGAATGCCCTCTGTCAGACCGAGTGTTGACATGTGGCAAGACTCTCCTCGGGGCGCGTCTTGCTTGGGCTTCTCTCATCGAGTTCCTCAGTCCGACCCAGTGTTGACATGTGGCAAGACGCTCCTCTGGGCGCGTCTTGCTTGGGCTTCTCTCCTGGAGGCCCTCAGTCAGACCCATTGTTGACATGTGGCAAGACGCTCCTCGGGGTGCGTCTTGGTTGGGCCTCTCTCCTGTTGGCGCTCATTCAGACCCAGTGGTGACATGTGGCAAGACGCTCCTCGGGGCGCGTCTTGCTTCGGCCTCTCTCCTGAATGCCCTCTGTCAGACCGAGTGTTGACATGTGGCAAGACTCTCCTCGGGGCGCGTCTTGCTTGGGCTTCTCTCATGGAGGCCCTCAGTCCGACCCAGTGTTGACATGTGTCAAGACGCTCCTCGGGGCGTGTCTTGCTTGGGCCTATCTCCTGGAGGCGCTCAGTCAGACCCAGTGTTGACATGTGGCAAGACGCTCCTCTGGGCGCGTCTTGCTTGGGCCTCTCTCCTGGAGGCGCTCAGTCAAACCCAGTGTTGACACGTGGCAAGACGCTCCTCGGGGCGCGTCTTGCTTGGGCCTCTCTCCTGGAATCGCTCAGTCAGACCATGTGTTGGCATGTGGCAAGACACTCCTCGGGGCGCGTCTTGGTTGGGCCTCTCTCCTGGAGGCGCTCATTCAGACCATGTGGTGAGATGTGGCAAGACGCTCCTCGGGGCGCGTCTTGCTTCGGCCTCTCTCCTGAATGCCCTCTGTCAGACCGAGTGTTGACATGTGGCAAGACTCTCCTCGGGGCGCGTCTTGCTTGGGCTTCTCTCATGGAGGCCCTCAGTCCGACCCAGTGTTGACATGTGTCAAGACGCTCCTCGGGGCGTGTCTTGCTTGGGCCTCTCTCCTGGAGGCGCTCAGTCAGACCCAGTGTTTACATGTGGCAAGACGCTCCTCTGGGCGCGTCTTGCTTGGGCTTCTCTCCTGGAGGCCCTCAGTCAGACCCATTGTTGACATGTGGCAAGACGCTCCTCGGGGCACGTCTTGCTTGGGCCTCTCTCCTGGAGGCGCTCAGTCAGACCGAGTAGTGACATGTGGCAAGACGCTCCTCGGGGCGCGTCTTGCTTGGACCTCCCTCCTGGAGGCGCTCAGTCAGACCGAGTAGTGACATTTGGCAAGACGCTCCTCGGGGCACGTCTTGCTTGGACCTCTCTCCTGGAGGCGCTCAGTTAGACCGAGTAGTGACATGTGGCAAGACGCTCCTCGGGGCGCGTCTTGCTTGGGCCTCTCTCCTGGAGGCGCTCAGTCAGACCGAGTGCTGACATAAGGCAAGACGCTCCTCGGGGCGCGTCTTGCTGGGGCCTCTCTACTGGAGGTGCTCAATCAGACCCAGTGGTGACAAAGGGCAAGTAGCTCCTCTGGGCGCGTCTTGCTTGGGCCTCTCTCCTGGAGGAGCTCAGTCAGACCCAGTGGTGACACGTGGCAAGACGCTCCTCGGGGCGCATCTTGCTTGGGCCTCTCTCCTGGAGGCGCTAAGTCAGACCCAGTGTTGACACGTGGCAAGACGCTCCTCGGGGCGCGTCTTGCTTGGGCCTCTCTCCTGGAGGTGCTCAGTCAGACACAGTGTTGACATGTGGCAAGACACTCCTCGGGGCGCGTCTTGCTTGGGCTTCTCTCATGGAGGCCTTCAGTAAGACCCATTGTTGACATGTGGAAAGAAGCTCCTCGGGGCGCGTATTGCTTGGGCCTTTCTCCTGGATGCCCTCTGTCAGACCCAGTGTTGACATGTGGCAAGACTCTCCTCGGGGCACGTCTTGCTTGGACCACTCTCCTGGAGGCGCTCAGTCAGTCCGAGTAGTGACATGTGGCAAGACGCTCCTCGGGGCGCGTCTTGCTTGGGCCTCTCTCCTGGAGGCGCTCAATTAGACCCAGTGTTGACATGTGGCAAGACGCTCCTCGGGGCGCGTCTTGCTTGGGCTTCTCTCCTGGAGGCCCTCAGTCAGACCCATTGTTGACATGTGGCAAGACGCTCCTCGGGGCGCGTCTTTGCTGGGGCCTCTCTCCTGGAGGCGCTCAGTCAGACCCAGTGTTGACATGTGTCAAGACGCTCCTCGGGCGTTTCTTGCTTGCGCCTCTCTCGTGGTGGCGCTCAGTCAGACCCAGAGGTGACATGTGGCAAGACGCTCCTCAGGCCTCTCTCCTGGAGGCGCTCAGTCAGACCCAGTGTTGACATGTGGCAAGACGCTCCTCGGGGCGCGTCTCTTGCTTGGGCCTCTCTCCTGGAGCCGCTCAGTCAGACCCAGTGTTGACATGTGGCAAGACTCTCCTCGGGGCACGTCTTGCTTGGACCTCTCTCCTGGAGGCGCTCAGTCAGTCCGAGTAGTGACATGTGGCAAGACGCTCCTCGGGGCGCGTCTTGCTTGGGCCTCTCTCCTGGAGGCGCTCAATTAGACCCAGTGTTGACATGTGGCAAGACGCTCCTCGGGGCACGTCTTTGCTGGGGCCTCTCTCCTGGAGGCGCTCAGTCAGACCCAGTGTTGACATGTGTCAAGACGCTCCTCGGGCGTTTCTTGCTTGCGCCTCCCTCCTGGTGGCGCTCAGTCAGACCCTGAGGTGACATGTGGCAAGACGCTCCTCAGGCCTCTCTCCTGGAGGCGCTCAGTCAGACCCAGTGTTGACATGTGGCAAGACGCTCCTCGGGGCGCTTCTTGCTTGGGCCTCTTTCCTGGAGGTGCTCAGTCAGACCCAGTGCTGACATGTGGCAAGACACTCCTCGGGGCGCGTCTTGCTGGGGCTTCTCTCATGGAGGCACTCAGTAAGACCCATTGTTGACATGTGGAAAGAAGCTCCTCGGGGCGCGTATTGCTTGGGCCTCTCTCCTGGATGCCCTCTGTCAGACCCAGTGTTGACATGTGGCAAGACTCTCCTCGGGGCGCGTCTTGCTTGGGCCTCTCTCCTGGAGGCGCTCAGTCAGACCGAGTGCTGACATGTTGCAAGACGCTCCTCCGGGCGCGTCTTGCTTGGGCCTCTCTCCTGGAGGCGCTCAGTCAGACCCAGTGTTCAACTGTGGCAAGACGCTCCTCGGGGCGCGTCTTGCTTGGGCCTCTCTCCTGGAGGCGCTCAGTCAGACTCAGTGTTGACACGTGGCAAGACGCTCCTCGGGGCGCGTCTTGCTTGGGCCTCTCTCCTGGAGGCGCTCAGTCAGACCCAGTGTTGGCATGTGGCAAGACACTCCTCGGGGCGCGTCTTGGTTGGGCCTCTCTCCTGGAGGCGCTCATTCAGACCCAGTGGTGACATGTGGCAAGACGCTCCTCGGGGCGCGTATTGCTTGGGCCTCTCTCCTGAATGCCCTCTGTCAGACCGAGTGTTGACATGTGGCAAGACTCTCCTCGGGGCGCGTCTTGCTTGGGCTTCTCTCATCGAGTTCTTCAGTCCGACCCAGTGTTGACATGTGGCAAGACGCTCCTCTGGGCGCGTCTTGCTTGGGCTTCTCTCCTGGAGGCCCTCAATCAGACCCATTGTTGACATGTGGCAAGACGCTCCTCGGGGCGCGTCTTGGTTGGGCCTCTCTCCTGGAGGCGCTCAGTCAGACCATGTGTTGGCAAGTGGCAAGACACTCCTCGGGGCGCGTCTTGGTTGGTGCCTCTCTCCCGTAGGAGCTCATTCAGACCATGTGGTGACATGTGGCAAGACGCTCCTCGGGGCGCGTCTTGCTTCGGCCTCTCTCCTGAATGCCCTCTGTCAGACCGAGTGTTGACATGTGGCAAGACTCTCCTCGGGGCGCGTCTTGCTTGGGCTTCTCTCATGGAGGCCCTCAGTCCGACCCAGTGTTGACATGTGTCAAGACGCTCCTCGGGGCGTGTCTTGCTTGGGCCTCTCTCCTGGAGGCGCTCAGTCAGACCCAGTGTTGACATGTGGCAAGACGCTCCTCTGGGCGCGTCTTGCTTGGGCTTCTCTCCTGGAGGCCCTCAGTCAGACCCATTGTTGACATGTGGCAAGACGCTCCTCGGGGCACGTCTTGCTTGGGCCTCTCTCCTGGAGGCGCTCAGTCAGACAGAGTAGTGACATGTGGCAAGACGCTCCTCGGGGCGCGTCTTGCTTGGACCTCCCTCCTGGAGGCGCTCAGTCAGACTGAGTAGTGACATTTGGCAAGACGCTCCTCGGGGCACGTCTTGCTTGGACCTCTCTCCTGGAGGCGCTCAGTTAGACCGAGTAGTGACATGTGGCAAGACGCTCCTCGGGGCGCGTCTTGCTTGGGCCTCTCTCCTGGAGGCGCTCAGTCAGACCGAGTGCTGACATAAGGCAAGACGCTCCTCGGGGCGCGTCTTGCTGGGGCCTCTCTACTGGAGGTGCTCAATCAGACCCAGTGGTGACACGTGGCAAGACGCTCCTCTGGGCGCGTCTTGCTTGGGCCTCTCTCCTGGAGGAGCTCAGTCAGACCCAGTGGTGACACGTGGCAAGACGCTCCTCGGGGCGCATCTTGCTTGGGCCTCTCTCCTGGAGGCGCTAAGTCAGACCCAGTGTTGACACGTGGCAAGACGCTCCTCGGGGCGCGTCTTGCTTGGGCCTCTCTCCTGGAGGTGCTCAGTCAGACACAGTGTTGACATGTGGCAAGACACTCCTCGGGGCGCGTCTTGCTTGGGCTACTCTCATGGAGGCCCTCAGTAAGACCCATTGTTGACATGTGGAAAGAAGCTCCTCGGGGAGCGTATTGCTTGGGCCTCTCTCCTGGATGCCCTCTGTCAGACCCAGTGTTGACATGTGGCAAGACTCTCCTCGGGGCACGTCTTGCTTGGACCACTCTCCTGGAGGCGCTCAGTCAGTCCGAGTAGTGACATGTGGCAAGACGCTCCTCGGGGCGCGTCTTGCTTGGGCCTCTCTCCTGGAGGCGCTCAATTAGACCCAGTGTTGACATGTGGCAAGACGCTCCTCGGGGCGCGTCTTGCTTGGGCTTCTCTCCTGGAGGCCCTCAGTCAGACCCATTGTTGACATGTGGCAAGACGCTCCTCGGGGCGCGTCTTTGCTGGGGCCTCTCTCCTGGAGGCGCTCAGTCAGACCCAGTGTTGGCATGTGGCAAGACACTCCTCGGGGCGCGTCTTGGTTGGGCCTCTCTCCTGGAGGCGCTCATTCAGACCCAGTGGTGACATGTGGCAAGTCGCTCCTCGGGGCGCATCTTGCTTGGGCCTCTCTCCAGAAGGCCCTCAATCAGACCCAGTGTTGACACGTGGCAAGACGCTCCTCGGGGCGCGTCTTGCTTGGGCCTCTCTCCTGGAGGCGCTCAGTCGGACTGAGTAATGACATGTGGCCTGACGCTCCTCGGGCGTTTCTTGCTTGCGCCTCTCTCGTGGTGGCGCTCAGTCAGACCCAGAGGTGACATGTGGCAAGACGCTCCTCAGGCCTCTCTCCTGGAGGCGCTCAGTCAGACCCAGTGTTGACATGTGGCAAGACGCTCCTCGGGGCGCGTCTTGCTTGGGCCTCTCTCCTGGAGCCGCTCAGTCAGACCCAGTGTTGACATGTGGCAAGACACTCCTCGGGGCGCGTCTTGTTTGGGCCTCTCTCATGGAGGCCCTCTGTCAGACCCAGTGTTGACATGTGTCAAGACGCTCCTCGGGGCGCGTCTTGCTTTGGCCTCTCTCCTGGAGCCGCTCAGTCAGACCGAGTGCTGACATGTGGCAAGAAGCTCCTCGGGGCGCGTGTTGCTTGGGCTTATCTCCTGGAGGCCCTCAGTAAGACCCATTGTTGACATGTGGCAAGACGCTCCTCGGGGCGCATCTTGCTTGGGCCTCTCTCCAGAAGGCCCTCAATCAGACCCAGTGTTGACACGTGGCAAGACGCTCCTCGGGGCGCGTCTTGCTTGGGCCTCTCTCCTGGAGGCGCTCAGTCGGACTGAGTAGTGACATGTGGCCTGACGCTCCTCGGGGCGCGTCTTGCTTGGGCCTCTCTCCTGGAGGCCCTCTGTCAGACCCAGTGTTGACATGTGGCAAGACGCTCCTCCGGGCGCATCTTGCTTGGGCCTCTCTCCTGGAGGCCCTCAGTCAGACCCATTGTTGACATGTGGCAAGACGCTCCTCAGGGTGCGTCTTTCTTGGGCCTTTCTCCTGGAGGCGCTCAGACAGACTGAGTAGTGACATGTGGCCTGACGCTCCCCGGGGCGCGTCTTGCTTGGGCCTCTCTCCTGGAGGCGCTCAGTCAGACCCAGTGGTGGCATGTGGCAAGACACTCCTCGGGGCGCGTCTTGCTTGGGCCTCTCTCCTGGAGGCCCTCAGTCAGACCCAGTGTTGACATGTCTCAAGACGCTCCTCGAGCGCGTCTTGCTTGGGCCTCTCTCCTGGAGGCCCTCAGTCAGACCCATTGTTGACATGTGGCAAGACGCTCCTCGGGGCGCGTCTTGCTTGGGCTTCTCTCCTGGAGACGCTCAGACAGACCGAGTGTTGACATGTGACAAGACGCTCCTCGGGGCGCGTCTTGCTTGGGCCTCTCTCCTGGAGGAGCTCAGTCAGAACCAGAGGTGACATGTGGCAAGACGCTCCTCGGGGCGCGTCTTGCTTGGGTCTCTCTCCTGGAGGCCCTCTGTCAGACCCAGTGTTGACATGTGGCAAGACGCTCCTCGGGGCGCGTCTTGCTTGGGCCTCTCTCCTGGAGGCGCTCAGTCAGACCCAGTGTTGACATGTGGCTGGACGCTCCTCGGGGCGCGTCTTGCTTGGGCCTCTCTCCTGGAGGCGCTCAGTCAGACCCAGTGTTGGCATGTGGCAAGACACTCCTCGGGGCGCGTCTTGGTTGGGCCTCTCTCCTGGAGGCGCTCATTCAGACCCAGTGGTGACATGTGGCAAGACGCTCCTCGGGGCGCGTATTGCTTCGGCCTCTCTCCTGAATGCCCTCTGTCAGACCGAGTGTTGACATGTGGCAAGACTCTCCTCGGGGCGCGTCTTGCTTGGGCTTCTCTCATGGAGGCCCTCAGTCCGACCCAGTGTTGACATGTGTCAAGACGCTCCTCGGGGCGTGTCTTGCTTGGGCCTCTCTCCTGGAGGCG
This sequence comes from Nothobranchius furzeri, assembly GCF_043380555.1. Classification (NCBI taxonomy): domain Eukaryota; kingdom Metazoa; phylum Chordata; class Actinopteri; order Cyprinodontiformes; family Nothobranchiidae; genus Nothobranchius; species Nothobranchius furzeri. The sequence continues at coordinate 13,583,872 of NC_091741.1, read as the reverse complement.
CTCAGTCAGACCCAGTGTTGACATGTGGCAAGACGCTCCTCTGGGCGCGTCTTGCTTGGGCCTCTCTCCTGGAGGCGCTCAGTCAGACCCAGTGTTGACACGTGGCAAGACGCTCCTCGGGGCGCGTCTTGCTTGGGCCTCTCTCCTGGAGGCGCTCAGTCAGACCCAGTGTTGGCATGTGGCAAGACACTCCTCGGGGCGCGTCTTGGTTGGGCCTCTCTCCTGGTGGTGCTCATTCAGACCCAGTGGTGACATGTGGCAAGACGCTCCTCGAGGCGCGTCTTGCTTCGGCCTCTCTCCTGAATTTCCTCTGTCAGACCGAGTGTTGTCATTTGGCAAGACTCTCCTCGGGGCGCGTCTTGCTTGGGCTTCTCTCATGGAGGCCCTCAGTCCGACCCAGTGTTGACATGTGTCAAGACGCTCCTCGGGGCGTGTCTTGCTTGGGCCTCTCTCCTGGAGGCGCTCAGTCAGACCCAGTGTTGACATGTGGCAAGACGCTCCTCTGGGCGCGTCTTGCTTGGGCTTCTCTCCTGGAGGCCCTCAGTCAGACCCATTGTTGACATGTGGCAAGACGCTGCTCGGGGCACGTCTTGCTTGGGCCTCTCTCCTGGAGGCGCTCAGTCAGACCGAGTAGTGACATGTGGCAAGACGCTCCTCGGGGCGCTTCTTGCTTGGACCTCCCTCCTGGAGGCGCTCAGTCAGACCGAGTAGTGACATTTGGCAAGACGCTCCTCGGGGGGCGTCTTGCTTGGACCTCTCTCCTGGAGGCGCTCAGTTAGACCGAGTAGTGACATGTGGATAGACGCTCCTCGGGGCGCGTCTTGCTTGGGCCTCTCTCCTGGAGGCGCTCAGTCAGACCGAGTGCTGACATAAGGCAAGACGCTCCTCGGGGCGCGTCTTGCTGGGGCCTCTCTACTGGAGGTGCTCAATCAGACCCAGTGGTGACACGTGGCAAGACGCTCCTCTGGGCGCGTCTTGCTTGGGCCTCTCTCCTGGAGGAGCTCAGTCAGACCCAGTGGTGACACGTGGCAAGACGCTCCTCAGGGCGCGTCTTGCTTGGGCCTCTCTCCTGGAGGCGCTCAGTCAGACCCAGTGTTGACATGTGGCAGGACGCTCCTCGGGGCGCGTCTTGCTTGGGCCTCTCTCCTGGAGGCGCTCAGTCAGACCCAGTGTTGACACGTGGCAAGACGCTCCTCGGGGCGCGTCTTGCTTGGGCCTCTCTCCTGGAGGCGCTCAGTCAGACCATGTGTTGGCATGTGGCAAGACACTCCTCGGGGCGCGTCTTGGTTGGGCCTCTCTCCTGGAGGCGCTCATTCAGACCATGTGGTGACATGTGGCAAGACGCTCCTCGGGGCGCGTCTTGCTTCGGCCTCTCTCCTGAATGCCCTCTGTCAGACCGAGTGTTGACATGTGGCAAGACTCTCCTCGGGGCGCGTCTTGCTTGGGCTTCTCTCATGGAGGCCCTCAGTCCGACCCAGTGTTGACATGTGTCAAGACGCTCCTCGGGGCGTGTCTTGCTTGGGCCTCTCTCCTGGAGGCGCTCAGTCAGACCCAGTGTTGACATGTGGCAAGACGCTCCTCTGGGCGCGTCTTGCTTGGGCTTCTCTCCTGGAGGCCCTCAGTCAGACCCATTGTTGACATGTGGCAAGACGCTCCTCGGGGCACGTCTTGCTTGGGCCTCTCTCCTGGAGGCGCTCAGTCAGACAGAGTAGTGACATGTGGCAAGACGCTCCTCGGGGCGCGTCTTGCTTGGACCTCCCTCCTGGAGGCGCTCAGTCAGACCGAGTAGTGACATTTGGCAAGACGCTCCTCGGGGCACGTCTTGCTTGGACCTCTCTCCTGGAGGCGCTCAGTTAGACCGAGTAGTGACATGTGGCAAGACGCTCCTCGGGGCGCGTCTTGCTTGGGCCTCTCTCCTGGAGGCGCTCAGTCAGACCGAGTGCTGACATAAGGCAAGACGCTCCTCGGGGCGCGTCTTGCTGGGGCCTCTCTACTGGAGGTGCTCAATCAGACCCAGTGGTGACACGTGGCAAGACGCTCCTCTGGGCGCGTCTTGCTTGGGCCTCTCTCCTGGAGGAGCTCAGTCAGACCCAGTGGTGACACGTGGCAAGACGCTCCTCGGGGCGCATCTTGCTTGGGCCTCTCTCCTGGAGGCGCTAAGTCAGACCCAGTGTTGACACGTGGCAAGACGCTCCTCGGGGCGCGTCTTGCTTGGGCCTCTCTCCTGGAGGTGCTCAGTCAGACACAGTGTTGACATGTGGCAAGACACTCCTCGGGGCGCGTCTTGCTTGGGCTTCTCTCATGGAGGCCCTCAGTAAGACCCATTGTTGACATGTGGAAAGAAGCTCCTCGGGGAGCGTATTGCTTGGGCCTCTCTCCTGGATGCCCTCTGTCAGACCCAGTGTTGACATGTGGCAAGACTCTCCTCGGGGCACGTCTTGCTTGGACCACTCTCCTGGAGGCGCTCAGTCAGTCCGAGTAGTGACATGTGGCAAGACGCTCCTCGGGGCGCGTCTTGCTTGGGCCTCTCTCCTGGAGGCGCTCAATTAGACCCAGTGTTGACATGTGGCAAGACGCTCCTCGGGGCGCGTCTTGCTTGGGCTTCTCTCCTGGAGGCCCTCAGTCAGACCCATTGTTGACATGTGGCAAGACGCTCCTCGGGGCGCGTCTTTGCTGGGGCCTCTCTCCTGGAGGCGCTCAGTCAGACCCAGTGTTGGCATGTGGCAAGACACTCCTCGGGGCGCGTCTTGGTTGGGCCTCTCTCCTGGAGGCGCTCATTCAGACCCAGTGGTGACATGTGGCAAGTCGCTCCTCGGGGCGCATCTTGCTTGGGCCTCTCTCCAGAAGGCCCTCAATCAGACCCAGTGTTGACACGTGGCAAGACGCTCCTCGGGGCGCGTCTTGCTTGGGCCTCTCTCCTGGAGGCGCTCAGTCGGACTGAGTAATGACATGTGGCCTGACGCTCCTCGGGCGTTTCTTGCTTGCGCCTCTCTCGTGGTGGCGCTCAGTCAGACCCAGAGGTGACATGTGGCAAGACGCTCCTCAGGCCTCTCTCCTGGAGGCGCTCAGTCAGACCCAGTGTTGACATGTGGCAAGACGCTCCTCGGGGCGCGTCTTGCTTGGGCCTCTCTCCTGGAGCCGCTCAGTCAGACCCAGTGTTGACATGTGGCAAGACACTCCTCGGGGCGCGTCTTGTTTGGGCCTCTCTCATGGAGGCCCTCTGTCAGACCCAGTGTTGACATGTGTCAAGACGCTCCTCGGGGCGCGTCTTGCTTTGGCCTCTCTCCTGGAGCCGCTCAGTCAGACCGAGTGCTGACATGTGGCAAGAAGCTCCTCGGGGCGCGTGTTGCTTGGGCTTATCTCCTGGAGGCCCTCAGTAAGACCCATTGTTGACATGTGGCAAGACGCTCCTCGGGGCGCATCTTGCTTGGGCCTCTCTCCAGAAGGCCCTCAATCAGACCCAGTGTTGACACGTGGCAAGACGCTCCTCGGGGCGCGTCTTGCTTGGGCCTCTCTCCTGGAGGCGCTCAGTCGGACTGAGTAGTGACATGTGGCCTGACGCTCCTCGGGGCGCGTCTTGCTTGGGCCTCTCTCCTGGAGGCCCTCTGTCAGACCCAGTGTTGACATGTGGCAAGACGCTCCTCCGGGCGCATCTTGCTTGGGCCTCTCTCCTGGAGGCCCTCAGTCAGACCCATTGTTGACATGTGGCAAGATGCTCCTCAGGGCGCGTCTTTCTTGGGCCTTTCTCCTGGAGGCGCTCAGTCAGACTGAGTATTGACATGTGGCCTGACGCTCCCCGGGGCGCGTCTTGCTTGGGCCTCTCTCCTGGAGGCGCTCAGTCAGACCCAGTGGTGGCATGTGGCAAGACACTCCTCGGGGCGCGTCTTGCTTGGGCCTCTCTCCTGGAGGCCCTCAGTCAGACCCAGTGTTGACATGTCTCAAGACGCTCCTCGAGCGCGTCTTGCTTGGGCCTCTCTCCTGGAGGCCCTCAGTCAGACCCATTGTTGACATGTGGCAAGACGCTCCTCGGGGCGCGTCTTGCTTGGGCTTCTCTCCTGGAGACGCTCAGACAGACCGAGTGTTGACATGTGACAAGACGCTCCTCGGGGCGCGTCTTGCTTGGGCCTCTCTCCTGGAGGAGCTCAGTCAGAACCAGAGGTGACATGTGGCAAGACGCTCCTCGGGGCGCGTCTTGCTTGGGCCTCTCTCCTGGAGGCCCTCTGTCAGACCCAGTGTTGACATGTGGCAAGACGCTCCTCGGGGCGCGTCTTGCTTGGGCCTCTCTCCTGGAGGCGCTCAGTCAGACCCAGTGTTGACATGTGGCTGGACGCTCCTCGGGGCGCGTCTTGCTTGGGCCTCTCTCCTGGAGGCGCTCAGTCAGACCCAGTGTTGGCATGTGGCAAGACACTCCTCGGGGCGCGTCTTGGTTGGGCCTCTCTCCTGGAGGCGCTCATTCAGACCCAGTGGTGACATGTGGCAAGACGCTCCTCGGGGCGCGTATTGCTTCGGCCTCTCTCCTGAATGCCCTCTGTCAGACCGAGTGTTGACATGTGGCAAGACTCTCCTCGGGGCGCGTCTTGCTTGGGCTTCTCTCATGGAGGCCCTCAGTCCGACCCAGTGTTGACATGTGTCAAGACGCTCCTCGGGGCGTGTCTTGCTTGGGCCTCTCTCCTGGAGGCGCTCAGTCAGACCCAGTGTTGACATGTGGCAAGACGCTCCTCTGGGCGCGTCTTGCTTGGGCCTCTCTCCTGGAGGCGCTCAGTCAGACCCAGTGTTGACACGTGGCAAGACGCTCCTCGGGGCGCGTCTTGCTTGGGCCTCTCTCCTGGAGGCGCTCAGTCAGACCCAGTGTTGGCATGTGGCAAGACACTCCTCGGGGCGCGTCTTGGTTGGGCCTCTCTCCTGGTGGTGCTCATTCAGACCCAGTGGTGACATGTGGCAAGACGCTCCTCGAGGCGCGTCTTGCTTCGGCCTCTCTCCTGAATTTCCTCTGTCAGACCGAGAGTTGTCATTTGGCAAGACTCTCCTCGGGGCGCGTCTTGCTTGGGCTTCTCTCATGGAGGCCCTCAGTCCGACCCAGTGTTGACATGTGTCAAGACGCTCCTCGGGGCGTGTCTTGCTTGGGCCTCTCTCCTGGAGGCGCTCAGTCAGACCCAGTGTTGACATGTGGCAAGACGCTCCTCTGGGCGCGTCTTGCTTGGGCTTCTCTCCTGGAGGCCCTCAGTCAGACCCATTGTTGACATGTGGCAAGACGCTGCTCGGGGCACGTCTTGCTTGGGCCTCTCTCCTGGAGGCGCTCAGTCAGACCGAGTAGTGACATGTGGCAAGACGCTCCTCGGGGCGCTTCTTGCTTGGACCTCCCTCCTGGAGGCGCTCAGTCAGACCGAGTAGTGACATTTGGCAAGACGCTCCTCGGGGGGCGTCTTGCTTGGACCTCTCTCCTGGAGGCGCTCAGTTAGACCGAGTAGTGACATGTGGATAGACGCTCCTCGGGGCGCGTCTTGCTTGGGCCTCTCTCCTGGAGGCGCTCAGTCAGACCGAGTGCTGACATAAGGCAAGACGCTCCTCGGGGCGCGTCTTGCTGGGGCCTCTCTACTGGAGGTGCTCAATCAGACCCAGTGGTGACACGTGGCAAGACGCTCCTCTGGGCGCGTCTTGCTTGGGCCTCTCTCCTGGAGGAGCTCAGTCAGACCCAGTGGTGACACGTGGCAAGACGCTCCTCAGGGCGCGTCTTGCTTGGGCCTCTCTCCTGGAGGCGCTCAGTCAGACCCAGTGTTGACATGTGGCAGGACGCTCCTCGGGGCGCGTCTTGCTTGGGCCTCTCTCCTGGAGGCGCTCAGTCAGACCCAGTGTTGACACGTGGCAAGACGCTCCTCGGGGCGCGTCTTGCTTGGGCCTCTCTCCTGGAGGCGCTCAGTCAGACCATGTGTTGGCATGTGGCAAGACACTCCTCGGGGCGCGTCTTGGTTGGGCCTCTCTCCTGGAGGCGCTCATTCAGACCATGTGGTGACATGTGGCAAGACGCTCCTCGGGGCGCGTCTTGCTTCGGCCTCTCTCCTGAATGCCCTCTGTCAGACCGAGTGTTGACATGTGGCAAGACTCTCCTCGGGGCGCGTCTTGCTTGGGCTTCTCTCATGGAGGCCCTCAGTCCGACCCAGTGTTGACATGTGTCAAGACGCTCCTCGGGGCGTGTCTTGCTTGGGCCTCTCTCCTGGAGGCGCTCAGTCAGACCCAGTGTTGACATGTGGCAAGACGCTCCTCTGGGCGCGTCTTGCTTGGGCTTCTCTCCTGGAGGCCCTCAGTCAGACCCATTGTTGACATGTGGCAAGACGCTCCTCGGGGCACGTCTTGCTTGGGCCTCTCTCCTGGAGGCGCTCAGTCAGACAGAGTAGTGACATGTGGCAAGACGCTCCTCGGGGCGCGTCTTGCTTGGACCTCCCTCCTGGAGGCGCTCAGTCAGACCGAGTAGTGACATTTGGCAAGACGCTCCTCGGGGCACGTCTTGCTTGGACCTCTCTCCTGGAGGCGCTCAGTTAGACCGAGTAGTGACATGTGGCAAGACGCTCCTCGGGGCGCGTCTTGCTTGGGCCTCTCTCCTGGAGGCGCTCAGTCAGACCGAGTGCTGACATAAGGCAAGACGCTCCTCGGGGCGCGTCTTGCTGGGGCCTCTCTACTGGAGGTGCTCAATCAGACCCAGTGGTGACACGTGGCAAGACGCTCCTCTGGGCGCGTCTTGCTTGGGCCTCTCTCCTGGAGGAGCTCAGTCAGACCCAGTGGTGACACGTGGCAAGACGCTCCTCGGGGCGCATCTTGCTTGGGCCTCTCTCCTGGAGGCGCTAAGTCAGACCCAGTGTTGACACGTGGCAAGACGCTCCTCGGGGCGCGTCTTGCTTGGGCCTCTCTCCTGGAGGTGCTCAGTCAGACACAGTGTTGACATGTGGCAAGACACTCCTCGGGGCGCGTCTTGCTTGGGCTTCTCTCATGGAGGCCCTCAGTAAGACCCATTGTTGACATGTGGAAAGAAGCTCCTCGGGGAGCGTATTGCTTGGGCCTCTCTCCTGGATGCCCTCTGTCAGACCCAGTGTTGACATGTGGCAAGACTCTCCTCGGGGCACGTCTTGCTTGGACCACTCTCCTGGAGGCGCTCAGTCAGTCCGAGTAGTGACATGTGGCAAGACGCTCCTCGGGGCGCGTCTTGCTTGGGCCTCTCTCCTGGAGGCGCTCAATTAGACCCAGTGTTGACATGTGGCAAGACGCTCCTCGGGGCGCGTCTTGCTTGGGCTTCTCTCCTGGAGGCCCTCAGTCAGACCCATTGTTGACATGTGGCAAGACGCTCCTCGGGGCGCGTCTTTGCTGGGGCCTCTCTCCTGGAGGCGCTCAGTCAGACCCAGTGTTGGCATGTGGCAAGACACTCCTCGGGGCGCGTCTTGGTTGGGCCTCTCTCCTGGAGGTGCTCATTCAGACCCAGTGGTGACATGTGGCAAGTCGCTCCTCGGGGCGCATCTTGCTTGGGCCTCTCTCCAGAAGGCCCTCAATCAGACCCAGTGTTGACACGTGGCAAGACGCTCCTCGGGGCGCGTCTTGCTTGGGCCTCTCTCCTGGAGGCGCTCAGTCGGACTGAGTAATGACATGTGGCCTGACGCTCCTCGGGCGTTTCTTGCTTGCGCCTCTCTCGTGGTGGCGCTCAGTCAGACCCAGAGGTGACATGTGGCAAGACGCTCCTCAGGCCTCTCTCCTGGAGGCGCTCAGTCAGACCCAGTGTTGACATGTGGCAAGACGCTCCTCGGGGCGCGTCTTGCTTGGGCCTCTCTCCTGGAGCCGCTCAGTCAGACCCAGTGTTGACATGTGGCAAGACACTCCTCGGGGCGCGTCTTGTTTGGGCCTCTCTCATGGAGGCCCTCTGTCAGACCCAGTGTTGACATGTGTCAAGACGCTCCTCGGGGCGCGTCTTGCTTTGGCCTCTCTCCTGGAGCCGCTCAGTCAGACCGAGTGCTGACATGTGGCAAGAAGCTCCTCGGGGCGCGTGTTGCTTGGGCTTATCTCCTGGAGGCCCTCAGTAAGACCCATTGTTGACATGTTGCAAGACGCTCCTCGGGGCGCATCTTGCTTGGGCCTCTCTCCAGAAGGCCCTCAATCAGACCCAGTGTTGACACGTGGCAAGACGCTCCTCGGGGCGCGTCTTGCTTGGGCCTCTCTCCTGGAGGCGCTCAGTCGGACTGAGTAGTGACATGTGGCCTGACGCTCCTCGGGGCGCGTCTTGCTTGGGCCTCTCTCCTGGAGGCCCTCTGTCAGACCCAGTGTTGACATGTGGCAAGACGCTCCTCCGGGCGCATCTTGCTTGGGCCTCTCTCCTGGAGGCCCTCAGTCAGACCCATTGTTGACATGTGGCAAGACGCTCCTCAGGGCGCGTCTTTCTTGGGCCTTTCTCCTGGAGGCGCTCAGTCAGACTGAGTAGTGACATGTGGCCTGACGCTCCCCGGGGCGCGTCTTGCTTGGGCCTCTCTCCTGGAGGCGCTCAGTCAGACCCAGTGGTGGCATGTGGCAAGACACTCCTCGGGGCGCGTCTTGCTTGGGCCTCTCTCCTGGAGGCCCTCAGTCAGACCCAGTGTTGACATGTGTCAAGACGCTCCTCGATCGCGTCTTGCTTGGGCCTCTCTCCTGGAGGCCCTCAGTCAGACCCATTGTTGACATGTGGCAAGACGCTCCTCGGGGCGCGTCTTGCTTGGGCTTCTCTCCTGGAGACGCTCAGACAGACCCAGTGTTGACATGTGACAAGACGCTCCTCGGGGCGCGTCTTGCTTGGGCCTCTCTCCTGGAGGCGCTCAGTCAGAACCAGAGGTGACATGTGGCAAGACGCTCCTCGGGGCGCGTCTTGCTTGGGCCTCTCTCCTGGAGGCCCTCTGTCAGACCCAGTGTTGACATGTGGCAAGACGCTCCTCGGGGCGCGTCTTGCTTGGGCCTCTCTCCTGGAGGCGCTCAGTCAGACCCAGTGTTGACATGTGGCAGGACGCTCCTCGGGGCGCGTCTTGCTTGGGCCTCTCTCCTGGAGGCGCTCAGTCAGACCCAGTGTTGGCATGTGGCAAGACGCTCCTCGGGGCGCGTCTTGGTTGGGCCTCTCTCCTGGAGGCGCTCATTCAGACCCAGTGGTGACTTGTGGCAAGACGCTCCTCGGGGCGCGTATTGCTTTGGCCTCTCTCCTGAATGCCCTCTGTCAGACCGAGTGTTGACATGTGGCAAGACTCTCCTCGGGGCGCGTCTTGCTTGGGCTTCTCTCATGGAGGCCCTCAGTCCGACCCAGTGTTGACATGTGTCAAGACGCTCCTCGGGGCGTGTCTTGCTTGGGCCTCTCTCCTGGAGGCGCTCAGTCAGACCCAGTGTTGACATGTGGCAAGACGCTCCTCTGGGCGCGTCTTGCTTGGGCCTCTCTCCTGGAGGCGCTCAGTCAGACCCAGTGTTGACACGTGGCAAGACGCTCCTCGGGGCGCGTCTTGCTTGGGCCTCTCTCCTGGAGGCGCTCAGTCAGACCCAGTGTTGGCATGTGGCAAGACACTCCTCGGGGCGCGTCTTGGTTGGGCCTCTCTCCTGGTGGTGCTCATTCAGACCCAGTGGTGACATGTGGCAAGACGCTCCTCGAGGCGCGTCTTGCTTCGGCCTCTCTCCTGAATTTCCTCTGTCAGACCGAGTGTTGTCATGTGGCAAGACTCTCCTCGGGGCGCGTCTTGCTTGGGCTTCTCTCATGGAGGCCCTCAGTCCGACCCAGTGTTGACATGTGTCAAGACGCTCCTCGGGGCGTGTCTTGCTTGGGCCTCTCTCCTGGAGGCGCTCAGTCAGACCCAGTGTTGACATGTGGCAAGACGCTCCTCTGGGCGCGTCTTGCTTGGGCTTCTCTCCTGGAGGCCCTCAGTCAGACCCATTGTTGACATGTGGCAAGACGCTGCTCGGGGCACGTCTTGCTTGGGCCTCTCTCCTGGAGGCGCTCAGTCAGACCGAGTAGTGACATGTGGCAAGACGCTCCTCGGGGCGCTTCTTGCTTGGACCTCCCTCCTGGAGGCGCTCAGTCAGACCGAGTAGTGACATTTGGCAAGACGCTCCTCGGGGGGCGTCTTGCTTGGACCTCTCTCCTGGAGGCGCTCAGTTAGACCGAGTAGTGACATGTGGATAGACGCTCCTCGGGGCGCGTCTTGCTTGGGCCTCTCTCCTGGAGGCGCTCAGTCAGACCGAGTGCTGACATAAGGCAAGACGCTCCTCGGGGCGCGTCTTGCTGGGGCCTCTCTACTGGAGGTGCTCAATAAGACCCAGTGGTGACACGTGGCAAGACGCTCCTCTGGGCGCGTCTTGCTTGGGCCTCTCTCCTGGAGGAGCTCAGTCTGACCCAGTGGTGACACGTGGCAAGACGCTCCTCAGGGCGCGTCTTGCTTGGGCCTCTCTCCTGGAGGCGCTCAGTCAGACCCAGTGTTGACATGTGGCAGGACGCTCCTCGGGGCGCGTCTTGCTTGGGCCTCTCTCCTGGAGGCGCTCAGTCAGACCGAGTGCTGACATGTTGCAAGACGCTCCTCCGGGCGCGTCTTGCTTGGGCCTCTCTCCCAGAGGCGCTCAGTCAGACCCAGTGTTCAACTGTGGCAAGACGCTCCTCGGGGCGCGTCTTGCTTGGGCCTCTCTCCTGGAGGCGCTCAGTCAGACTCAGTGTTGACACGTGGCAAGACGCTCCTCGGGGCGCATCTTGCTTGGGCCTCTCTCCTGGAGGAGCTCAGTCAGACCCAGTGTTGGCATGTGGCAAGACACTCCTCGGGGCGCGTCTTGGTTGGGCCTCTCTCCTGGAGGCGCTCATTCAGACCCAGTGGTGACATGTGGCAAGACGCTCCTCGGGGCGCGTATTGCTTGGGCCTCTCTCCTGAATGCCCTCTGTCAGACCGAGTGTTGAAATGTGGCAAGACTCTCCTCGGGGCGCGTCTTGCTTGGGCTTCTCTCATCGAGTTCCTCAGTCCGACCCAGTGTTGACATGTGGCAAGACGCTCCTCTGGGCGCGTCTTGCTTGGGCTTCTCTCCTGGAGGCCCTCAGTCAGACCCATTGTTGACATGTAGCAAGACGCTCCTCGGGGCGCGTCTTGGTTGGGACTCTCTCCTGTTGGCGCTCATTCAGACCCAGTGGTGACATGTGGCAAGACGCTCCTCGGGGCGCGTCTTGCTTCGGCCTCTCTCCTGAATGCCCTCTGTCAGACCGAGTGTTGACATGTGGCAAGACTCTCCTCGGGGTGCGTCTTGCTTGGGCTTCTCTCATGGAGGCCCTCAGTCCGACCCAGTGTTGACATGTGTCAAGACGCTCCTCGGGGCGTGTCTTGCTTGGGCCTCTCTCCTGGAGGCGCTCAGTCAGACCCATTGTTGACATGTGGCAAGACGCTCCTCTGGGCGCGTCTTGCTTGTCCCTCTCTCCTGGAGGCGCTCAGTCAGACCCAGTGTTGACACGTGGCAAGACGCTCCTCGGGGCGCGTCTTGCTTGGGCCTCTCTCCTGGAGGCGCTCAGTCAGACCATGTGTTGGCATGTGGCAAGACACTCCTCGGGGCGCGTCTTTGTTGGGCCTCTCTCCTGGAGGCGCTCATTCAGACCATGTGGTGACATGTGGCAACACGCTCCACGGGGCGCGTCTTGCTTCGGCCTCTCTCCTGAATGCCCTCTGTCAGACCGAGTGTTTACATGTGGCAAGACTCTCCTTGGGGCGCGTCTTGCTTGGGCTTCTCTCATGGAGGCCCTCAGTCCGACCCAGTGTTGACATGTGTCAAGACGCTCCTCGGGGCGTGTCTTGCTTGGGCCTGTCTCCTGGAGGCGCTCAGTCAGACCCAGTGTTGACATGTGGCAAGACGCTCCTCTGGTGGCGTCTTGCTTGGGCTTCTCTCCTGGAGGCCCTCAGTCAGACCCATTGTTGACATGTGGCAAGACGCTCCTCGGGGCACGTCTTGCTTGGGCCTCTCTCCTGGAGGCGCTCAGTCAGACCGAGTAGTGACATGTGGCAAGACGCTCCTCGGGGCGCGTCTTGCTTGGACCTCCCTCCTGGAGGCGCTCAGTCAGACTGAGTAGTGACATTTGGCAAGACGCTCCTCGGGGAACGTCTTGCTTGGACCTCTCTCCTGGAGGCGCTCAGTTAGACCGAGTAGTGACATGTGGCAAGACGCTCCTCGGGGCGCGTCTTGCTTGGGCCTCTCTCCTGGAGGCGCTCAGTCAGACCGAGTGCTGACATAAGGCAAGACGCTCCTCGGGGCGCGTCTTGCTGGGGCCTCTCTACTGGAGGTGCTCAATCAGACCCAGTGGTGACACGTGGCAAGACGCTCCTCTGGGCGCGTCTTGCTTGGGCCTCTCTCCTGGAGGCGCTAAGTCAGACCCGGTGTTGACATGAGGCAAGACGCTCCTCGGGGCGCGTCTTGCTTGGGCCTCTCTCCTGGAGGCGCTCAGTCAGACCATGTGTTGGCATGTGGCAAGACACTCCTCGGGGCGCGTCTTTGTTGGGCCTCTCTCCTGGAGGCGCTCATTCAGACCATGTGGTGACATGTGGCAAGACGCTCCACGGGGCGCGTCTTGCTTCGGCCTCTCTCCTGAATGCCCTCTGTCAGACCGAGTGTTTACATGTGGCAAGACTCTCCTTGGGGCGCGTCTTGCTTGGGCTTCTCTCATGGAGGCCCTCAGTCCGACCCAGTGTTGACATGTGTCAAGACGCTCCTCGGGGCGTGTCTTGCTTGGGCCTCTCTCCTGGAGGCGCTCAGTCAGACCCAGTGTTGACATGTGGCAAGACGCTCCTCTGGTCGCGTCTTGCTTGGGCTTCTCTCCTGGAGGCCCTCAGTCAGACCCATTGTTGACATGTGGCAAGACGCTCCTCGGGGCACGTCTTGCTTGGGCCTCTCTCCTGGAGGCGCTCAGTCAGACCGAGTAGTGACATGTGGCAAGACGCTCCTCGGGGCGCGTCTTGCTTGGACCTCCCTCCTGGAGGCGCTCAGTCAGACTGAGTAGTGACATTTGGCAAGACGCTCCTCGGGGCACGTCTTGCTTGGACCTCTCTCCTTGCGGCGCTCAGTTAGACCGAGTAGTGACATGTGGCAAGACGCTCCTCGGGGCGCGTCTTGGTTGGGCCTCTCTCCTGGAGGCGCTCATTCAGACCATGTGGTGACATGTGGCAAGACGCTCCACGGGGCGCGTCTTGCTTCGGCCTCTCTCCTGAATGCCCTCTGTCAGACCGAGTGTTGACATGTGGCAAGACTCTCCTTGGGGCGCGTCTTGCTTGGGCTTCTCTCATGGAGGCCCTCAGTCCGACCCAGTGTTGACATGTGTCAAGACGCTCCTCGGGGCGTGTCTTGCTTGGGCCTCTCTCCTGGAGGCGCTCAGTCAGACCCAGTGTTGACATGTGGCAAGACGCTCCTCTGGGCGCGTCTTGCTTGGGCTTCTCTCCTGGAGGCCCTCAGTCAGACCCATTGTTGACATGTGGCAAGACGCTCCTCGGGGCACGTCTTGCTTGGGCCTCTCTCCTGGAGGCGCTCAGTCAGACCGAGTAGTGACATGTGGCAAGACGCTCCTCGGGGCGCGTCTTGCTTGGACCTCCCTCCTGGAGGCGCTCAGTCAGACTGAGTAGTGACATTTGGCAAGACGCTCCTCGGGACACGTCTTGCTTGGACCTCTCTCCTGGAGGCGCTCAGTTAGACCGAGTAGTGACATGTGGCAAGACGCTCCTCGGGGCGCGTCTTGCTTGGGCCTCTCTCCTGGAGGCGCTCAGTCAGACCGAGTGCTGACATAAGGCAAGACGCTCCTCGGGGCGCGTCTTGCTGGGGCCTCTCTACTGGAGGTGCTCAATCAGACCCGGTGTTGACATGTGGCAAGACGCTCCTCGGGGCGCGTCTTGCTTGGGCCTCTCTCCTGGAGGCGCTCAATTAGACCCAGTGTTGACATGTGGCAAGACGCTCCTCGGGGCGCGTCTTGCTTGGGCTTCTCTCATGGAGGCCCTCAGTCAGACCCATTGTTGACATGTGGCAAGACGCTCCTCGGGGCGCGTCTTTGCTGGGGCCTCTCTCCTGGAGGCGCTCAGTCGGACTGAGTAGTGACATGTGTCAAGACGCTCCTCGGGCCTCTCTCCTGGAGGCGCTCAGTCAGACCCAGTGTTGACATGTCTAACTGAGCGCCTCCAGGAGAGAGGTCCAAGCAAGATGCGCCCCGAGGAGCGTCTTGCCACATGTCACTACTCGGTCTTACTGAGCGCCTCCAGGAGAGAGGCCCAAGCAAGACTTGCCCCGAGGAGTGTCTTGCCACATGTCAACAATGGGTCTGACTGAGGGCCTCCAGGAGAGAAGCCCAAGCAAGACGCGCCCCGAGGAGCGTCTTGCCACATGTCAACACTGGGTCTGACTGAGGGCCTCCAGGAGAGAGGCCCAAATAAGACGCGCCCCGAGGAGCGTCTTGCCACATGTCAACAATGGGTTTGACTGAGGGCCTCCAGGAGAGAAGCCCAAGCAAGACGCGCCCCGAGGAGCGTCTTGCCACATGTCAGCACTCGGTCTGACTGAGCGCCTCCAGGAGAGAGGCCCAAGCAAGACGCGCCCCGAGGAGCGTCTTGCCACATGTCACTACTCGGTCTGACTGAGCCCCTCCAGGAAAGAGGCCCAAGCAAGACGTGCCCCGAGGAGCGTCTTGCCACATGTCAACAATGGGTCTGACTGAGGGCCTCCAGGAGAGAAGCCAGAGCAAGACGCGCCCAGAGGAGCGTCTTGCCACATGTCAACACTGGGTCTGACTGAGCGCCTCCAGGAGAGAGGTCCAAGCAAGACACGCCCCGAGGAGCGTCTTGACACATGTCAACACTGGGTCGGACTGAGGGCCTCCATGAGAGAAGCCCAAGCAAGACGCGCCCCGAGGAGAGTCTTGCCACATGTCAACACTCGGTCTGACAGAGGCTATTCAGGAGAGAGGCCCAAGCAATATGCGCCCCGAGGAGTGTCTTTCCACATGTCACCACTGGGTCTGAATGAGCGCCTCCAGGAGAGATGCCCTACCAAGACGCGCCCCGAGGAGTGTCTTGCCACATGCCAACACTGGGTCTGACTGAGCACCTCCAGGAGAGAGGCCCAAGCAAGACGCGCCCCGAAGAGCCTCTTGCCACGTGTCAACACTGGGTCTGACTGAGCGCCTCCAGGTGAGAGGCCCAAGCAAGACGCGCCCCGAGGAGCGTCTTGCCACGTGTCAACACTGGGTCTGACTGAGCGCCTCCAGGAGAGAGGCCCCAGCAAGACGCGCCCCGAGGAGCGTCTATCCACGTGTCACCACTGGGTCCAACTGAGCGCCTCCAGGAGAGAGGCCCAAGCAAGACGCGCCCCGAGGAGCGTCTTGCCACATGTCAACACTGGGTCTGACTGAGCGCCTCCAGGAGAGAGGCCCAAGTAAGACGCGCCCCGAGGAAAGTCTTGCCAACTGTCAACAATGGGTCTGACTGAGGGCCTCCAGGAGAGAGGCCCAAGCAAGATGCGCCCGGAGGAGCGTCTTGCCACATGTCAACACTGGGTCTGACAGAGGGCCTCCAGGAAAGAGGCCCAAGCAAGACGTGCCCCGAGGAGCGTCTTGCCACATGTCAACAATGGGTCTGACTGAGGGCCTCCAGGAGAGAAGCCCAAGCAAGACGCGCCCCGAGGAGCGTCTTGCCACATGTCAACACTGGGTCTGACTGAGGGCCTCCAGGAGAGAGGCCCAAATAAGACGCGCCCCGAGGAGCATCTTGCCACATGTCAGCACTCGGTCTGACTGAGCGCCTCCAGGAGAGAGGCCCAAGCAAGACGCGCCCCGAGGAGCGTCTTGCCACATGTCAACACTGGGTCTGACTGAGCGCCTCCAGGAGAGAGGCCCAAGCAAGACGCGCCCCGAGGAGAGTCTTGCCACATGTCAGCACTCAGTCTGACTGAGCGCCTCCAGGAGAGAGGCCCAAGCAAGACGCGCCCCGAGGAGCGTCTTGCCACATGTCAACACTGGGTCTGACTGAGCACCTCCAGTAGAGAGGCCCAAGCAAGACGCGCCCCGAGGAGCGTCTTGCCACATGTCAACACTGGGTCTGACTGAGCGCCTCCAGGAGAGAGGCCCGAGGAGCGTCTTGACACATGTCACCTCTGGGTCTGACTGAGCGCCTCCAGGAGAGAGGCCCAAGCAAGACGTGCTCCGAGGAGCGCCTTGTATTATGTCAACACTGGGTCTGACTGAGCGCCTCCAGGAGCGAGGCCCAAGCAAGAAACGCCCGAGGAGCGTCTTGACACATGTCAACACTGAGTCTGACTGAGCGCCTCCAGGAGAGAGGTCCAAGCAACACGTGCCCCGAAGGAGCGTCTTGCCACATGTCAACACTGGGTCTGACTGAGTGCCTCCATGAGAGAAGCCCCAGCATGACGCGCCCCGAGGAGCGTCTTGTCACATGTCACTACTCGGTCTGACTGAGCGCCTCCAGGAGAGAAGCCCAAGCAAGAAGCGCCCCGAGGAGCGTCTTGCCACATGTCAACACTGGGTCTGACTGAGCGCCTCCAGGAGAGAGGCCCAAGCAAGACACGCCCCGAGGAGCGTCTTGACACATGTTTACACTGGGTCTGACTGAGGGCCTCCATGTGAGAAGCCCAAGCAAGACGCGCCCCGAGGAGATTCTTGCCACATGTCAACACTGGGTCTGACAGAGGGCATCCAGGAGAGAGGCCCAAGCAATACGCGCCCCGAGGAGCGTCTTGCCACATGTCAACAATGGGTCTGACTGAGGGCCTCCAGGAGAGAAGCCCAAGGAAGACGCGCCCCGAGGAGCTTCTTGCCACATGTCAGCACTCGGTCTGACTGAGCGCCTCCAGGAGAGAGGCCAAAGCAAGATGCGCCCCGAGGAGCGTCTTGACACATGTCAACACTGGGTCTGACAGAGGGCCTCCATGAGAGAGGCCCAAGCAAGACGCACCCCGAGGAGTGTCTTGCCACATGTCAACACTGGGTCTGACTGAGCTCCTCCAGGAGAGAGGCCCAAGCAAGACGCGCCCCGAGGAGCGTCTTGCCACGTGTCAACACTGGGTCTGACTTAGCGCCTCCAGGAGAGAGGCCCAAGCAAGATGCGCCCCGAGGAGCGTCTTGCCACGTGTCACCACTGGGTCTGACTGAATCCTCCAGGAGAGAGGCCCAAGCAAGACGCGCCCCGAGGAGCGTCTTGCCACGTGTCACCACTGGGTCTGATTGAGCACCTCCAGGAGAGAGGCCCCAGCAAGACGCGCCGCGAGGAGCATCTTGCCTTATGTCAGCACTCGGTCTGACTGAGCGCCTCCAGGAGAGAGGCCCAAGCAATATGCGCCCCGAGGAGCGTCTTTCCACATGTCACCACTGGGTCTGAATGAGCGCCTCCAGGAGAGAGGCCCTACCAAGACGCGCCCCGAAGAGCGTCTTGCCACGTGTCAACACTGGGTCTGACTGAGCGCCTCCAGGAGAGAGGCCCAAGCAAGACGCGCCCCGAGGAGCGTCTTGCCACGTGTCAACACTGGGTCTGACTGAGCGCCTCCAGGAGAGAGGCCCAAGCAAGACGCGCCCCGAGGAGCGTCTATCCACGTGTAACCACTGGGTCCAACTGAGCGCCTCCAGGAGAGAGGCCCAAGCAAGACGCGCCCCGAGGAGCGTCTTGCCACATGTCAACACTGGGTCTGACTGAGCGCCTCCAGGAGAGAGGCCCAAGTAAGACGCGCCCCGAGGAAAGTCTTGCCAACTGTCAACAATGGGTCTGACTGAGGGCCTCCAGGAGAGAGGCCCAAGCAAGATGCGCCCGGAGGAGCGTCTTGCCACATGTCAACACTGGGTCTGACAGAGGGCCTCCAGGAAAGAGGCCCAAGCAAGACGTGCCCCGAGGAGCGTCTTGCCACATGTCACCTCTGGTTCTGACTGAGCGCCTCCAGGAGAGAGGCCCAAGCAAGACGCGCCCCGAGGAGCGTCTTGTCACATGTCAACACTGGGTCGGTCTGAGCGCCTCCAGGAGAGAAGCCCAAGCAAGACGCGCCCCGAGGAGCGTCTTGCCACATGTCAACAATGGGTCTGACTGAGGGCCTGCAGGAGAGAAGCCCAAGCAAGACACGCCCCGAGGAGCGTCTTGACACATGTCAACACTGGTTCTGACTGAGCGCATCCAGGAGAGAGGCCCAAGCAAGACGCGCCCCGAGGAGCGTCTTGCCACATGTCAACAATGGGTCTGACTGAGGGCTTCCAGGAGAGAGGCCCAAGCAAGATGCGCCCGGAGGAGCGTCTTGCCACATGTCAACACTGGGTCTGACAGAGGGCCTCCAGGAGAGAGGCCCAAGCAAGACGCGCCCCGAGGAGCGTCTTGCCACATGTCACCTCTGGTTCTGACTGAGCGCCTCCAGGAGAGAGGCCCAAGCAAGACGCGCCCCGAGGAGCGTCTTGTCACATGTCAATACTGGGTCTGTCTGAGGGTCTCCAGGAGAGAAGCACAAGCAAGACGCGCCCCGAGGAGCGTCTTGACACATGTCAACACTGGGTCTGACTGAGCGCCTCCAGGAGAGAGGCCCAAGCAAGACGCGCCCCGAGGAGCGTCTTGCCACGTGTCAACACTGGGTCTGACTGAGCGCCTCCAGGAGAGAGGCCCAAGCAAGACGCGCCCCGAGGAGCGTCTATCCACGTGTAACCACTGGGTCCAACTGAGCGCCTCCAGGAGAGAGGCCCAAGCAAGACGCGCCCCGAGGAGCGTCTTGCCACATGTCAACACTGGGTCTGACTGAGCGCCTCCAGGAGAGAGGCCCAAGTAAGACGCGCCCCGAGGAAAGTCTTGCCAACTGTCAACAATGGGTCTGACTGAGGGCCTCCAGGAGAGAGGCCCAAGCAAGATGCGCCCGGAGGAGCGTCTTGCCACATGTCAACACTGGGTCTGACAGAGGGCCTCCAGGAAAGAGGCCCAAGCAAGACGTGCCCCGAGGAGCGTCTTGCCACATGTCACCTCTGGTTCTGACTGAGCGCCTCCAGGAGAGAGGCCCAAGCAAGACGCGCCCCGAGGAGCGTCTTGTCACATGTCAACACTGGGTCGGTCTGAGCGCCTCCAGGAGAGAAGCCCAAGCAAGACGCGCCCCGAGGAGCGTCTTGCCACATGTCAACAATGGGTCTGACTGAGGGCCTGCAGGAGAGAAGCCCAAGCAAGACACGCCCCGAGGAGCGTCTTGACACATGTCAACACTGGTTCTGACTGAGCGCATCCAGGAGAGAGGCCCAAGCAAGACGCGCCCCGAGGAGCGTCTTGCCACATGTCAACAATGGGTCTGACTGAGGGCTTCCAGGAGAGAGGCCCAAGCAAGATGCGCCCGGAGGAGCGTCTTGCCACATGTCAACACTGGGTCTGACAGAGGGCCTCCAGGAGAGAGGCCCAAGCAAGACGCGCCCCGAGGAGCGTCTTGCCACATGTCACCTCTGGTTCTGACTGAGCGCCTCCAGGAGAGAGGCCCAAGCAAGACGCGCCCCGAGGAGCGTCTTGTCACATGTCAATACTGGGTCTGTCTGAGGGTCTCCAGGAGAGAAGCACAAGCAAGACGCGCCCCGAGGAGCGTCTTGACACATGTCAACACTGGGTCTGACTGAGAGCCTCCACGAGAGAAGCCCAAGCAAGACGCGCCCCGAGGAGTGTCTTCCCACATGTCACCACTGGGTCTGACTGAGCAAGTCCAGGAGAGAGGCCCAAGCAAGACGCGCCCCGAGGAGCGTCTTGCCACATGTCAACAATGGGTCTGACTGAGGGCTTCCAGGAGAGAGGCCCAAGCAAGATGCGCCCGGAGGAGCGTCTTGCCACATGTCAACACTGGGTCTGACAGAGGGCCTCCAGGAGAGAGGCCCAAGCAAGACGCGCCCCGAGGAGCGTCTTGCCACATGTCACCTCTGGTTCTGACTGAGCGCCTCCAGGAGAGAGGCCCAAGCAAGACGCGCCCCGAGGAGCGTCTTGTCACATGTCAATACTGGGTCTGTCTGAGGGTCTCCAGGAGAGAAGCACAAGCAAGACGCGCTCCGAGGAGCGTCTTGACACATGTCAACACTGGGTCTGACTGAGAGCTTCCACGAGAGAAGCCCAAGCAAGACGCGCCCCGAGGAGTGTCTTCCCACATGTCACCACTGGGTCTGACTGAGCAAGTCCAGGAGAGAGGCCCAAGCAAGACGTGCCCCGAGGAGCGTCAGGCCACATGTCACTACTCAGTCTGACTGAGCGCCTCCAGGAGAGAGGCCCAAGCAAGACGCGCCCCGAGGAGCGTCTTGCCACATGTCAGCACTGGGTCTGACTGAGCGCCTCCAGGAGAGAGGCCCCAGCAAGACGCGCCCCGAGGAGCGTCTTGCCTTATGTCAGAAATCGGTCTGACTTAGCGCCTCCAGGAGAGAAGCCCAAGCAAGACGCGCCCCGAGGAGCGTCTTGCCACATGTCAACAATGGGTCTGACTGAGGGCCTCCAGGAGAGAGGCCCAAGCAAGATGCGCCCGGAGGAGCGTCTTTCCACATGTCAACACTGGGTCTGACAGAGGGCCTCCAGGAGAGAGGCCCAAGCAAGACGCGCCCCGAGGAGCGTCTTGCCACATGTCACCTCTGGTTCTGACTGAGCGCCTCCAGGAGAGAGGCCCAAGCTAGACGCGCCCCGAGGAGCGTCTTGTCACATGTCAACACTGGGTCTTTCTGAGCGCCTCCAGGAGAGAAGCCCAAGCAAGACGCGCCCCGAGGAGCGTCATGCCACATGTCAGCACTCGGTCTGACTGAGCGCCTCCAGGAGAGAGGCCCAAGCAAGACGCGCCCCGAGGAGCGTCTTGCCACATGTCAACAATGGGTCTGACTGAGGGCCTCCAGGAGAGAAGCCCAAGCAAGACGCGGCCCGAGGAGCGTCTTGCCACATGTCAGCACTCGGTCTGAGTGAGCGCCTCCAGGAGAGAGGCCCAAGCAAGACGCGCCCCGAGGAGCGTCTTGCCACATGTCAACAATGGGTCTGACTGAGGGCCTCCAGGAGAGAAGCCCAAGCAACACGCGGCCCGAGGAGCGTCTTGCCACATGTCAACAATGGGTCTGACTGAGGGTCTCCAGGAGAGAAGCACAAGCAAGACGCGCCCCGAGGAGCGTCTTGACACATGTCAACACTGGGTCTGACTGAGAGCCTCCACGAGAGAAGCCCAAGCAAGACGCGCCCCGAGGAGTGTCTTCCCACATGTCACCACTGGGTCTGACTGAGCAAGTCCAGGAGAGAGGCCCAAGCAAGACGTGCCCCGAGGAGCGTCAGGCCACATGTCACTACTCAGTCTGACTGAGCGCCTCCAGGAGAGAGGCCCAAGCAAGACGCGCCCCGAGGAGCGTCTTGCCACATGTCAGCACTGGGTCTGACTGAGCGCCTCCAGGAGAGAGGCCCCAGCAAGACGCGCCCCGAGGAGCGTCTTGCCTTATGTCAGCACTCGGTCTGACTTAGCGCCTCCAGGAGAGAAGCCCAAGCAAGACGCGCCCCGAGGAGCGTCTTGCCACATGTCAACAATGGGTCTGACTGAGGGCCTCCAGGAGAGAGGCCCAAGCAAGATGCGCCCGGAGGAGCGTCTTTCCACATGTCAACACTGGGTCTGACAGAGGGCCTCCAGGAGAGAGGCCCAAGCAAGACGCGCCCCGAGGAGCGTCTTGCCACATGTCACCTCTGGTTCTGACTGAGCGCCTCCAGGAGAGAGGCCCAAGCTAGACGCGCCCCGAGGAGCGTCTTGTCACATGTCAACACTGGGTCTTTCTGAGCGCCTCCAGGAGAGAATCCCAAGCAAGACGCGCCCCGAGGAGGGTCATGCCACATGTCAGCACTCGGTCTGACTGAGCGCCTCCAGGAGAGAGGCCCAAGCAAGACGCGCCCCGAGGAGCGTCTTGCCACATGTCAACAATGGGTCTGACTGAGGGCCTCCAGGAGAGAAGCCCAAGCAAGACGCGGCCCGAGGAGCGTCTTGCCACATGTCAGCACTCGGTCTGAGTGAGCGCCTCCAGGAGAGAGGCCCAAGCAAGACGCGCCCCGAGGAGCGTCTTGCCACATGTCAACAATGGGTCTGACTGAGGGCCTCCAGGAGAGAAGCCCAAGCAACACGCGGCCCGAGGAGCGTCTTGCCACATGTCAGCACTCGGTCTGACTGAGCGCCTCCAGGAGAGAGGCCCAAGCAAGACGCGCCCCGAGGAGCGTCTTGACACATGTCAACACTGGGTCTGACAGAGGGCCTCCAGGAGAGAGGCCCAAGCAAGACGCGCCCCGAGGAGTGTCTTGCCACATGTCACCACTTGGTCTGACTGAGCGCCTCCAGGAGAGAGGCCCAAGCAACACGCGCCCCGAGTAGCGTCAGGCCACACGTCACTACTCAGTCTGACTGAGCGCCTCCAGGAGAGAGGCCCAAGCAAGACGCGTCCCGAGGAGCGTCTTGCCAAATGTCAACAATGGGTCTTACTGAGGGCCTCCAGGAGAGAAGCCCAAGCAAGACGCGCCCCGAGGAGCTTCTTGCCACATGTCAGCACTCAGTCTGACTGAGCGCCTCCAGGAGAGAGGCCAAAGCAAGACGCCCCCCGAGGAGCTTCATGACACATGTCAACACTGGGTCTGATTGAGGGCCTTCTGGAGAGAGGCCCAAGCAAGACGCGCCCCGAGGAGCGTCTTGCCACGTGTCAACACTGGGTCTGATTGAGGGCCTTCTGGAGAGAGGCCCAAGCAAGACGCGCCCCGAGGAGCGTCTTGCCACATGTCAACAATGGTTCTTACTGAGGGCCTCCGGGAGAGAAGCCCAAGCAAGACGCGCCCCGAGGAGCTTCTTGCCACATGTCAGCACTCGGTCTGACTGAGCGCCTCCAGGAGAGAGGCCAAAGCAAGACGCCCCCCGAGGAGCTTCATGACACATGTCAACACTGGGTCTGACAGAGGGCCTCCATGAGAGAGGCCCAAGCAAGACGCGCCCCGAGGAGTGTCTTGCCAAATGTCAACACTGGGTCTGACTGAGCGCCTCAGGGAGAGAGGTCCAAGCAAGACGCGCCCCGAGGAGCGTCTTGCCACATGTCAACACTGGGTCTGACTGAGTGCCTCCATGAGAGAAGCCCCAGCAAGACGCGCCCCGAGGAGCGTCTTGCCTCATGTCACTACTCGGTCTGTTTGACCGCCTCCAGGAGAGAGGCCAAAGAAAGACGTGCCCCGAGGAGCGTCTTGCCACATGTCAACAATGGGTCTGACTGAGGGCCTCCAGGAGAGAAGCCCAAGCAAGACGCGCCCCGAGGAGCGTCTTGCCACATGTCAACACTGGGTCTGACTGAGCGCCTCCAGGAGAGAGGCCCAAGCAAGACATGCCCCGAGGAGCGTCTTGACACATGTCTACACTGGGTCTTACTGAGGGCCTCCATGAGAGAAGCCCAAGCAAGACGCGCCCCGAGGAGAGTCTTGCCACATGTCAACACTCGGTCTGACAGAGGGCATCCAGGAGAGAGGCCCAAGCAATACGCGCCCCGAGGAGCGTCTTGCCACATGTCACCACTGGGTCTGACTGAGCGCCTCCAGGAGAGAGGCCCAACCAAGACGCACCCTGAGGAGCGTCTTGCCACATGCCAACACTGGGTCTGACAGAGGGCCTCCAGGAGAGAGGCCCAAGCAAGACGCGCCCCGAGGAGTGTCTTGCCACAAGTCACCACTGGTTCTGACTGAGCGCCTCCAGGAGAGAGGCCCAAGCAAGACGCGCCCCGAGGAGCGTCTTGTCACATGTCAACACTGGGTCTTTCTGAGCGCCTCCAGGAGAGAGGCCCAAGCAAGACGCGCCCCGAGGAGCGTCTTTCCACATGTCAGCACTCGGTCTGACTGAGCGCCTCCAGGAGAGAGGCCCAAGCAACACGCGCCCCGAGGAGCGTCAGGCCACATGTCACTACTCAGTCTGACTGAGCGCCTCCAGGAGAGAGGCCCAAGTAAGACGCGCCCCGAGGAGCGTCTTGCCACGTGTCAACACTGAGTCTGATTGAGGGCCTTCTGGAGAGAGGCCCAAGCAAGACGCGCCCCGAGGAGCGTCTCGCCACATGTCACTACTCGGTCTGACTGAGCGCCTCCAGGAGAGAGGCCCAAGCAAGACGTGCCCCGAGGAGCGTCTTGCCACATGTCAACAATGGGTCTGACTGAGGGTCTCCAGGAGAGAAGCCCAAGCAAGACGCGCCCCGAGGAGCGTCTTGACACATGTCAACACTGGGTCTGACAGAGAGCCTCCACGAGAGAAGCCCAAGCAAGACGCGCCCCGAGGAGTGTCTTCCCACATGTCACCACTGGGTCTGACTGAGCGCGTCCAGGAGAGAGGCCCAAGCAAGACGCGCCCCGAGGAGCGTCTTGCCACATGTCAGCACTGGGTCTGACTGAGCGCCTCCAGGAGAGAGGCCCCAGCAAGACGCGCCCCGAGGAGCGTCTTGCCTTATGTCAGCACTCGGTCTGACTTAGCGCCTCCAGGAGAGAAGCCCAAGCAAGACGCGCCCCGAGGAGCGTCTTGCCACATGTCAACACTGGGTCTGACTGAGGGCCTCCAGGAGAGAGGCCCAAGCAAGATGCGCCCCGAGGAGCGTCTTTCCACATGTCAACACTGGGTCTGACAGAGGGCCTCCAGGAGAGAGGCCCAAGCAAGACGCGCCCCGAGGAGCGTCTTGCCACATGTCACCTCTGGTTCTGACTGAGCGCTTAAAGGAGAGAGGCCCAAGCAAGACGCGCCCCGAGGAGCGTCTTGTCACATGTCAACACTGGGTCTTTCTGAGCGCCTCCAGGAGAGAAGCCCAAGCAAGACGTGCCCCGAGGAGCGTCTTGCCACATGTCAGCACTCGGTCTGACTGAGCGCCTCCAGGAGAGAGGCCCAAGCAACACGCGCCCCGAGGAGCGTCTTGCCACATGTCAACAATGGGTCTGACTGAGGGCCTCCAGGAGAGAAGCCCAAGCAACACGCGGCCTGAGGAGCGTCTTGCCACATGTCAGCACTCGGTCTGACTGAGCGCCTCCAGGAGAGAGGCCCAAGCAAGATGCGCCCCGAGGAGCGTCTTGACACATGTGAACACTGGGTCTGACAGAGGGCCTCCAGGAGAGAGGCCCAAGCAAGACGCGCCCCAAGGAGTGTCTTGCCACATGTCACCACTTGGTCTGACTGAGCGCCTCCAGGAGAGAGGCCCAAGCAACACGCGCCCCGAGGAGCGTCAGGCCACATGTCACTACTCAGTCTGACTGAGCGCCTCCAGGTGAGAGGCCCAAGCAAGATGCGCCCCGAGGAGCGTCTTGCCACATGTAAACAATGGGTCTTACTGAGGGCATCCAGGAGAGAAGCCCAAGCAAGACGCACCCTGAGGAGCTTCTTGCCACATGTCAGCACTCGGTCTGACTGAGCGCCTCCAGGAGAGAGGCCAAAGCAAGACGCGCCCCGAGGAGCGTCTTGACACATGTCAACACTGGGTCTGACAGAGGGCCTCCATGAGAGAGGCCCAAGCAAGACGCGCCCCGAGGAGTGTCTTGCCACATGTCAACACTGGGTCTGACAGAGGGCCTCCAGGAGAGAGGCCCAAGCAAGACGCGCCCCGAGAATTGTCTTGCCACATGTCACCACTTGGTTCGACTGAGCGCCTCCAGGAGAGAGGCCCAAGCAAGACGCGCCCCGAGGAGCGTCAGGCCACATGTCACTACTCAGTCTGACTGAGCACCTCCAGGAGAGAGGCCCAAGCAAGATGCGCCCCGAGGAGCGTCTTGCCACGTGTCAACACTGGGTCTGATTGAGGGCCTTCTGTAGAGAGGCCCAAGCAAGACGCGCCCCGAGGAGCGTCTTGCCACATGTCAACAATGGTTCTTACTGAGGGCCTCCGGGAGAGAAGCCCAAGCAAGACGCGCCCCGAGGAGCTTCTTGCCACATGTCAGCACTCGGTCTGACTGAGCGCCTCCAGGAGAGAGGCCAAAGCAAGACTCCCCACGAGGAGCTTCATGACACATGTCAACAATGGGTCTGACAGAGGGCCTCCATGAGAGAGGCCCAAGCAAGACGCGCCCCGAGGAGTGTCTTGCCAAATGTCAACACTGGGTCTGACTGAGCGCCTCAGGGAGAGAGGTCCAAGCAAGACGCGCCCCGAGGAGCATCTTGCCACATGTCAACACTGGGTCTGACTGAGGGCCTCCATGAGAGAAGCCCCAGCAAGACGCGCCCCGAGGAGCGTCTTGCCTCATGTCACTACTCGGTCTGTTTGAGCGCCTCCAGGAGAGAGGCCAAAGAAAGACGTGCCCCGAGGAGCGTCTTGCCACATGTCAACACTGGGTCTGACTGAGCGCCTCCAGGAGAGAGGCCCAAGCAAGACATGCCCCGAGGAGCGTCTTGACACATGTCAACACTGGGTCTTACTGAGGGCCTCCATGAGAGAAGCCCAAGCAAGACGCGCCCTGAGGAGAGTCTTGCCACATGTCAACACTCGGTCTGACAGAGGGCATCCAGGAGAGAGGCCCAAGCAATACGCGACCCGAGGAGCGTCTTGCCACATGTCACCACTGGGTCTGACTGAGCGCCTCCAGGAGAAAGGCCCAACCAAGACGCGCCCTGAGGAGCGTCTTGCCACATGCCAACACTGGGTCTGACAGAGGGCCTCCAGGAGAGAGGCCCAAGCAAGACGCGCCCCGAGGAGTGTCTTGCCACAAGTCACCACTGGTTCTGACTGAGCGCCTCCAGGAGAGAGGCCCAAGCGAGACGCGCCCCGAGGAGCGTCTTGTCACATGTCAACACTGGGTCTTTCTGAGCGCCTCCAGGAGAGAAGCCCAAGCAAGACGCGCCCCGAGGAGCGTCTTTCCACATGTCAGCACTCGGTCTGACTGAGCGCCTCCAGGAGAGAGGCCCAAGCAACACGCGCCCCGAGGAGCGTCAGGCCAAATGTCAATACTCAGTCTGACTGAGCGCCTCCAGGAGAGAGGCCCAAGTAATACGCGCCCCGAGGAGCGTCTTGCCACGTGTCAATACTGAGTCTGATTGAGGGCCTTCTGGA
Organism: Nothobranchius furzeri; assembly: GCF_043380555.1. Taxonomy (NCBI): domain Eukaryota; kingdom Metazoa; phylum Chordata; class Actinopteri; order Cyprinodontiformes; family Nothobranchiidae; genus Nothobranchius; species Nothobranchius furzeri. Next base: position 13,556,865 of record NC_091741.1, on the reverse strand, counting down.
GAGAGGCCCAAGCAAGACGCGCCCCGAGGAGCGTCTTGCCACATGTGAACACTGGGTCTGACAGAGGGCCTCCAGGAGAGAGGCCCAAGCAAGACGCGCCCCGAGGATTGTCTTGCCACATGTCACCACTTGGTCTGACTGAGCGCCTCCAGGAGAGAGGCCCAAGCAACACGCGCCCCGAGGAGCGTCAGGCCACATGTCACTACTCAGTCTGACTGAGCGCCTCCAGGAGAGATGCCCAAGCAAGACGCGCCCCGAGGAGCGTCTTGCCACATGTCAACAATGGTTCTTACTGAGGGCCTCCGGGAGAGAAGCCCAAGCAAGACGCGCCCCGAGAAGCTTCTTGCCACATGTCAGCACTCGGTCTGACTGAGCGCTTCCAGGAGAGTGGCCAAAGCAAGACGCCCCCCGAGGAGCGTCTTGACACATGTCAACACTGGGTCTGACAGAGGGCCTCCATGAGAGAGGCCCAAGCAAGACGCGCCCCGAGGAGTGTCTTGCCAAATGTCACTACTCGGTCTGACTGAGCGCCTCAGGGAGAGAGGTCCAAGCAAGACGCGCCCCGAGGAGCGTCTTGCCACATGTCAACACTGGGTCTGACTGAGTGCCTCCATGAGAGAAGCCCCAGCAAGACGCGCCCCGAGGAGCGTCTGGCCACATGTCACTACTCGGTCTGTTTGAGCGCCTCCAGGAGAGAGGCCCAAGCAAGACGTGCCCCGAGGAAAGTCTTGCCACATGTCAACAATGGGTCTGACTGAGGGCCTCCAGGAGAGAAGCCCAAGCAAGACGCGCCCCGAGGAGCGTCTTGCCACATGTCAACACTGGGTCTGACTGAGCGCCTCCAGGAGAGAGGCCCAAGCAAGACACGCCCCGAGGAGCGTCTTGACACATGTCAACACTGGGTCTGACTGAGGGCCTCCATGAGAGAAGCCCAAGCAAGACGCGCCCCGAGGAGAGTCTTGCCACATGTCAACACTCGGTCTGACAGAGGGCATCCAGGAGAGAGGCCCAAGCAATATACGCCCCGAGGAGCGTCTTGCCACATGTCACCACTGGGTCTGACTGAGCGCCTCCAGGAGAGAGGCCCAACCAAGACGCGCCCTGAGGAGCGTCTTGCCACATGCCAACACTGGGTCTGACAGAGGGCCTCCAGGAGAGAGGCCCAAGCAAGACGCGCCCCGAGGAGTGTCTTGCCACATGTCACCACTGGGTCTGACTGAGCGCCTCCGGGAGTGAGGCCCAAGCAAGACGCGCCCCGAGGAGCGTCTTGTCACATGTTAACACTGGGTCTTTCTGAGCGCCTCCAGGAGAGAAGCCCAAGTAAGACGCGCCCCGAGGAGCGTCTTTCCACATGTCAGCACTCGGTCTGACTGAGCGCCTCCAGGAGAGTGGCCAAAGCAAGACGCGCCCCGAGGAGCGTCTTGCCACATGTCAACAATGGGTATGACTGAGGGCCTCCAGGAGAGAAGCCCAAGCAAGACGCGCCCCGAGGAGCGTCTTGACACATGTCAACACTGGGTCTGACAGAGGGCCTCCAGGAGAGAGGCCCAAGCAAGACGTGCCCCGAGGAGCGTCTTGCCACATGTCAACAATGGGTCTGACTGAAGGCCTCCAGGACAGAAGCCCAAGCAAGACGCGCCCGGAGGAGCGTCTTGCCACATGTCAACACTGAGTCTGATTGAGGGCCTTCTGGAGAGAGGCCCAAGCAAGACGCGCCCCGAGGAGCGTCTTGCCACATGTCAACAATGGGTCTGACTGAGGGCCTCCAGGAGAGAAGCCCAAGCAAGACGCGCCCCGAGGAGCGTCTTGCCACATGTCAACACTGGGTCTGACTGAGGGCCTCGAGGAGAGAGGCCCAAATAAGACGCGCCCCGAGGAGCGTCTTGCCACATGTCAACACTGGGTCTGACTGAGGGCCTCCAGGAGAGAAGCCCAAGCAAGATGTGCCCCGAAGAGCGTCTTGCAACATGTCAGCACTCGGTCTGAATGAGCGCCTCCAGGAAAGAGGCCCAAGCAAGACGTGCCCCGAGGAGCGTCTTGCCACATGTCAACACTGGGTCTGACTGAGGGCCTCCAGGAGAGAAGCCCAAGCAAGACGCGCCCCGAGGAGCGTCTTGCCACATGTCAACACTGGGTCTGACTGAGGGCCTCGAGGAGAGAGGCCCAAATAAGACGCGCCCCGAGGAGCGTCTTGCCACATGTCAACACTGGGTCTGACTGAGGGCCTCCAGGAGAGAAGCCCAAGCAAGATGTGCCCCGAGGAGCGTCTTGCAACATGTCAGCACTCGGTCTGAATGAGCGCCTCCAGGAAAGAGGCCCAAGCAAGACGTGCCCCGAGGAGCGTCTTGCCACATGTCAACACTGGGTCTGACTGAGCACCTCCAGGAGAGAGGCCCAAGCAAGACGCGCCCCGAGGAGCGTCTTGCCACATGTCAACACTGGGTCTGACTGAGCGCCTCCAGGAGAGAGGCCCGAGGAGCATCTTGCCACATGTCACCTCTGGGTCTGACTGAGCGCCTCCAGGAGAGAGGCGCAAGCAAGAAACGCCCGAGGAGCGTCTTGACACTTGTCAACACTGGGTTTGACTGAGCGCCTACAGGAGAGAGGCCCCAGCAAGACGCGCCCCGAGGAGCATCTTGCCACATGTCAGCACTCGGTCTGACTGAGCGCCTCCAGGAGAGCGGCCCAAGCAAGAAGCGCCCCGAGGAGCTTCTTGCCACATGTCAACAATGGGTCTGACTGAGGGCCTCCAGGAGAGAAGCCCAAGTAAGACGCGCCCCGAGGAGCGTCATGCCACATGTCAACACTGGGTCTGATTGAGCGCCTCCAGGAGAGAGGCCCAAGCAAGAGGCACCCCGAGGAGCGTCTAGCCACAAGTCACTACTCGGTCTGACTGATTGCCTCCAGGAGAGAGGTCCAAGCAACACGCGCCCCGAGGAGCGTCTTGCCACATGTCACTACTCGGTCTGACTGAGCGCCTCCAGGAGAGAGGCCCAAGCAAGACGTGCCCGAGGAGCGTCTTGCCACATGTCAACAATGGGTCTGACTGAGGGCCTCCAGGAGAGAAGCCCAAGCAAGAAGCACCACGAGGAGCGTCTTGCCACATGTCAACACTGGGTCTGACTGAGCGCCTCCAGGAGAGAGGCCCAAGCAAGACACGCCCCGAGGAAAGTCTTGACACATGTCAACACTGGGTCTGACTGAGGGCCACCATTAGAGAAGCCCAAGCAAGTCGCGCCCCGAGGGGAGTCTTGCCACATGTCAACAACATAGGGTCTGACAGAGGGCATCCAGGAGAGAGGCCCAAGCAAGACGCGCCCCGAGGAGTGTCTTGCCACATGTCAACACTGTGTCTGACTGAGCGCCTCCAGGAGAGAGGCCCAAGCAAGACGCGCCCCGAGGAGCGTCTTGCCACGTGTCAACACTGGGTCTGACTTAGCTCCTCCAGGAGAGAGGCCTAGGCAAGATGCGCCCAGAGGAGCGTCTTGCCACGTGTCACCACTGGGTCTGATTGAGCACCTCCAGGAGAGAGGCCCCAGCAAGACGCGCCCCTAGGAGCGTCTTGCCTTATGTCAGCACTCGGTCTGACTGAGCGCCTCCAGGAGAGAGGCCCAAGCAAGACGCGCCCCGAGGAGCGTCTTGCCACATGTCACTACTCGGTCTAACTGAGCGCCTCCAGTAGAGAGGTCCAAGCAAGACGCGCCCCGAGGAGCGTCTTGCCACATGTCACTACTCGGTGTGACTGAGCGCCTCCAGGAGAGAGGCCCAAGCAAGACGTGCCCCGAGGAGCGTCTTGCCACATGTCAACAATGGGTCTGACTGAGGGCCTCCAGGAGAGAAGCCCAAGCAAGACTCGCCCAGAGGAGCGTCTTGCCACATAATAACACTGGGACTGACTGAGCGCCTCCAGGACAGAGGCCCAAGCAAGACACGCCCCGAGGAGCGTCTTGACACATGTCAACACTGGGTCGGACTGAGGGCCTCCATGAGAGAAGCCCAAGCAAGACGCGCCCCGAGGAGAGTCTTGCCACATGTCAACACTGGGTCTGACTGAGCGCCTCCAGGAGAGAGGCCCAAGCAAGACGCGCCCCGAGGAGCGTCTTGCCACATGTCAGCACTGGGTCTGACTGAGCGCCTCCACGAGAGAGGCCCCAGCAAGACGCGCCCCGAGGAGCGTCTTGCCTTATGTCAGCACTCGGTCTGACTGAGCGCCTCCAGGAGAGAGGCCCAAGCAAGACGCGCCCCGAGGAGCGTCTTGCCACATGTCAACAATGGGTCTGACTGAGGGCCTTCAGGAGAGAGGCCCAAGCAAGATGCGCCCGGAGGAGCGTCTTGCCACATGTCAACACTGGGTCTGACAGAGGGCCTCCAGGAGAGAGGCCCAAGCAAGACGCGCCCCGAGGAGCGTCTTGCCACATGTCACCTCTGTTTCTGACTGAGCGCCTCCAGGAGAGAGGCCCAAGCAAGACGCGCCCCGAGGAGCATCTTGCCACATGTCAACAATGGGTCTGACTGAGGGCCTCCAGGAGAAAAGCCCAAGCAAGACTCGCCCAGAGGAGCGTCTTGCCACATGTCAACACTGGGTCTGACTGAGCGCCTCCAGGAGAGAGGCCGAAGCAAGACACGCCCCGAGGAGCGTCTTGACACATGTCAACACTGGGTCGAACTGAGGGCCTCCATGAGAGAAGCCCAAGCAAGACGCGCCCCGAGGAGAGTCTTGCCACATGTCAACACTCGGTCTGACAGAGGGCATTCAGGAGAGAGGCCCAAGCAATACGCGCCCCGAGGAGCGTCTTGCCACATGTCAACACTGGGTCTGACTTAGCGCCTCCAGGAGAGAGGCCCAAGCAAGACGCGCCCCGAGGAGCGTCTTGCCACATGTCAGCACTGCGTCTGACTGAGCGCCTCCACGAGAGAGGCCCCAGCAAGACGCGCCCCGAGGAGCTTCTTGCCTTATGTCAGCACTCGGTCTGACTGAGCGCCTCCAGGAGAGAGGCCCAAGCAAGATGCGCCCGGAGCAGCGTCTTGCCACATGTCAACACTGGGTCTGACAGAGGGCCACCAGGAGAGAGGCCCAAGCAAGACGCGCCCCGAGGAGCGTCTTGCCACATGTCACCTCTGGTTCTGACTGAGCGCCTCCAGGAGAGAGGCCCAAGCAAGACGCGCCCCGAGGAGCGTCTTGTCACATGTCAACACTGGGTCTGTCTGAGCGCCTCCAGGAGAGAATGCCCAAGCAAGACGCGCCCCGAGGAGCGTCTTGCCACATGTCAAAACTGGGTCTGACTGAGCGCCTCCAGGAGAGAGGCCCAAGCAAGATGCGCCCGGAGGAGCGTCAGGCCACATGTCACTACTCATTCTGACTGAGCGCCTCCAGGAGAGAGGCCCAAGCAAGACGCGCCCCGAGGAGCGTCTTGCCACGTGTCAACACTGGGTCTGATTGAGGGCCTTCTGGAGAGAGGCCCAAGCAAGACGCGCCCCGAGGAGCGTCTTGCCACATGTCACCACTTGGTCTGACTGACCACCTCCATTAGAGAGGCCCAAGCAACACGCGCCCCGAGGAGCGTCAGGCCACATGTCACTACTCAGTCTGACTGAGCGCCTCCAGGAGAGAGGCCCAAGCAAGACGCGCCCCGAGGAGCGTCTTGCCACATGTCAACAATGGGTCTTACTGAGGGCCTCCAGGAGAGAAGCCCAAGCAAGACGCGCCCCGAGGAGTGTCTTGCCACATGTCAGCACTCGGTCTGACTGAGCGCCTCCAGGAGAGAGGCCAAAGCAAGACGCGCCCCGAGGAGTGTCTTGCCACATGTCAACACTGGGTCTGACTGAGCGCCTCCAGGAGAGAGGCCCAAGCAAGACGCGCCCCAAGGAGCGTCTTGCCACATGTCAGCACTGGGTCTGACTGAGCGCCTCCAGGAGAGAGGCCCCAGCAAGACGCGCCCCGAGGAGCGTCTTGCCACATGTCAACAATGGGTCTGACTGAGGGCCTCCAGGAGAGAGGCCCAAGCAAGATGCGCCCGGAGGAGCGTCTTGCCACATGTCAACACTGGGTCTGACAGAGGGCCTCCAGAAGAGAGGCCCAAGCAAGACGCGCCCCGAGGAGCGTCTTGCCACATGTCACCTCTGGTTCTGACTGAGCTCCTCCAGGAGAGAGGCCCCAGCAAGACGCGCCCAGAGGAGCGTCTTGCCTTTTGTCAGCACTCGGTCTGACTGAGCGCCTCCAGGAGAGAGGCCCAAGCAAGACGCGCCCCGAGGAGCGTCTTGCCACATGTCAACAATGGGTCTGACTGAGGGCCTCCAGGAGAGAGGCCCAAGCAAGATGGGCCCCGAGGAGCGTCTTGCCACATGTCAACAATGGGTCTGACTGAGGGCCTCCAGGAGAGAAGCCCAAGCAACACGCGGCCCGAGGAGCGTCTTGCCACATGTCAGCACTCGTTCTGACTGAGCGCCTCCAGGAGAGAGGCCAAAGCAAGACGCGCCCTGAGGAGCGTCTTGCCACATGTCAACACTGGGTCTGACAGAGGGCCTCCAGGAGAGAGGCCCAAGCAAGACGCGCCCCGAGGAGCGTCTTGCCACATGTCACCTCTGGTTCTGACTGAGCGCCTCCAGGAGAGAGGCCCAAGCAAGACGCGCCCCGAGGAGCGTCTTGTCACATGTCAACACTGGGTCTGTCTGAGCGCCTCCAGGAGAGAATGCCCAAGCAAGACGCGCCCCGAGGAGCGTCTTGCCACATGTCAAAACTGGGTCTGACTGAGCGCCTCCAGGAGAGAGGCCCAAGCAAGATGCGCCCGGAGGAGCGTCAGGCCACATGTCACTACTCATTCTGACTGAGCGCCTCCAGGAGAGAGGCCCAAGCAAGACGCGCCCCGAGGAGTGTCTTGCCACGTGTCAACACTGGGTCTGATTGAGGGCCTTCTGGAGAGAGGCCCAAGCAAGACGCGCCCCGAGGAGCGTCTTGCCACATGTCACCACTTGGTCTGACTGACCACCTCCATTAGAGAGGCCCAAGCAACACGCGCCCCGAGGAGCGTCAGGCCACATGTCACTACTCAGTCTGACTGAGCGCCTCCAGGAGAGAGGCCCAAGCAAGACGCGCCCCGAGGAGCGTCTTGCCACATGTCAACAATGGGTCTTACTGAGGGCCTCCAGGAGAGAAGCCCAAGCAAGACGCGCCCCGAGGAGTGTCTTGCCACATGTCAGCACTCGGTCTGACTGAGCGCCTCCAGGAGAGAGGCCAAAGCAAGACGCGCCCCGAGGAGTGTCTTGCCACATGTCAACACTGGGTCTGACTGAGTGCCTCCAGGAGAGAGGCCCAAGCAAGACGCGCCCCAAGGAGCGTCTTGCCACATGTCAGCACTGGGTCTGACTGAGCGCCTCCAGGAGAGAGGCCCCAGCAAGACGCGCCCCGAGGAGCGTCTTGCCACATGTCAACTATGGGTCTGACTGAGGGCCTCCAGGAGAGAGGCCCAAGCAAGATGCGCCCGGAGGAGCGTCTTGCCACATGTCAACACTGGGTCTGACAGAGGGCCTCCAGGACAGAGGCCCAAGCAAGACACGCCCCGAGGAGCGTCTTGACACATGTCAACACTGGGTCGGACTGAGGGCCTCCATGAGAGAAGCCCAAGCAAGACGCGCCCCGAGGAGAGTCTTGCCACATGTCAACACTGGGTCTGACTGAGCGCCTCCAGGAGAGAGGCCCAAGCAAGACGCGCCCCGAGGAGCGTCTTGCCACATGTCAGCACTGGGTCTGACTGAGCGCCTCCACGAGAGAGGCCCCAGCAAGACGCGCCCCGAGGAGCGTCTTGCCTTATGTCAGCACTCGGTCTGACTGAGCGCCTCCAGGAGAGAGGCCCAAGCAAGACGCGCCCCGAGGAGCGTCTTGCCACATGTCAACAATGGGTCTGACTGAGGGCCTTCAGGAGAGAGGCCCAAGCAAGATGCGCCCGGAGGAGCGTCTTGCCACATGTCAACACTGGGTCTGACAGAGGGCCTCCAGGAGAGAGGCCCAAGCAAGACGCGCCCCAAGGAGCGTCTTGCCACATGTCAGCACTGGGTCTGACTGAGCGCCTCCAGGAGAGAGGCCCCAGCAAGACGCGCCCCGAGGAGCGTCTTGCCACATGTCAACAATGGGTCTTACTGAGGGCCTCCAGGAGAGAAGCCCAAGCAAGACGCGCCCCGAGGAGTGTCTTGCCACATGTCAGCACTCGGTCTGACTGAGCGCCTCCAGGAGAGAGGCCAAAGCAAGACGCGCCCCGAGGAGTGTCTTGCCACATGTCAACACTGGGTCTGACTGAGTGCCTCCAGGAGAGAGGCCCAAGCAAGACGCGCCCCAAGGAGCGTCTTGCCACATGTCAGCACTGGGTCTGACTGAGCGCCTCCAGGAGAGAGGCCCCAGCAAGACGCGCCCCGAGGAGCGTCTTGCCACATGTCAACAATGGGTCTGACTGAGGGCCTCCAGGAGAGAGGCCCAAGCAAGATGCGCCCGGAGGAGCGTCTTGCCACATGTCAACACTGGGTCTGACAGAGGGCCTCCAGGACAGAGGCCCAAGCAAGACACGCCCCGAGGAGCGTCTTGACACATGTCAACACTGGGTCGGACTGAGGGCCTCCATGAGAGAAGCCCAAGCAAGACGCGCCCCGAGGAGAGTCTTGTCACATGTCAACACTGGGTCTGACTGAGCGCCTCCAGGAGAGAGGCCCAAGCAAGACGCGCCCCGAGGAGCGTCTTGCCACATGTCAGCACTGGGTCTGACTGAGCGCCTCCACGAGAGAGGCCCCAGCAAGACGCGCCCCGAGGAGCGTCTTGCCTTATGTCAGCACTCGGTCTGACTGAGCGCCTCCAGGAGAGAGGCCCAAGCAAGACGCGCCCCGAGGAGCGTCTTGCCACATGTCAACAATGGGTCTGACTGAGGGCCTTCAGGAGAGAGGCCCAAGCAAGATGCGCCCGGAGGAGCGTCTTGCCACATGTCAACACTGGGTCTGACAGAGGGCCTCCAGGAGAGAGGCCCAAGCAAGACGCGCCCCAAGGAGCGTCTTGCCACATGTCAGCACTGGGTCTGACTGAGCGCCTCCAGGAGAGAGGCCCCAGCAAGACGCGCCCCGAGGAGCGTCTTGCCACATGTCAACAATGGGTCTGACTGAGGGCCTCCAGGAGAGAGGCCCAAGCAAGATGCGCCCGGAGGAGCGTCTTGCCACATGTCAACACTGGGTCTGACAGAGGGCCTCCAGGAGAGAGGCCCAAGCAAGACGCGCCCCGAGGAGCGTCTTGCCACATGTCACCTCTGGTTCTGACTGAGCTCCTCCAGGAGAGAGGCCCCAGCAAGACGCGCCCAGAGGAGCGTCTTGCCTTTTGTCAGCACTCGGTCTGACTGAGCGCCTCCAGGAGAGAGGCCCAAGCAAGACGCGCCCCGAGGAGCGTCTTGCCACATGTCAACAATGGGTCTGACTGAGGGCCTCCAGGAGAGAGGCCCAAGCAAGATGGGCCCCGAGGAGCGTCTTGCCACATGTCAACAATGGGTCTGACTGAGGGCCTCCAGGAGAGAAGCCCAAGCAACACGCGGCCCGAGGAGCGTCTTGCCACATGTCTGCACTCGTTCTGACTGAGCGCCTCCAGGAGAGAGGCCAAAGCAAGACGCGCCCTGAGGAGCGTCTTGCCACATGTCAACACTGGGTCTGACAGAGGGCCTCCAGGAGAGAGGCCCAAGCAAGACGCGCCCCGAGGAGCGTCTTGCCACATGTCACCTCTGGTTCTGACTGAGCGCCTCCAGGAGAGAGGCCCAAGCAAGACGCGCCCCGAGGAGCGTCTTGCCACATGTCAAAACTGGGTCTGACTGAGCGCCTCCAGGAGAGAGGCCCAAGCAAGATGCGCCCGGAGGAGCGTCAGGCCACATGTCACTACTCATTCTGACTGAGCGCCTCCAGGAGAGAGGCCCAAGCAAGACGCGCCCCGAGGAGCGTCTTGCCACGTGTCAACACTGGGTCTGATTGAGGGCCTTCTGGAGAGAGGCCCAAGCAAGACGCGCCCCGAGGAGCGTCTTGCCACATGTCACCACTTGGTCTGACTGACCACCTCCATTAGAGAGGCCCAAGCAACACGCGCCCCGAGGAGCGTCAGGCCACATGTCACTACTCAGTCTGACTGAGCGCCTCCAGGAGAGAGGCCCAAGCAAGACGCGCCCCGAGGAGCGTCTTGCCACATGTCAACAATGGGTCTTACTGAGGGCCTCCAGGAGAGAAGCCCAAGCAAGACGCGCCCCGAGGAGTGTCTTGCCACATGTCAGCACTCGGTCTGACTGAGCGCCTCCAGGAGAGAGGCCAAAGCAAGACGCGCCCCGAGGAGTGTCTTGCCACATGTCAACACTGGGTCTGACTGAGCGCCTCCAGGAGAGAGGCCCAAGCAAGACGCGCCCCAAGGAGCGTCTTGCCACATGTCAGCACTGGGTCTGACTGAGCGCCTCCAGGAGAGAGGCCTCAGCAAGACGCGCCCCGAGGAGCGTCTTGCCACATGTCAACACTGGGTCTGACTGAGGGCCTCCAGGAGAGAGGCCCAAGCAAGACACGCCCCGAGGAGCGTCTTGACACATGTCAACACTGGGTCGGACTGAGGGCATCCATGAGAGAAGCCCAAGCAAGACGCGCCCCGAGGAGAGTCTTGCCACATGTCAACACTGGGTCTGACTGAGCGCCTCCAGGAGAGAGGCCCAAGCAAGACGCGCCCCGAGGAGCGTCTTGCCACATGTCAGCACTGGGTCTGACTGAGCGCCTCCACGAGAGAGGCCCCAGCAAGACGCGCCCCGAGGAGCGTCTTGCCTTATGTCAGCACTCGGTCTGACTGAGCGCCTCCAGGAGAGAGGCCCAAGCAAGACGCGCCCCGAGGAGCGTCTTGCTACATGTCAACAATGGGTCTGACTGAGAGCCTTCAGGAGAGAGGCCCAAGCAAGATGCGCCCGGAGGAGCGTCTTGCCACATGTCAACACTGGGTCTGACAGAGGGCCTCCAGGAGAGAGGCCCAAGCAAGATGCGCCCCGAGGAGCGTCTTGCCACATGTCACCTCTGTTTCTGACTGAGCGCCTCCAGGAGAGAGGCCCAAGCAAGACGCGCCCCGAGGAGCATCTTGCCACATGTCAACAATGGGTCTGACTGAGGGCCTCCAGGAGAAAAGCCCAAGCAAGACTCGCCCAGAGGAGCGTCTTGCCACATGTCAACACTGGGTCTGACTGAGCGCCTCCAGGAGAGAGGCCGAAGCAAGACACGCCCCGAGGAGCGTCTTGACACATGTCAACACTGGGTCGGACTGAGGGCCTCCATGAGAGAAGCCCAAGCAAGACGCGCCCCGAGGAGAGTCTTGCCACATGTCAACACTCGGTCTGACAGAGGGCATTCAGGAGAGAGGCCCAAGCAATACGCGCCCCGAGGAGCGTCTTGCCACATGTCAACACTGGGTCTGACTTATCGCCTCCAGGAGAGAGGCCCAAGCAAGACGCGCCCCGAGGAGCATCTTGCCACATGTCAGCACTGGGTCTGACTGAGCGCCTCCACGAGAGAGGCCCCAGCAAGACGCGCCCCGAGGAGCTTCTTGCCTTATGTCAGCACTCGGTCTGACTGAGCGCCTCCAGGAGAGAGGCCCAAGCAAGATGCGCCCGGAGCAGCGTCTTGCCACATGTCAACACTGGGTCTGACAGAGGGCCTCCAGGAGAGAGGCCCAAGCAAGACGCGCCCCGAGGAGCGTCTTGCCACATGTCACCTCTGGTTCTGACTGAGCGCCTCCAGGAGAGAGGCCCAAGCAAGACGCGCCCCGAGGAGCGTCTTGTCACATGTCAACACTGGGTCTGTCTGAGCGCCTCCAGGAGAGAATGCCCAAGCAAGACGCGCCCCGAGGAGCGTCTTGCCACATGTCAAAACTGGGTCTGACTGAGCGCCTCCAGGAGAGAGGCCCAAGCAAGATGCGGCCGGAGGAGCGTCAGGCCACATGTCACTACTCATTCTGACTGAGCGCCTCCAGGAGAGAGGCCCAAGCAAGACGCGCCCCGAGGAGCGTCTTGCCACGTGTCAACACTGGGTCTGATTGAGGGCCTTCTGGAGAGAGGCCCAAGCAAGACGCGCCCCGAGGAGCGTCTTGCCACATGTCACCACTTGGTCTGACTGACCACCTCCATTAGAGAGGCCCAAGCAACACGCGCCCCGAGGAGCGTCAGGCCACATGTCACTACTCAGTCTGACTGAGCGCCTCCAGGAGAGAGGCCCAAGCAAGACGCGCCCCGAGGAGCGTCTTGCCACATGTCAACAATGGGTCTTACTGAGGGCCTCCAGGAGAGAAGCCCAAGCAAGACGCGCCCCGAGGAGTGTCTTGCCACATGTCAGCACTCGGTCTGACTGAGCGCCTCCAGGAGAGAGGCCAAAGCAAGACGCGCCCCGAGGAGTGTCTTGCCACATGTCAACACTGGGTCTGACTGAGCGCCTCCAGGAGAGAGGCCCAAGCAAGACGCGCCCCAAGGAGCGTCTTGCCACATGTCAGCACTGGGTCTGACTGAGCGCCTCCAGGAGAGAGGCCCCAGCAAGACGCGCCCCGAGGAGCGTCTTGCCACATGTCAACAATGGGTCTGACTGAGGGCCTCCAGGAGACAGGCCCAAGCAAGATGCGCCCGGAGGAGCGTCTTGCCACATGTCAACACTGGGTCTGACAGAGGGCCTCCAGGAGAGAGGCCCAAGCAAGACGCGCCCCGAGGAGCGTCTTGCCACATGTCACCTCTGGTTCTGACTGAGCTCCTCCAGGAGAGAGGCCCAAGCAAGACGCGCCCCGAGGAGCGTCTTGTCACATGTCAACACTGGGTCTGTCTGAGCGCCTCCAGGAGAGAATGCCCAAGCAAGACGCGCCCCGAGGAGCGTCTTGCCACATGTCAAAACTGGGTCTGACTGAGTGCCTCCAGGAGAGAGGCCCAAGCAAGATGCGGCCGGAGGAGCGTCAGGCCACATGTCACTACTCATTCTGACTGAGCGCCTCCAGGAGAGAGGCCCAAGCAAGACGCGCCCCGAGGAGCGTCTTGCCACGTGTCAACACTGGGTCTGATTGAGGGCCTTCTGGAGAGAGGCCCAAGCAAGACGCGCCCCGAGGAGCGTCTTGCCACATGTCACCACTTGGTCTGACTGACCACCTCCATTAGAGAGGCCCAAGCAACACGCGCCCCGAGGAGCGTCAGGCCACATGTCACTACTCAGTCTGACTGAGCGCCTCCAGGAGAGAGGCCCAAGCAAGACGCGCCCCGAGGAGCGTCTTGCCACATGTCAACAATGGGTCTTACTGAGGGCCTCCAGGAGAGAAGCCCAAGCAAGACGCGCCCCGAGGAGTGTCTTGCCACATGTCAGCACTCGGTCTGACTGAGCGCCTCCAGGAGAGAGGCCAAAGCAAGACGCGCCCCGAGGAGTGTCTTGCCACATGTCAACACTGGGTCTGACTGAGCGCCTCCAGGAGAGAGGCCCAAGCAAGACGCGCCCCAAGGAGCGTCTTGCCACATGTCAGCACTGGGTCTGACTGAGCGCCTCCAGGAGAGAGGCCCCAGCAAGACGCGCCCCGAGGAGCGTCTTGCCACATGTCAACAATGGGTCTGACTGAGGGCCTCCAGGAGACAGGCCCAAGCAAGATGCGCCCGGAGGAGCGTCTTGCCACATGTCAACACTGGGTCTGACAGAGGGCCTCCAGGAGAGAGGCCCAAGCAAGACGCGCCCCGAGGAGCGTCTTGCCACATGTCACCTCTGGTTCTGACTGAGCTCCTCCAGGAGAGAGGCCCCAGCAAGACGCGCCCAGAGGAGCGTCTTGCCTTTTGTCAGCACTCGGTCTGACTGAGCGCCTCCAGGAGAGAGGCCCAAGCAAGACGCGCCCCGAGGAGCGTCTTGCCACATGTCAACAATGGGTCTGACTGAGGGCCTCCAGGAGAGAGGCCCAAGCAAGATGGGCCCCGAGGAGCGTCTTGCCACATGTCAACAATGGGTCTGACTGAGGGCCTCCAGGAGAGAAGCCCAAGCAACACGCGGCCCGAGGAGCGTCTTGCCACATGTCAGCACTCGGTCTGACTGAGCGCCTCCAGGAGAGAGGCCAAAGCAAGACGCGCCCTGAGGAGCGTCTTGCCACATGTCAACACTGGGTCTGACAGAGGGCCTCCAGGAGAGAGGCCCAAGCAAGACGTGCCCCGAGGAGCGTCTTGCCACATGTCACCTCTGGTTCTGACTGAGCGCCTCCAGGAGAGAGGCCCAAGCAAGACGCGCCCCGAGGAGCGTCTTGTCACATGTCAACACTGGGTCTGTCTGAGCGCCTCCAGGAGAGAATGCCCAAGCAAGACGCGCCCCGAGGAGCGTCTTGCCACATGTCAAAACTGGGTCTGACTGAGCGCCTCCAGGAGAGAGGCCCAAGCAAGATGCGCCCGGAGGAGCGTCAGGCCACATGTCACTACTCATTCTGACTGAGCTCCTCCAGGAGAGAGGCCCAAGCAAGACGCGCCCCGAGGAGCGTCTTGCCACGTGTCAACACTGGGTCTGATTGAGGGCCTTCTGGAGAGAGGCCCAAGCAAGACGCGCCCCGAGGAGCGTCTTGCCACATGTCACCACTTGGTCTGACTGACCACCTCCATTAGAGAGGCCCAAGCAACACGCGCCCCGAGGAGCGTCAGGCCACATGTCACTACTCAGTCTGACTGAGCGCCTCCAGGAGAGAGGCCCAAGCAAGACGCGCCCCGAGGAGCGTCTTGCCACATGTCAACAATGGGTCTTACTGAGGGCCTCCAGGAGAGAAGCCCAAGCAAGACGCGCCCCGAGGAGTGTCTTGCCACATGTCAGCACTCGGTCTGACTGAGCGCCTCCAGGAGAGAGGCCAAAGCAAGACGCGCCCCGAGGAGTGTCTTGCCACATGTCAACACTGGGTCTGACTGAGCGCCTCCAGGAGAGAGGCCCAAGCAAGGCGCGCCCCAAGGAGCGTCTTGCCACATGTCAGCACTGGGTCTGACTGAGCGCCTCCAGGAGAGAGGTCCCAGCAAGACGCTCCCCGAGGAGAGTCTTGCCACATGTCAACAATGGGTCTGACTGAGGGCCTCCAGGAGAGAGGCCCAAGCAAGATGCGCCCGGAGGAGCGTCTTGCCACATGTCAACACTGGGTCTGACAGAGGGCCTCCAGGAGAGAGGCCCAAGCAAGACGCGCCCCGAGGAGCGTCTTGCCACATGTAGCCTCTGGTTCTGACTGAGCTCCTCCAGGAGAGAGGCCCCAGCAAGACGCGCCCAGAGGAGCGTCTTGCCACATGTCAACAATGGGTCTTACTGAGGGCCTCCTGGAGAGAGGCCCAAGCAAGATGTGCCCGGAGGAGCGTCAGGCCACATGTCACTACTCATTCTGACTGAGCGCCTCCAGGAGAGAGGCCCAAGCAAGACGCGCCCCGAGGAGCGTCTTGCCACGTGTCAACACTGGGTCTGATTGAGGGCCTTCTGGAGAGAGGCCCAAGCAAGACGCGCCCCGAGGAGCGTCTTGCCACATGTCACCACTTGGTCTGACTGACCACCTCCATTAGAGAGGCCCAAGCAACACGCGCCCCGAGGAGCGTCAGGCCACATGTCACTACTCAGTCTGACTGAGCGCCTCCAGGAGAGAGGCCCAAGCAAGACGCGCCCCGAGGAGCGTCTTGCCACGTGTCAACACTGGGTCTGATTGAGGGCCTTCTGGAGAGAGGCCCAAGCAAGACGCGCCCCGAGGAGCGTCTTGCCACATGTCACCACTTGGTCTGACTGACCACCTCCATTAGAGAGGCCCAAGCAACACGCGCCCCGAGGAGCGTCAGGCCACATGTCACTACTCAGTCTGACTGAGCGCCTCCAGGAGAGAGGCCCAAGCAAGACGCGCCCCGAGGAGCGTCTTGCCACATGTCAACACTGGGTCTGTCTGAGCGCCTCCAGGAGAGAGGCCCAAGCAAGATGCGCCCGGAGGAGCGTCAGGCCACATGTCACTACTCATTCTGACTGAGCGCCTCCAGGAGAGAGGCCCAAGCAAGACGCGCCCCGAGGAGCGTCTTGCCACGTGTCAACACTGGGTCTGATTGAGGGCCTTCTGGAGAGAGGCCCAAGCAAGATGCGCCCGGAGGAGCGTCAGGCCACATGTCACTACTCATTCTGACTGAGCGCCTCCAGGAGAGAGGCCCAAGCAAGACGCGCCCCGAGGAGCGTCTTGCCACATGTCAAAACTGGGTCTGACTGAGCGCCTCCAGGAGAGAGGCCCAAGCAAGATGCGCCCGGAGGAGCGTCAGGCCACATGTCAAAACTGGGTCTGACTGAGCGCCTCCAGGAGAGAGGCCCAAGCAAGAAGCGCCCGGAGGAGCGTCAGGCCACATGTCACTACTCATTCTGACTGAGCGCCTCCAGGAGAGAGGCCCAAGCAAGACGCGCCCCGAGGAGCGTCTTGCCACATGTCAACAATGGGTCTGATTGAGGGCCTTCTGGAGAGAGGCCCAAGCAAGACGCGCCCCGAGGAGTGTCTTGCCACATGTCAGCACTCGGTCTGACTGAGCGCCTCCAGGAGAGAGGCCAAAGCAAGACGCGCCCCGAGGAGTGTCTTGCCACATGTCAACACTGGGTCTGACTGAGCGCCTCCAGGAGAGAGGCCCAAGCAAGGCGCCCCCCAAGGAGCGTCTTGCCACATGTCAGCACTGGGTCTGACTGAGCGCCTCCAGGAGAGAGGCCCCAGCAAGACGCGCCCCGAGGAGAGTCTTGCCACATGTCAACAATGGGTCTGACTGAGGGCCTCCAGGAGAGAGGCCCAAGCAAGATGCGCCAGGAGGAGCGTCTTGCCACATGTCAACACTGGGTCTGACAGAGGGCCTCCAGGAGAGAGGCCCAAGCAAGACGCGCCCCGAGGAGCGTCTTGCCAAATGTAGCCTCTGGTTCTGACTGAGCTCCTCCAGGAGAGAGGCCCCAGCAAGACGCCTTTGAGGAGCGTCTTGCCACATGTCAACAATGGGTCTTACTGAGGGCCTCCAGGAGAGAAGCCCAAGCAAGACACGCCCCGATGAGCTTCCTGCCACATGTCAGCACTCGGTCTGACTGAGCGCCTCCAGGAGAGAGGCCCAAGCAAGACGCGCCCCGAGGAGCGTCTTGCCACGTGTCAACACTGGGTCTGATTGAGGGCCTTCTGGAGAGAGGCCCAAGCAAGACGCGCCCCGAGGAGCGTTTTGCCACTTGTCACCACTTGGTCTGACTGAGCCCCTCCAGGAGAGAGGCCCAAGCAAGACGCGCCCCGAGGAGCGTCTTGCCACATGTCAACAATGGGTCTGACTGAGGGCCTCCAGGAGAGAAGCCCAAGCAAGACACGCCCCGAGGAGCTTCTTGCCACATGTCAGCACTCGGTCTGACTGAGCGCCTCCAGGAGAGAGGCCCAAGCAAGACGCGCCCCGAGGAGCGTCTTGCCTTTTGTCAGCACTCGGTCTGACTGAGCGCCTCCAGGAGAGAGGCCAAAGCAAGACGCGCCCCGAGGAGCGTCTTGCCACATGTCAACAATGGGTCTGACTGAGGGCCTCCAGGAGAGAGGCCCAAGCAAGATGGGCCCCGAGGAGCGTTTTGCCACATGTCAACAATGGGTCTGACTGAGGGCCTCCAGGAGAGAAGCCCAAGCAACACGCGGCCCGAGGAGCGTCTTGCCACATGTCAGCACTCGGTCTGACTGAGCGCCTCCAGGAGAGAGGCCAAAGCAAGACGCGCCCTGAGGAGCGTCTTGACACATGTCAACACTGGGTCTGACAGAGGGCCTCCATGAGAGAGGCCCAAGCAAGACGCGCCCCGAGGAGTGTCTTGCCACATGTCAACACTGGGTCTGACAGAGGGCCTCCAGGAGAGAGGCCCAAGCAAGACACGCCCCGAGGAGCGTCAGGCCACATGTCACTACTCATTCTGACTGAGCGCCTCCAGGAGAGAGGCCCAAGCAAGACGCGCCCCGAGGAGCGTCTTGCCACGTGTCAACACTGGGTCTGATTGAGGGCCTTCTGGAGAGAGGCCCAAGCAAGACGCGCCCCGAGGAGCGTCTTGCCACATGTCACCACTTGGTCTGACTGAGCGCCTCCAGGAGAGAGGCCCAAGCAAGACGCGCCCCGAGGAGCGTCTTGCCACATGTCAACAATGGGTCTTACTGAGGGCCTCCAGGAGAGAAGCCCAAGCAAGACACGCCCCGAGGAGCTTCTTGCCACATGTCAGCACTCGGTCTGACTGAGCGCCTCCAGCAGAGAGGCCCAAGCAAGACGCGCCCCGAGGAGCGTCTTGCCACGTGTCAACACTGGGTCTGATTGAGGGCCTTCTGGAGAGAGGCCCAAGCAAGACGCGCCCCGAGGAGCGTTTTGCCACATGTCACCACTTGGTCTGACTGAGCGCCTCCAGGAGAGAGGCCCAAGCAAGATGCGCCCCGAGGAGCGTCTTGCCACATGTCAACAATGGGTCTTACTGAGGGCCTCCAGGAGAGAAGCCCAAGCAAGACGCGCCCCGAGGAGCTTCTTGCCACATGTCAGCACTCGGTCTGACTGAGCGCCTCCAGGAGAGAGGCCAAAGCAAGACGCGCCCCGAGGAGCGTCTTGACACATGTCAACACTGGGTCTGACAGAGGGCCTCCATGAGAGAGGCCCAAGCAAGACGCGGCCCGAGGAGCGTCTTGCCACATGTCAACACTGGGTCTGACTGAGCGCCTCCAGGAGAGAGGCCAAAGCAAGACGCGCCCCGAGGAGCGTCTTGCCACATGTCAGCACTGGGTCTGACTGATCGCCTCCAGGAGAGAGGCCCCAGCAAGACGCGCCCCGAGGAGTGTCTTGCCTTATGTCAGCACTCGGTCTGACTGAGCGCCTCCAGGAGAGAGGCCCAAGCAAGACGCGCCCCGAGGAGCGTCTTGCCACATGTCAACAATGGGTCTGACTGAGGGCCTCCAGGAGAGAGGCCCAAGCAAGATGCGCCCGGAGGAGCGTCTTGCCACATGTCAACACTGGGTCTGACAGAGGGCCTCCAGGAGAGAGGCCCAAGCAAGACGCGCCCCGAGGAGCGTCTTGTCACATGTCAACACTGGGTCTGTCTGAGCGCCTCCAGGAGAGAAGCCCAAGCAAGACGCGCCCGAGGAGCGTCTTGCCACATGTCACCTCTGGTTCTGACTGAGCGCCTCCAGGAGAGAGGCCCAAGCAAGAAGCGCCCCGAGGAGCTTCTTGCCACATGTCAACAATGGGTCTGACTGAGGGCCTCCAGGAGAGAAGCCCAAGCAAGACGCGCCCCGAGGAGCGTCTTGCCACATGTCAACACTGGGTCTGATTGAGCGCCTCCAGGAGAGAGGCCCAAGCAAGACGCACCCCGAGGAGCGTCTAGCCACAAGTCACTACTTGGTCTGACTGAGCGCCTCCAGGAGAGAGGTCCAAGCAACACGCGCCCCGAGGAGCGTCTTGCCACATGTCACTACTCGGTCTGACTGAGCGCCTCCAGGAGAGAGGCCCAAGCAAGACGTGCCCGAGGAGCGTCTTGCCACATGTCAACAATGGGTCTGACTGAGGGCCTCCAGGAGAGAAGCCCAAGCAAGAAGCGCCACGAGGAGCGTCTTGCCACATGTCAACACTGGGTCTGACTGAGCGCCTCCAGGAGAGAGGCCCAAGCAAGACACGCCCCGAGGAAAGTCTTGACACATGTCAACACTGGGTCTGACTGAGGGCCACCATTAGAGAAGCCCAAGCAAGTCGCGCCCCGAGGGGAGTCTTGCCACATGTCAACACTGGGTCTGACAGAGGGCATCCAGGAGAGAGGCCCAAGCAATACACGCCCCGAGGAGCGTTTTGCCACATGTCAACAATGGGTCTGACTGAGGGCCTCCAGGAGAGAAGCCAAAGCAAGACGCGCCCCGAGGAGTGTCTTGCCACATGTCAACACTGTGTCTGACTGAGCGCCTCCAGGAGAGAGGCCCAAGCAAGACGCGCCCCGAGGAGCGTTTTGCCACGTGTCAACACTGGGTCTGACTTAGCTCCTCCAGGAGAGAGGCCCAAGCAAGATGAGCCCAGAGGAGCGTCTTGCCACGTGTCACCACTGGGTCTGATTGAGCACCTCCAGGAGAGAGGCCCCAGCAAGACGCGCCCCTAGGAGCGTCTTGCCTTATGTCAGCACTCGGTCTGACTGAGCGCCTCCAGGAGAGAGGCCCAAGCAAGACGCGCACGAGGAGCGTCTTGCCACATGTCACTACTCGGTCTAACTGATCGCCTCCAGTAGAGAGGTCCAAGCAAGACGCGCCCCGAGGAGCGTCTTGCCGAATGTCACTACTCGGTCTGACTGAGCACCTCCAGGAGGGAGGTCCAAGCAAGACGCGCCCCGAGGAGCGTCTTGCCACATGTCACTACTCGGTGTGACTGAGCGCCTCCAGGAGAGAGGCCCAAGCAAGACGTGCCCCGAGGAGCGTCTTGCCACATGTCAACAATGGGTCTGACTGAGGGCCTCCAGGAGAGAAGCCCAAGCAAGACTCGCCCAGAGGAGCGTCTTGCCACATGTCAACACTGGGACTGACTGAGCGCCTCCAGGACAGAGGCCCAAGAAAGACACGCCCCGAGGAGCGTCTTGACACATGTCAACACTGGGTCGGACTGAGGGCCTCCATGAGAGAAGCCCAAGCAAGACGCGCCCCGAGGAGAGTCTTGCCACATGTCAACACTGGGTCTGACTGAGCGCCTCCAGGTGAGAGGCCCAAGCAAGACGCGCCCCGAGGAGCGTCTTGCCACATGTCAGCACTGGGTCTGACTGAGCGCCTCCACGAGAGAGGCCCCAGCAAGACGCGCCCCGAGGAGCGTCTTGCCTTATGTCAGCACTCGGTCTGACTGAGCGCCTCCAGGAGAGAGGCCCAAGCAAGACGCGCCCCGAGGAGCGTCTTGCCACATGTCAACAATGGGTCTGACTGAGGGCCTTCAGGAGAGAGGCCCAAGCAAGATGCGCCCCGAGGAGCGTCTTGCCACATGTCAACACTGGGTCTGACAGAGGGCCTCCAGGAGAGAGGCCCAAGCAAGACGCGCCCCGAGGAGCGTCTTGCCACATGTCACCTCTGTTTCTGACTGAGCGCCTCCAGGAGAGAAGCCCAAGCAAGACGCGCCCCGAGGAGCATCTTGCCACATGTCAACAATGGGTCTGACTGAGGGCCTCCAGGAGAAAAGCCCAAGCAAGACTCGCCCAGAGGAGCGTCTTGCCACATGTCAACACTCGGTCTGACAGAGGGCATTCAGGAGAGAGGCCCAAGCAATACGCGCCCCGAGGAGCGTCTTGCCACATGTCAACACTGGGTCTGACTTAGCGCCTCCAGGAGAGAGGCCCAAGCAAGACGCGCCCCGAGGAGCATCTTGCCATATGTCAGCACTGGGTCTGACTGAGCGCCTCCACGAGAGAGGCCCCAGCAAGACGCGCCCCGAGGAGCTTCTTGCCTTATGTCAGCACTCGGTCTGACTGAGCGCCTCCAGGAGAGAGGCCCAAGCAAGACGCGCCCCGAGGAGCGTCTTGCCACATGTCAACAATGGGTCTGACTGAGGGCCTCCAGGAGAGAGGCCCAAGCAAGATGCGCCCGGAGCAGCGTCTTGCCACATGTCAACACTGGGTCTGACAGAGGGCCTCCAGGAGAGAGGCCCAAGCAAGACGCGCCCCGAGGAGCGTCTTGCCACATGTCACCTCTGGTTCTGACTGAGCGCCTCCAGGAGAGAGGCCCAAGCAAGACGCGCCCCGAGGAGCGTCTTGTCACATGTCAACACTGGGTCTGTCTGAGCGCCTCCAGGAGAGAATGCCAAAGCAAGACGCGCCCCGAGGAGCGTCTTGCCACATGTCAAAACTGGGTCTGACTGAGCGCCTCCAGGAGAGAGGCCCAAGCAAGATGCGCCCGGAGGAGCGTCAGGCCACATGTCACTACTCATTCTGACTGAGCGCCTCCAGGAGAGAGGCCCAAGCAAGACGCGCCCCGAGGAGCGTCTTGCCACGTGTCAACACTGGGTCTGATTGAGGGCCTTCTGGAGAGAGGCCCAAGCAAGACGCGCCCCGAGGAGCGTCTTGCCACATGTCACCACTTGGTCTGACTGACCACCTCCATTAGAGAGGCCCAAGCAACACGCGCCCCGAGGAGCGTCAGGCCACATGTCACTACTCAGTCTGACTGAGCGCCTCCAGGAGAGAGGCCCAAGCAAGACGCGCCCCGAGGAGCGTCTTGCCACATGTCAACAATGGGTCTTACTGAGGGCCTCCAGGAGAGAAGCCCAAGCAAGACGCGCCCCGAGGAGTGTCTTGCCACATGTCAGCACTCGGTCTGACTGAGCGCCTCCAGGAGAGAGGCCAAAGCAAGACGCGCCCCGAGGAGCGTCTTGCCACATGTCAACACTGGGTCTGACTGAGCGCCTCCAGGAGAGAGGCCCAAGCAAGACGCGCCCCAAGGAGCGTCTTGCCACATGTCAGCACTGGGTCTGACTGAGCGCCTCCAGGAGAGAGGCCCCAGCAAGACGCGCCCCGAGGAGCGTCTTGCCACATGTCAACAATGGGTCTGACTGAGGGCCTCCAGGAGAGAGGCCCAAGCAAGATGGGCCCGGAGGAGCGTCTTGCCACATGTCAACACTGGGTCTGACAGAGGGCCTCCAGGAGAGAGGCCCAAGCAAGACGCGCCCCGAGGAGCGTCTTGCCACATGTCACCTCTGGTTCTGACTGAGCTCCTCCAGGAGAGAGGCCCCAGCAAGACGCGCCCAGAGGAGCGTCTTGCCTTTTGTCAGCACTCGGTCTGACTGAGCGCCTCCAGGAGAGAGGCCCAAGCAAGACGCGCCCCGAGGAGCGTCTTGCCACATGTCAACAATGGGTCTGACTGAGGGCCTCCAGGAGAGAGGCCCAAGCAAGATGGGCCCCGAGGAGCGTCTTGCCACATGTCAACAATGGGTCTGACTGAGGGCCTCCAGGAGAGAAGCCCAAGCAACACACGGCCCGAGGAGCGTCTTGCCACATGTCAGCACTCGGTCTGACTGAGCGCCTCCAGGAGAGAGGCCAAAGCAAGACGCGCCCTGAGGAGCGTCTTGACACATGTCAACACTGGGTCTGACAGAGGGCCTCCATGAGAGAGGCCCAAGCAAGACGCGCCCCGAGGAGTGTCTTGCCACATGTCAACACTGGGTCTGACAGAGGGCCTCCAGGAGAGAGGCCCAAGCAAGACGCGCCCCGAGGAGCGTCAGGCCACATGTCACTACTCATTCTGACTGAGCGCCTCCAGGAGAGAGGCCCAAGCAAGACGCACCCCGAGGAGCGTCTTGCCACATGTCACCACTTGGTCTGACTGAACGCCTCCAGGAGAGAGGCCCAAGCAAGACGCGCCCCGAGGAGCGTCTTGCCACATGTCAACAATGGGTCTTACTGAGGGCCTCCAGGAGAGAAGCCCAAGCAAGACACGCCCCGATGAGCTTCCTGCCACATGTCAGCACTCGGTCTGACTGAGCGCCTCCAGGAGAGAGGCCCAAGGAAGACGCGCCCCGAGGAGCGTCTTGCCACGTGTCAACACTGGGTCTGATTGAGGGCCTTCTGGAGAGAGGCCCAAGCAAGACGCGCCCCGAGGAGCGTTTTGCCACTTGTCACCACTTGGTCTGACTGAGCGCCTCCAGGAGAGAGGCCCAAGCAAGACGCGCCCCGAGGAGCGTCTTGCCACATGTCAGCACTCGGTCTGACTGAGCGCCTCCAGGAGAGAGGCCCAAGCAAGACGCGCCCCGAGGAGCGTCTTGCCTTTTGTCAGCACTCGGTCTGACTGAGCGCCTCCAGGAGAGAGGCCCAAGCAAGACGCGCCCCGAGGAGCGTCTTGCCACATGTCAACAATGGGTCTGACTGAGGGCCTCCAGGAGAGAGGCCCAAGCAAGATGGGCCCCGAGGAGCGTTTTGCCACATGTCAACAATGGGTCTGACTGAGGGCCTCCAGGAGAGAAGCCCAAGCAACACGCGGCCCGAGGAGCGTCTTGCCACATGTCAGCACTCGGTCTGACTGAGCGCCTCCAGGAGAGAGGCCAAAGCAAGACGCGCCCTGAGGAGCGTCTTGACACATGTCAACACTGGGTCTGACAGAGGGCCTCCATGAGAGAGGCCCAAGCAAGACGCGCCCCGAGGAGTGTCTTGCCACATGTCAACACTGGGTCTGACAGAGGGCCTCCAGGAGAGAGGCCCAAGCAAGACACGCCCCGAGGTGCGTCAGTTCACATGTCACTACTCATTCTGACTGAGCGCCTCCAGGAGAGAGGCCCAAGCAAGACGCGCCCCGAGGAGCGTCTTGCCACATGTCAACAATGGGTCTTACTGAGGGCCTCCAGGAGAGAAGCCCAAGCAAGACACGCCCCGAGGAGCTTCTTGCCACATGTCAGCACTCGGTCTGACTGAGCGCCTCCAGCAGAGAGGCCCAAGCAAGACGCGCCCCGAGGAGCGTCTTGCCACGTGTCAACACTGGGTCTGATTGAGGGCCTTCTGGAGAGAGGCCCAAGCAAGACGCGCCCCGAGGAGCGTTTTGCCACATGTCACCACTTGGTCTGACTGAGCGCCTCCAGGAGAGAGGCCCAAGCAAGATGCGCCCCGAGGAGCGTCTTGCCACATGTCAACAATGGGTCTTACTGAGGGCCTCCAGGAGAGAAGCCCAAGCAAGACGCGCCCCGAGGAGCTTCTTGCCACATGTCAGCACTCGGTCTGACTGAGCGCCTCCAGGAGAGAGGCCAAAGCAAGACGCGCCCCGAGGAGCGTCTTGACACATGTCAACACTGGGTCTGACAGAGGGCCTCCATGAGAGAGGCCCAAGCAAGACGCGCCCCGAGGAGCGTCTTGCCACATGTCAACACTGGGTCTGACTGAGCGCCTCCAGGAGAGAGGCCAAAGCAAGACGCGCCCCGAGGAGCGTCTTGCCACATGTCAGCACTGGGTCTGACTGATCGCCTCCAGGAGAGAGGCCCCAGCAAGACGCGCCCCGAGGAGTGTCTTGCCTTATGTCAGCACTCGGTCTGACTGAGCGCCTCCAGGAGAGAGGCCCAAGCAAGACGCGCCCCGAGGAGCGTCTTGCCACATGTCAACAATGGGTCTGACTGAGGGCCTCCAGGAGAGAGGCCCAAGCAAGATGCGCCCGGAGGAGCGTCTTGCCACATGTAAACACTGGGTCTGACAGAGGGCCTCCAGGAGAGAGGCCCAAGCAAGACGCGCCCCGAGGAGCGTCTTGTCACATGTCAACACTGGGTCCGTCTGAGCGCCTCCAGGAGAGAAGCCCAAGCAAGACGCGCCCGAGGAGTGTCTTGCCACATGTCAGCACTGGGTCTGACTGAGCGCCTCCAGGAGAGAGGCCCCAGCAAGACGCGCCCCGAGGAGTGTCTTGCCTTATGTCAGCACTCGGTCTGACTGAGCGCCTCCAGGAGAGAGGCCCAAGCAAGACGCGCCCCGAGGAGCGTCTTGCCACATGTCAACAATGGGTCTGACTGAGGGCCTCCAGGAGAGAGGCCCAAGCAAGATGCGCCCCGAGGAGCGTCTTGCCAAATGTCAGCACTGGGTCTGACTGAGCGCCTCCACGAGAGAGGCCCCAGCAAGACGCGCCCCGAGGAGCGTCTTGCCTTATGTCAGCACTCGGTCTGACTGAGCGCCTCTAGGAGAGAGGCCCAAGCAAGACGCGCCCCGAGGAGCGTCTTGCCACATGTCAACAATGGGTCTGACTGAGGGCCTCCAGGAGAGAGGCCCAAGCAAGATTCGCCCGGAGCAGCGTCTTGCCACATGTCAACACTGGGTCTGACAGAGGGCCTCCAGGAGAGAGGCCCAAGCAGGACGCGCCCCGAGGAGCGTCTTGCCACATGTCACCTCTGGTTCTGACTGAGTGCCTCCAGGAGAGAGGCCCAAGCAAGACGCGCCCCGAGGAGCGTCTTGTCACATGTCAACACTGGGTCTGTCTGAGCGCCTCCAGGAGAGAATGCCCAAGCAAGACGCGCCCCGAGGAGCGTCTTGCCACATGTCAACACTGGGTCTGACTGAGCGCCTCCAGGAGAGAGGCCCAAGGTAGATGCGCCCGGAGGAGCGTCAGGCCACATGTCACTACTCATTCTGACTGAGCGCCTCCAGGAGAGAGGCCCAAGCAAGACGCGCCCCGAGGAGCGTCTTGCCACGTGTCAACACTGGGTCTGATTGAGGGCCTTCTGGAGAGAGGCCCAAGCAAGACGCGCCCCGAGGAGCGTCTTGCCACGTGTCAACACTGGGTCTGATTGAGGGCCTTCTGGAGAGAGGCCCAAGCAAGACGCGCCCCGAGGAGCGTCTTGCCACATGTCAACACTGGGTCTGACTGAGCGCCTCCAGGAGAGAGGCCCAAGTAAGACGCGCCCCGAGGAAAGTCTTGCCAACTGTCAACAATGGGTCTGACTGAGGGCCTCCAGGAGAGAGGCCCAAGCAAGATGCGCCCGGAGGAGCGTCTTGCCACATGTCAACACTGGGTCTGACAGAGGGCCTCCAGGAAAGAGGCCCAAGCAAGACGTGCCCCGAGGAGCGTCTTGCCACATGTCACCTCTGGTTCTGACTGAGCGCCTCCAGGAGAGAGGCCCAAGCAAGACGCGCCCCGAGGAGCGTCTTGTCACATGTCAACACTGGGTCGGTCTGAGCGCCTCCAGGAGAGAAGCCCAAGCAAGACGCGCCCCGAGGAGCGTCTTGCCACATGTCAACAATGGGTCTGACTGAGGGCCTGCAGGAGAGAAGCCCAAGCAAGACACGCCCCGAGGAGCGTCTTGACACATGTCAACACTGGTTCTGACTGAGCGCATCCAGGAGAGAGGCCCAAGCAAGACGCGCCCCGAGGAGCGTCTTGCCACATGTCAACAATGGGTCTGACTGAGGGCTTCCAGGAGAGAGGCCCAAGCAAGATGCGCCCGGAGGAGCGTCTTGCCACATGTCAACACTGGGTCTGACAGAGGGCCTCCAGGAGAGAGGCCCAAGCAAGACGCGCCCCGAGGAGCGTCTTGCCACATGTCACCTCTGGTTCTGACTGAGCGCCTCCAGGAGAGAGGCCCAAGCAAGACGCGCCCCGAGGAGCGTCTTGTCACATGTCAATACTGGGTCTGTCTGAGGGTCTCCAGGAGAGAAGCACAAGCAAGACGCGCCCCGAGGAGCGTCTTGACACATGTCAACACTGGGTCTGACTGAGAGCCTCCACGAGAGAAGCCCAAGCAAGACGCGCCCCGAGGAGTGTCTTCCCACATGTCACCACTGGGTCTGACTGAGCAAGTCCAGGAGAGAGGCCCAAGCAAGACGCGCCCCGAGGAGCGTCTTGCCACATGTCAACAATGGGTCTGACTGAGGGCTTCCAGGAGAGAGGCCCAAGCAAGATGCGCCCGGAGGAGCGTCTTGCCACATGTCAACACTGGGTCTGACAGAGGGCCTCCAGGAGAGAGGCCCAAGCAAGACGCGCCCCGAGGAGCGTCTTGCCACATGTCACCTCTGGTTCTGACTGAGCGCCTCCAGGAGAGAGGCCCAAGCAAGACGCGCCCCGAGGAGCGTCTTGTCACATGTCAATACTGGGTCTGTCTGAGGGTCTCCAGGAGAGAAGCACAAGCAAGACGCGCTCCGAGGAGCGTCTTGACACATGTCAACACTGGGTCTGACTGAGAGCCTCCACGAGAGAAGCCCAAGCAAGACGCGCCCCGAGGAGTGTCTTCCCACATGTCACCACTGGGTCTGACTGAGCAAGTCCAGGAGAGAGGCCCAAGCAAGACGTGCCCCGAGGAGCGTCAGGCCACATGTCACTACTCAGTCTGACTGAGCGCCTCCAGGAGAGAGGCCCAAGCAAGACGCGCCCCGAGGAGCGTCTTGCCACATGTCAGCACTGGGTCTGACTGAGCGCCTCCAGGAGAGAGGCCCCAGCAAGACGCGCCCCGAGGAGCGTCTTGCCTTATGTCAGAAATCGGTCTGACTTAGCGCCTCCAGGAGAGAAGCCCAAGCAAGACGCGCCCCGAGGAGCGTCTTGCCACATGTCAACAATGGGTCTGACTGAGGGCCTCCAGGAGAGAGGCCCAAGCAAGATGCGCCCGGAGGAGCGTCTTTCCACATGTCAACACTGGGTCTGACAGAGGGCCTCCAGGAGAGAGGCCCAAGCAAGACGCGCCCCGAGGAGCGTCTTGCCACATGTCACCTCTGGTTCTGACTGAGCGCCTCCAGGAGAGAGGCCCAAGCTAGACGCGCCCCGAGGAGCGTCTTGTCACATGTCAACACTGGGTCTTTCTGAGCGCCTCCAGGAGAGAAGCCCAAGCAAGACGCGCCCCGAGGAGCGTCATGCCACATGTCAGCACTCGGTCTGACTGAGCGCCTCCAGGAGAGAGGCCCAAGCAAGACGCGCCCCGAGGAGCGTCTTGCCACATGTCAACAATGGGTCTGACTGAGGGCCTCCAGGAGAGAAGCCCAAGCAAGACGCGGCCCGAGGAGCGTCTTGCCACATGTCAGCACTCGGTCTGAGTGAGCGCCTCCAGGAGAGAGGCCCAAGCAAGACGCGCCCCGAGGAGCGTCTTGCCACATGTCAACAATGGGTCTGACTGAGGGCCTCCAGGAGAGAAGCCCAAGCAACACGCGGCCCGAGGAGCGTCTTGCCACATGTCAACAATGGGTCTGACTGAGGGTCTCCAGGAGAGAAGCACAAGCAAGACGCGCCCCGAGGAGCGTCTTGACACATGTCAACACTGGGTCTGACTGAGAGCCTCCACGAGAGAAGCCCAAGCAAGACGCGCCCCGAGGAGTGTCTTCCCACATGTCACCACTGGGTCTGACTGAGCAAGTCCAGGAGAGAGGCCCAAGCAAGACGTGCCCCGAGGAGCGTCAGGCCACATGTCACTACTCAGTCTGACTGAGCGCCTCCAGGAGAGAGGCCCAAGCAAGACGCGCCCCGAGGAGCGTCTTGCCACATGTCAGCACTGGGTCTGACTGAGCGCCTCCAGGAGAGAGGCCCCAGCAAGACGCGCCCCGAGGAGCGTCTTGCCTTATGTCAGCACTCGGTCTGACTTAGCGCCTCCAGGAGAGAAGCCCAAGCAAGACGCGCCCCGAGGAGCGTCTTGCCACATGTCAACAATGGGTCTGACTGAGGGCCTCCAGGAGAGAGGCCCAAGCAAGATGCGCCCGGAGGAGCGTCTTTCCACATGTCAACACTGGGTCTGACAGAGGGCCTCCAGGAGAGAGGCCCAAGCAAGACGCGCCCCGAGGAGCGTCTTGCCACATGTCACCTCTGGTTCTGACTGAGCGCCTCCAGGAGAGAGGCCCAAGCTAGACGCGCCCCGAGGAGCGTCTTGTCACATGTCAACACTGGGTCTTTCTGAGCGCCTCCAGGAGAGAATCCCAAGCAAGACGCGCCCCGAGGAGGGTCATGCCACATGTCAGCACTCGGTCTGACTGAGCGCCTCCAGGAGAGAGGCCCAAGCAAGACGCGCCCCGAGGAGCGTCTTGCCACATGTCAACAATGGGTCTGACTGAGGGCCTCCAGGAGAGAAGCCCAAGCAAGACGCGGCCCGAGGAGCGTCTTGCCACATGTCAGCACTCGGTCTGAGTGAGCGCCTCCAGGAGAGAGGCCCAAGCAAGACGCGCCCCGAGGAGCGTCTTGCCACATGTCAACAATGGGTCTGACTGAGGGCCTCCAGGAGAGAAGCCCAAGCAACACGCGGCCCGAGGAGCGTCTTGCCACATGTCAGCACTCGGTCTGACTGAGCGCCTCCAGGAGAGAGGCCCAAGCAAGACGCGCCCCGAGGAGCGTCTTGACACATGTCAACACTGGGTCTGACAGAGGGCCTCCAGGAGAGAGGCCCAAGCAAGACGCGCCCCGAGGAGTGTCTTGCCACATGTCACCACTTGGTCTGACTGAGCGCCTCCAGGAGAGAGGCCCAAGCAACACGCGCCCCGAGTAGCGTCAGGCCACACGTCACTACTCAGTCTGACTGAGCGCCTCCAGGAGAGAGGCCCAAGCAAGACGCGTCCCGAGGAGCGTCTTGCCAAATGTCAACAATGGGTCTTACTGAGGGCCTCCAGGAGAGAAGCCCAAGCAAGACGCGCCCCGAGGAGCTTCTTGCCACATGTCAGCACTCAGTCTGACTGAGCGCCTCCAGGAGAGAGGCCAAAGCAAGACGCCCCCCGAGGAGCTTCATGACACATGTCAACACTGGGTCTGATTGAGGGCCTTCTGGAGAGAGGCCCAAGCAAGACGCGCCCCGAGGAGCGTCTTGCCACGTGTCAACACTGGGTCTGATTGAGGGCCTTCTGGAGAGAGGCCCAAGCAAGACGCGCCCCGAGGAGCGTCTTGCCACATGTCAACAATGGTTCTTACTGAGGGCCTCCGGGAGAGAAGCCCAAGCAAGACGCGCCCCGAGGAGCTTCTTGCCACATGTCAGCACTCGGTCTGACTGAGCGCCTCCAGGAGAGAGGCCAAAGCAAGACGCCCCCCGAGGAGCTTCATGACACATGTCAACACTGGGTCTGACAGAGGGCCTCCATGAGAGAGGCCCAAGCAAGACGCGCCCCGAGGAGTGTCTTGCCAAATGTCAACACTGGGTCTGACTGAGCGCCTCAGGGAGAGAGGTCCAAGCAAGACGCGCCCCGAGGAGCGTCTTGCCACATGTCAACACTGGGTCTGACTGAGTGCCTCCATGAGAGAAGACCCAGCAAGACGCGCCCCGAGGAGCGTCTTGCCTCATGTCACTACTCGGTCTGTTTGACCGCCTCCAGGAGAGAGGCCAAAGAAAGACGTGCCCCGAGGAGCGTCTTGCCACATGTCAACAATGGGTCTGACTGAGGGCCTCCAGGAGAGAAGCCCAAGCAAGACGCGCCCCGAGGAGCGTCTTGCCACATGTCAACACTGGGTCTGACTGAGCGCCTCCAGGAGAGAGGCCCAAGCAAGACATGCCCCGAGGAGCGTCTTGACACATGTCTACACTGGGTCTTACTGAGGGCCTCCATGAGAGAAGCCCAAGCAAGACGCGCCCCGAGGAGAGTCTTGCCACATGTCAACACTCGGTCTGACAGAGGGCATCCAGGAGAGAGGCCCAAGCAATACGCGCCCCGAGGAGCGTCTTGCCACATGTCACCACTGGGTCTGACTGAGCGCCTCCAGGAGAGAGGCCCAACCAAGACGCACCCTGAGGAGCGTCTTGCCACATGCCAACACTGGGTCTGACAGAGGGCCTCCAGGAGAGAGGCCCAAGCAAGACGCGCCCCGAGGAGTGTCTTGCCACAAGTCACCACTGGTTCTGACTGAGCGCCTCCAGGAGAGAGGCCCAAGCAAGACGCGCCCCGAGGAGCGTCTTGTCACATGTCAACACTGGGTCTTTCTGAGCGCCTCCAGGAGAGAGGCCCAAGCAAGACGCGCCCCGAGGAGCGTCTTTCCACATGTCAGCACTCGGTCTGACTGAGCGCCTCCAGGAGAGAGGCCCAAGCAACACGCGCCCCGAGGAGCGTCAGGCCACATGTCACTACTCAGTCTGACTGAGCGCCTCCAGGAGAGAGGCCCAAGTAAGACGCGCCCCGAGGAGCGTCTTGCCACGTGTCAACACTGAGTCTGATTGAGGGCCTTCTGGAGAGAGGCCCAAGCAAGACGCGCCCCGAGGAGCGTCTCGCCACATGTCACTACTCGGTCTGACTGAGCGCCTCCAGGAGAGAGGCCCAAGCAAGACGTGCCCCGAGGAGCGTCTTGCCACATGTCAACAATGGGTCTGACTGAGGGTCTCCAGGAGAGAAGCCCAAGCAAGACGCGCCCCGAGGAGCGTCTTGACACATGTCAACACTGGGTCTGACAGAGAGCCTCCACGAGAGAAGCCCAAGCAAGACGCGCCCCGAGGAGTGTCTTCCCACATGTCACCACTGGGTCTGACTGAGCGCGTCCAGGAGAGAGGCCCAAGCAAGACGCGCCCCGAGGAGCGTCTTGCCACATGTCAGCACTGGGTCTGACTGAGCGCCTCCAGGAGAGAGGCCCCAGCAAGACGCGCCCCGAGGAGCGTCTTGCCTTATGTCAGCACTCGGTCTGACTTAGCGCCTCCAGGAGAGAAGCCCAAGCAAGACGCGCCCCGAGGAGCGTCTTGCCACATGTCAACACTGGGTCTGACTGAGGGCCTCCAGGAGAGAGGCCCAAGCAAGATGCGCCCCGAGGAGCGTCTTTCCACATGTCAACACTGGGTCTGACAGAGGGCCTCCAGGAGAGAGGCCCAAGCAAGACGCGCCCCGAGGAGCGTCTTGCCACATGTCACCTCTGGTTCTGACTGAGCGCTTAAAGGAGAGAGGCCCAAGCAAGACGCGCCCCGAGGAGCGTCTTGTCACATGTCAACACTGGGTCTTTCTGAGCGCCTCCAGGAGAGAAGCCCAAGCAAGACGTGCCCCGAGGAGCGTCTTGCCACATGTCAGCACTCGGTCTGACTGAGCGCCTCCAGGAGAGAGGCCCAAGCAACACGCGCCCCGAGGAGCGTCTTGCCACATGTCAACAATGGGTCTAACTGAGGGCCTCCAGGAGAGAAGCCCAAGCAACACGCGGCCTGAGGAGCGTCTTGCCACATGTCAGCACTCGGTCTGACTGAGCGCCTCCAGGAGAGAGGCCCAAGCAAGATGCGCCCCGAGGAGCGTCTTGACACATGTGAACACTGGGTCTGACAGAGGGCCTCCAGGAGAGAGGCCCAAGCAAGACGCGCCCCAAGGAGTGTCTTGCCACATGTCACCACTTGGTCTGACTGAGCGCCTCCAGGAGAGAGGCCCAAGCAACACGCGCCCCGAGGAGCGTCAGGCCACATGTCACTACTCAGTCTGACTGAGCGCCTCCAGGTGAGAGGCCCAAGCAAGATGCGCCCCGAGGAGCGTCTTGCCACATGTAAACAATGGGTCTTACTGAGGGCATCCAGGAGAGAAGCCCAAGCAAGACGCACCCTGAGGAGCTTCTTGCCACATGTCAGCACTCGGTCTGACTGAGCGCCTCCAGGAGAGAGGCCAAAGCAAGACGCGCCCCGAGGAGCGTCTTGACACATGTCAACACTGGGTCTGACAGAGGGCCTCCATGAGAGAGGCCCAAGCAAGACGCGCCCCGAGGAGTGTCTTGCCACATGTCAACACTGGGTCTGACAGAGGGCCTCCAGGAGAGAGGCCCAAGCAAGACGCGCCCCGAGAATTGTCTTGCCACATGTCACCACTTGGTTCGACTGAGCGCCTCCAGGAGAGAGGCCCAAGCAAGACGCGCCCCGAGGAGCGTCAGGCCACATGTCACTACTCAGTCTGACTGAGCACCTCCAGGAGAGAGGCCCAAGCAAGATGCGCCCCGAGGAGCGTCTTGCCACGTGTCAACACTGGGTCTGATTGAGGGCCTTCTGTAGAGAGGCCCAAGCAAGACGCGCCCCGAGGAGCGTCTTGCCACATGTCAACAATGGTTCTTACTGAGGGCCTCCGGGAGAGAAGCCCAAGCAAGACGCGCCCCGAGGAGCTTCTTGCCACATGTCAGCACTCGGTCTGACTGAGCGCCTCCAGGAGAGAGGCCAAAGCAAGACTCCCCACGAGGAGCTTCATGACACATGTCAACAATGGGTCTGACAGAGGGCCTCCATGAGAGAGGCCCAAGCAAGACGCGCCCCGAGGAGTGTCTTGCCAAATGTCAACACTGGGTCTGACTGAGCGCCTCAGGGAGAGAGGTCCAAGCAAGACGCGCCCCGAGGAGCATCTTGCCACATGTCAACACTGGGTCTGACTGAGGGCCTCCATGAGAGAAGCCCCAGCAAGACGCGCCCCGAGGAGCGTCTTGCCTCATGTCACTACTCGGTCTGTTTGAGCGCCTCCAGGAGAGAGGCCAAAGAAAGACGTGCCCCGAGGAGCGTCTTGCCACATGTCAACACTGGGTCTGACTGAGCGCCTCCAGGAGAGAGGCCCAAGCAAGACATGCCCCGAGGAGCGTCTTGACACATGTCAACACTGGGTCTTACTGAGGGCCTCCATGAGAGAAGCCCAAGCAAGACGCGCCCTGAGGAGAGTCTTGCCACATGTCAACACTCGGTCTGACAGAGGGCATCCAGGAGAGAGGCCCAAGCAATACGCGACCCGAGGAGCGTCTTGCCACATGTCACCACTGGGTCTGACTGAGCGCCTCCAGGAGAAAGGCCCAACCAAGACGCGCCCTGAGGAGCGTCTTGCCACATGCCAACACTGGGTCTGACAGAGGGCCTCCAGGAGAGAGGCCCAAGCAAGACGCGCCCCGAGGAGTGTCTTGCCACAAGTCACCACTGGTTCTGACTGAGCGCCTCCAGGAGAGAGGCCCAAGCGAGACGCGCCCCGAGGAGCGTCTTGTCACATGTCAACACTGGGTCTTTCTGAGCGCCTCCAGGAGAGAAGCCCAAGCAAGACGCGCCCCGAGGAGCGTCTTTCCACATGTCAGCACTCGGTCTGACTGAGCGCCTCCAGGAGAGAGGCCCAAGCAACACGCGCCCCGAGGAGCGTCAGGCCAAATGTCAATACTCAGTCTGACTGAGCGCCTCCAGGAGAGAGGCCCAAGTAATACGCGCCCCGAGGAGCGTCTTGCCACGTGTCAATACTGAGTCTGATTGAGGGCCTTCTGGAGAGAGGCCCAAGCAAGACGCGCCCCGAGGAGCGTCTTGCCACATGTGAACACTGGGTCTGACAGAGGGCCTCCAGGAGAGAGGCCCAAGCAAGACGCGCCCCGAGGATTGTCTTGCCACATGTCACCACTTGGTCTGACTGAGCGCCTCCAGGAGAGAGGCCCAAGCAACACGCGCCCCGAGGAGCGTCAGGCCACATGTCACTACTCAGTCTGACTGAGCGCCTCCAGGAGAGATGCCCAAGCAAGACGCGCCCCGAGGAGCGTCTTGCCACATGTCAACAATGGTTCTTACTGAGGGCCTCCGGGAGAGAAGCCCAAGCAAGACGCGCCCCGAGAAGCTTCTTGCCACATGTCAGCACTCGGTCTGACTGAGCGCTTCCAGGAGAGTGGCCAAAGCAAGACGCCCCCCGAGGAGCGTCTTGACACATGTCAACACTGGGTCTGACAGAGGGCCTCCATGAGAGAGGCCCAAGCAAGACGCGCCCCGAGGAGTGTCTTGCCAAATGTCACTACTCGGTCTGACTGAGCGCCTCAGGGAGAGAGGTCCAAGCAAGACGCGCCCCGAGGAGCGTCTTGCCACATGTCAACACTGGGTCTGACTGAGTGCCTCCATGAGAGAAGCCCCAGCAAGACGCGCCCCGAGGAGCGTCTGGCCACATGTCACTACTCGGTCTGTTTGAGCGCCTCCAGGAGAGAGGCCCAAGCAAGACGTGCCCCGAGGAAAGTCTTGCCACATGTCAACAATGGGTCTGACTGAGGGCCTCCAGGAGAGAAGCCCAAGCAAGACGCGCCCCGAGGAGCGTCTTGCCACATGTCAACACTGGGTCTGACTGAGCGCCTCCAGGAGAGAGGCCCAAGCAAGACACGCCCCGAGGAGCGTCTTGACACATGTCAACACTGGGTCTGACTGAGGGCCTCCATGAGAGAAGCCCAAGCAAGACGCGCCCCGAGGAGAGTCTTGCCACATGTCAACACTCGGTCTGACAGAGGGCATCCAGGAGAGAGGCCCAAGCAATATACGCCCCGAGGAGCGTCTTGCCACATGTCACCACTGGGTCTGACTGAGCGCCTCCAGGAGAGAGGCCCAACCAAGACGCGCCCTGAGGAGCGTCTTGCCACATGCCAACACTGGGTCTGACAGAGGGCCTCCAGGAGAGAGGCCCAAGCAAGACGCGCCCCGAGGAGTGTCTTGCCACATGTCACCACTGGGTCTGACTGAGCGCCTCCGGGAGTGAGGCCCAAGCAAGACGCGCCCCGAGGAGCGTCTTGTCACATGTTAACACAGGGTCTTTCTGAGCGCCTCCAGGAGAGAAGCCCAAGTAAGACGCGCCCCGAGGAGCGTCTTTCCACATGTCAGCACTCGGTCTGACTGAGCGCCTCCAGGAGAGTGGCCAAAGCAAGACGCGCCCCGAGGAGCGTCTTGCCACATGTCAACAATGGGTATGACTGAGGGCCTCCAGGAGAGAAGCCCAAGCAAGACGCGCCCCGAGGAGCGTCTTGACACATGTCAACACTGGGTCTGACAGAGGGCCTCCAGGAGAGAGGCCCAAGCAAGACGTGCCCCGAGGAGCGTCTTGCCACATGTCAACAATGGGTCTGACTGAAGGCCTCCAGGACAGAAGCCCAAGCAAGACGCGCCCGGAGGAGCGTCTTGCCACATGTCAACACTGAGTCTGATTGAGGGCCTTCTGGAGAGAGGCCCAAGCAAGACGCGCCCCGAGGAGCGTCTTGCCACATGTCAACAATGGGTCTGACTGAGGGCCTCCAGGAGAGAAGCCCAAGCAAGACGCGCCCCGAGGAGCGTCTTGCCACATGTCAACACTGGGTCTGACTGAGGGCCTCGAGGAGAGAGGCCCAAATAAGACGCGCCCCGAGGAGCGTCTTGCCACATGTCAACACTGGGTCTGACTGAGGGCCTCCAGGAGAGAAGCCCAAGCAAGATGTGCCCCGAAGAGCGTCTTGCAACATGTCAGCACTCGGTCTGAATGAGCGCCTCCAGGAAAGAGGCCCAAGCAAGACGTGCCCCGAGGAGCGTCTTGCCACATGTCAACACTGGGTCTGACTGAGGGCCTCCAGGAGAGAAGCCCAAGCAAGACGCGCCCCGAGGAGCGTCTTGCCACATGTCAACACTGGGTCTGACTGAGGGCCTCGAGGAGAGAGGCCCAAATAAGACGCGCCCCGAGGAGCGTCTTGCCACATGTCAACACTGGGTCTGACTGAGGGCCTCCAGGAGAGAAGCCCAAGCAAGATGTGCCCCGAGGAGCGTCTTGCAACATGTCAGCACTCGGTCTGAATGAGCGCCTCCAGGAAAGAGGCCCAAGCAAGACGTGCCCCGAGGAGCGTCTTGCCACATGTCAACACTGGGTCTGACTGAGCACCTCCAGGAGAGAGGCCCAAGCAAGACGCGCCCCGAGGAGCGTCTTGCCACATGTCAACACTGGGTCTGACTGAGCGCCTCCAGGAGAGAGGCCCGAGGAGCATCTTGCCACATGTCACCTCTGGGTCTGACTGAGCGCCTCCAGGAGAGAGGCGCAAGCAAGAAACGCCCGAGGAGCGTCTTGACACTTGTCAACACTGGGTTTGACTGAGCGCCTACAGGAGAGAGGCCCCAGCAAGACGCGCCCCGAGGAGCATCTTGCCACATGTCAGCACTCGGTCTGACTGAGCGCCTCCAGGAGAGCGGCCCAAGCAAGAAGCGCCCCGAGGAGCTTCTTGCCACATGTCAACAATGGGTCTGACTGAGGGCCTCCAGGAGAGAAGCCCAAGTAAGACGCGCCCCGAGGAGCGTCATGCCACATGTCAACACTGGGTCTGATTGAGCGCCTCCAGGAGAGAGGCCCAAGCAAGAGGCACCCCGAGGAGCGTCTAGCCACAAGTCACTACTCGGTCTGACTGATTGCCTCCAGGAGAGAGGTCCAAGCAACACGCGCCCCGAGGAGCGTCTTGCCACATGTCACTACTCGGTCTGACTGAGCGCCTCCAGGAGAGAGGCCCAAGCAAGACGTGCCCGAGGAGCGTCTTGCCACATGTCAACAATGGGTCTGACTGAGGGCCTCCAGGAGAGAAGCCCAAGCAAGAAGCACCACGAGGAGCGTCTTGCCACATGTCAACACTGGGTCTGACTGAGCGCCTCCAGGAGAGAGGCCCAAGCAAGACACGCCCCGAGGAAAGTCTTGACACATGTCAACACTGGGTCTGACTGAGGGCCACCATTAGAGAAGCCCAAGCAAGTCGCGCCCCGAGGGGAGTCTTGCCACATGTCAACAACATAGGGTCTGACAGAGGGCATCCAGGAGAGAGGCCCAAGCAAGACGCGCCCCGAGGAGTGTCTTGCCACATGTCAACACTGTGTCTGACTGAGCGCCTCCAGGAGAGAGGCCCAAGCAAGACGCGCCCCGAGGAGCGTCTTGCCACGTGTCAACACTGGGTCTGACTTAGCTCCTCCAGGAGAGAGGCCTAGGCAAGATGCGCCCAGAGGAGCGTCTTGCCACGTGTCACCACTGGGTCTGATTGAGCACCTCCAGGAGAGAGGCCCCAGCAAGACGCGCCCCTAGGAGCGTCTTGCCTTATGTCAGCACTCGGTCTGACTGAGCGCCTCCAGGAGAGAGGCCCAAGCAAGACGCGCCCCGAGGAGCGTCTTGCCACATGTCACTACTCGGTCTAACTGAGCGCCTCCAGTAGAGAGGTCCAAGCAAGACGCGCCCCGAGGAGCGTCTTGCCACATGTCACTACTCGGTGTGACTGAGCGCCTCCAGGAGAGAGGCCCAAGCAAGACGTGCCCCGAGGAGCGTCTTGCCACATGTCAACAATGGGTCTGACTGAGGGCCTCCAGGAGAGAAGCCCAAGCAAGACTCGCCCAGAGGAGCGTCTTGCCACATAATAACACTGGGACTGACTGAGCGCCTCCAGGACAGAGGCCCAAGCAAGACACGCCCCGAGGAGCGTCTTGACACATGTCAACACTGGGTCGGACTGAGGGCC
This sequence comes from Nothobranchius furzeri, assembly GCF_043380555.1. Lineage (NCBI taxonomy): Eukaryota > Metazoa > Chordata > Actinopteri > Cyprinodontiformes > Nothobranchiidae > Nothobranchius > Nothobranchius furzeri. The sequence continues at coordinate 13,518,323 of NC_091741.1, read as the reverse complement.
TCCATGAGAGAAGCCCAAGCAAGACGCGCCCCGAGGAGAGTCTTGCCACATGTCAACACTGGGTCTGACTGAGCGCCTCCAGGAGAGAGGCCCAAGCAAGACGCGCCCCGAGGAGCGTCTTGCCACATGTCAGCACTGGGTCTGACTGAGCGCCTCCACGAGAGAGGCCCCAGCAAGACGCGCCCCGAGGAGCGTCTTGCCTTATGTCAGCACTCGGTCTGACTGAGCGCCTCCAGGAGAGAGGCCCAAGCAAGACGCGCCCCGAGGAGCGTCTTGCCACATGTCAACAATGGGTCTGACTGAGGGCCTTCAGGAGAGAGGCCCAAGCAAGATGCGCCCGGAGGAGCGTCTTGCCACATGTCAACACTGGGTCTGACAGAGGGCCTCCAGGAGAGAGGCCCAAGCAAGACGCGCCCCGAGGAGCGTCTTGCCACATGTCACCTCTGTTTCTGACTGAGCGCCTCCAGGAGAGAGGCCCAAGCAAGACGCGCCCCGAGGAGCATCTTGCCACATGTCAACAATGGGTCTGACTGAGGGCCTCCAGGAGAAAAGCCCAAGCAAGACTCGCCCAGAGGAGCGTCTTGCCACATGTCAACACTGGGTCTGACTGAGCGCCTCCAGGAGAGAGGCCGAAGCAAGACACGCCCCGAGGAGCGTCTTGACACATGTCAACACTGGGTCGAACTGAGGGCCTCCATGAGAGAAGCCCAAGCAAGACGCGCCCCGAGGAGAGTCTTGCCACATGTCAACACTCGGTCTGACAGAGGGCATTCAGGAGAGAGGCCCAAGCAATACGCGCCCCGAGGAGCGTCTTGCCACATGTCAACACTGGGTCTGACTTAGCGCCTCCAGGAGAGAGGCCCAAGCAAGACGCGCCCCGAGGAGCGTCTTGCCACATGTCAGCACTGCGTCTGACTGAGCGCCTCCACGAGAGAGGCCCCAGCAAGACGCGCCCCGAGGAGCTTCTTGCCTTATGTCAGCACTCGGTCTGACTGAGCGCCTCCAGGAGAGAGGCCCAAGCAAGATGCGCCCGGAGCAGCGTCTTGCCACATGTCAACACTGGGTCTGACAGAGGGCCACCAGGAGAGAGGCCCAAGCAAGACGCGCCCCGAGGAGCGTCTTGCCACATGTCACCTCTGGTTCTGACTGAGCGCCTCCAGGAGAGAGGCCCAAGCAAGACGCGCCCCGAGGAGCGTCTTGTCACATGTCAACACTGGGTCTGTCTGAGCGCCTCCAGGAGAGAATGCCCAAGCAAGACGCGCCCCGAGGAGCGTCTTGCCACATGTCAAAACTGGGTCTGACTGAGCGCCTCCAGGAGAGAGGCCCAAGCAAGATGCGCCCGGAGGAGCGTCAGGCCACATGTCACTACTCATTCTGACTGAGCGCCTCCAGGAGAGAGGCCCAAGCAAGACGCGCCCCGAGGAGCGTCTTGCCACGTGTCAACACTGGGTCTGATTGAGGGCCTTCTGGAGAGAGGCCCAAGCAAGACGCGCCCCGAGGAGCGTCTTGCCACATGTCACCACTTGGTCTGACTGACCACCTCCATTAGAGAGGCCCAAGCAACACGCGCCCCGAGGAGCGTCAGGCCACATGTCACTACTCAGTCTGACTGAGCGCCTCCAGGAGAGAGGCCCAAGCAAGACGCGCCCCGAGGAGCGTCTTGCCACATGTCAACAATGGGTCTTACTGAGGGCCTCCAGGAGAGAAGCCCAAGCAAGACGCGCCCCGAGGAGTGTCTTGCCACATGTCAGCACTCGGTCTGACTGAGCGCCTCCAGGAGAGAGGCCAAAGCAAGACGCGCCCCGAGGAGTGTCTTGCCACATGTCAACACTGGGTCTGACTGAGCGCCTCCAGGAGAGAGGCCCAAGCAAGACGCGCCCCAAGGAGCGTCTTGCCACATGTCAGCACTGGGTCTGACTGAGCGCCTCCAGGAGAGAGGCCCCAGCAAGACGCGCCCCGAGGAGCGTCTTGCCACATGTCAACAATGGGTCTGACTGAGGGCCTCCAGGAGAGAGGCCCAAGCAAGATGCGCCCGGAGGAGCGTCTTGCCACATGTCAACACTGGGTCTGACAGAGGGCCTCCAGAAGAGAGGCCCAAGCAAGACGCGCCCCGAGGAGCGTCTTGCCACATGTCACCTCTGGTTCTGACTGAGCTCCTCCAGGAGAGAGGCCCCAGCAAGACGCGCCCAGAGGAGCGTCTTGCCTTTTGTCAGCACTCGGTCTGACTGAGCGCCTCCAGGAGAGAGGCCCAAGCAAGACGCGCCCCGAGGAGCGTCTTGCCACATGTCAACAATGGGTCTGACTGAGGGCCTCCAGGAGAGAGGCCCAAGCAAGATGGGCCCCGAGGAGCGTCTTGCCACATGTCAACAATGGGTCTGACTGAGGGCCTCCAGGAGAGAAGCCCAAGCAACACGCGGCCCGAGGAGCGTCTTGCCACATGTCAGCACTCGTTCTGACTGAGCGCCTCCAGGAGAGAGGCCAAAGCAAGACGCGCCCTGAGGAGCGTCTTGCCACATGTCAACACTGGGTCTGACAGAGGGCCTCCAGGAGAGAGGCCCAAGCAAGACGCGCCCCGAGGAGCGTCTTGCCACATGTCACCTCTGGTTCTGACTGAGCGCCTCCAGGAGAGAGGCCCAAGCAAGACGCGCCCCGAGGAGCGTCTTGTCACATGTCAACACTGGGTCTGTCTGAGCGCCTCCAGGAGAGAATGCCCAAGCAAGACGCGCCCCGAGGAGCGTCTTGCCACATGTCAAAACTGGGTCTGACTGAGCGCCTCCAGGAGAGAGGCCCAAGCAAGATGCGCCCGGAGGAGCGTCAGGCCACATGTCACTACTCATTCTGACTGAGCGCCTCCAGGAGAGAGGCCCAAGCAAGACGCGCCCCGAGGAGTGTCTTGCCACGTGTCAACACTGGGTCTGATTGAGGGCCTTCTGGAGAGAGGCCCAAGCAAGACGCGCCCCGAGGAGCGTCTTGCCACATGTCACCACTTGGTCTGACTGACCACCTCCATTAGAGAGGCCCAAGCAACACGCGCCCCGAGGAGCGTCAGGCCACATGTCACTACTCAGTCTGACTGAGCGCCTCCAGGAGAGAGGCCCAAGCAAGACGCGCCCCGAGGAGCGTCTTGCCACATGTCAACAATGGGTCTTACTGAGGGCCTCCAGGAGAGAAGCCCAAGCAAGACGCGCCCCGAGGAGTGTCTTGCCACATGTCAGCACTCGGTCTGACTGAGCGCCTCCAGGAGAGAGGCCAAAGCAAGACGCGCCCCGAGGAGTGTCTTGCCACATGTCAACACTGGGTCTGACTGAGTGCCTCCAGGAGAGAGGCCCAAGCAAGACGCGCCCCAAGGAGCGTCTTGCCACATGTCAGCACTGGGTCTGACTGAGCGCCTCCAGGAGAGAGGCCCCAGCAAGACGCGCCCCGAGGAGCGTCTTGCCACATGTCAACAATGGGTCTGACTGAGGGCCTCCAGGAGAGAGGCCCAAGCAAGATGCGCCCGGAGGAGCGTCTTGCCACATGTCAACACTGGGTCTGACAGAGGGCCTCCAGGACAGAGGCCCAAGCAAGACACGCCCCGAGGAGCGTCTTGACACATGTCAACACTGGGTCGGACTGAGGGCCTCCATGAGAGAAGCCCAAGCAAGACGCGCCCCGAGGAGAGTCTTGCCACATGTCAACACTGGGTCTGACTGAGCGCCTCCAGGAGAGAGGCCCAAGCAAGACGCGCCCCGAGGAGCGTCTTGCCACATGTCAGCACTGGGTCTGACTGAGCGCCTCCACGAGAGAGGCCCCAGCAAGACGCGCCCCGAGGAGCGTCTTGCCTTATGTCAGCACTCGGTCTGACTGAGCGCCTCCAGGAGAGAGGCCCAAGCAAGACGCGCCCCGAGGAGCGTCTTGCCACATGTCAACAATGGGTCTGACTGAGGGCCTTCAGGAGAGAGGCCCAAGCAAGATGCGCCCGGAGGAGCGTCTTGCCACATGTCAACACTGGGTCTGACAGAGGGCCTCCAGGAGAGAGGCCCAAGCAAGACGCGCCCCAAGGAGCGTCTTGCCACATGTCAGCACTGGGTCTGACTGAGCGCCTCCAGGAGAGAGGCCCCAGCAAGACGCGCCCCGAGGAGCGTCTTGCCACATGTCAACAATGGGTCTTACTGAGGGCCTCCAGGAGAGAAGCCCAAGCAAGACGCGCCCCGAGGAGTGTCTTGCCACATGTCAGCACTCGGTCTGACTGAGCGCCTCCAGGAGAGAGGCCAAAGCAAGACGCGCCCCGAGGAGTGTCTTGCCACATGTCAACACTGGGTCTGACTGAGTGCCTCCAGGAGAGAGGCCCAAGCAAGACGCGCCCCAAGGAGCGTCTTGCCACATGTCAGCACTGGGTCTGACTGAGCGCCTCCAGGAGAGAGGCCCCAGCAAGACGCGCCCCGAGGAGCGTCTTGCCACATGTCAACAATGGGTCTGACTGAGGGCCTCCAGGAGAGAGGCCCAAGCAAGATGCGCCCGGAGGAGCGTCTTGCCACATGTCAACACTGGGTCTGACAGAGGGCCTCCAGGACAGAGGCCCAAGCAAGACACGCCCCGAGGAGCGTCTTGACACATGTCAACACTGGGTCGGACTGAGGGCCTCCATGAGAGAAGCCCAAGCAAGACGCGCCCCGAGGAGAGTCTTGCCACATGTCAACACTGGGTCTGACTGAGCGCCTCCAGGAGAGAGGCCCAAGCAAGACGCGCCCCGAGGAGCGTCTTGCCACATGTCAGCACTGGGTCTGACTGAGCGCCTCCACGAGAGAGGCCCCAGCAAGACGCGCCCCGAGGAGCGTCTTGCCTTATGTCAGCACTCGGTCTGACTGAGCGCCTCCAGGAGAGAGGCCCAAGCAAGACGCGCCCCGAGGAGCGTCTTGCCACATGTCAACAATGGGTCTGACTGAGGGCCTTCAGGAGAGAGGCCCAAGCAAGATGCGCCCGGAGGAGCGTCTTGCCACATGTCAACACTGGGTCTGACAGAGGGCCTCCAGGAGAGAGGCCCAAGCAAGACGCGCCCCAAGGAGCGTCTTGCCACATGTCAGCACTGGGTCTGACTGAGCGCCTCCAGGAGAGAGGCCCCAGCAAGACGCGCCCCGAGGAGCGTCTTGCCACATGTCAACAATGGGTCTGACTGAGGGCCTCCAGGAGAGAGGCCCAAGCAAGATGCGCCCGGAGGAGCGTCTTGCCACATGTCAACACTGGGTCTGACAGAGGGCCTCCAGGAGAGAGGCCCAAGCAAGACGCGCCCCGAGGAGCGTCTTGCCACATGTCACCTCTGGTTCTGACTGAGCTCCTCCAGGAGAGAGGCCCCAGCAAGACGCGCCCAGAGGAGCGTCTTGCCTTTTGTCAGCACTCGGTCTGACTGAGCGCCTCCAGGAGAGAGGCCCAAGCAAGACGCGCCCCGAGGAGCGTCTTGCCACATGTCAACAATGGGTCTGACTGAGGGCCTCCAGGAGAGAGGCCCAAGCAAGATGGGCCCCGAGGAGCGTCTTGCCACATGTCAACAATGGGTCTGACTGAGGGCCTCCAGGAGAGAAGCCCAAGCAACACGCGGCCCGAGGAGCGTCTTGCCACATGTCTGCACTCGTTCTGACTGAGCGCCTCCAGGAGAGAGGCCAAAGCAAGACGCGCCCTGAGGAGCGTCTTGCCACATGTCAACACTGGGTCTGACAGAGGGCCTCCAGGAGAGAGGCCCAAGCAAGACGCGCCCCGAGGAGCGTCTTGCCACATGTCACCTCTGGTTCTGACTGAGCGCCTCCAGGAGAGAGGCCCAAGCAAGACGCGCCCCGAGGAGCGTCTTGCCACATGTCAAAACTGGGTCTGACTGAGCGCCTCCAGGAGAGAGGCCCAAGCAAGATGCGCCCGGAGGAGCGTCAGGCCACATGTCACTACTCATTCTGACTGAGCGCCTCCAGGAGAGAGGCCCAAGCAAGACGCGCCCCGAGGAGCGTCTTGCCACGTGTCAACACTGGGTCTGATTGAGGGCCTTCTGGAGAGAGGCCCAAGCAAGACGCGCCCCGAGGAGCGTCTTGCCACATGTCACCACTTGGTCTGACTGACCACCTCCATTAGAGAGGCCCAAGCAACACGCGCCCCGAGGAGCGTCAGGCCACATGTCACTACTCAGTCTGACTGAGCGCCTCCAGGAGAGAGGCCCAAGCAAGACGCGCCCCGAGGAGCGTCTTGCCACATGTCAACAATGGGTCTTACTGAGGGCCTCCAGGAGAGAAGCCCAAGCAAGACGCGCCCCGAGGAGTGTCTTGCCACATGTCAGCACTCGGTCTGACTGAGCGCCTCCAGGAGAGAGGCCAAAGCAAGACGCGCCCCGAGGAGTGTCTTGCCACATGTCAACACTGGGTCTGACTGAGCGCCTCCAGGAGAGAGGCCCAAGCAAGACGCGCCCCAAGGAGCGTCTTGCCACATGTCAGCACTGGGTCTGACTGAGCGCCTCCAGGAGAGAGGCCTCAGCAAGACGCGCCCCGAGGAGCGTCTTGCCACATGTCAACAATGGGTCTGACTGAGGGCCTCCAGGAGAGAGGCCCAAGCAAGATGCGCCCGGAGGAGCGTCTTGCCACATGTCAACACTGGGTCTGACAGAGGGCCTCCAGGACAGAGGCCCAAGCAAGACACGCCCCGAGGAGCGTCTTGACACATGTCAACACTGGGTCGGACTGAGGGCATCCATGAGAGAAGCCCAAGCAAGACGCGCCCCGAGGAGAGTCTTGCCACATGTCAACACTGGGTCTGACTGAGCGCCTCCAGGAGAGAGGCCCAAGCAAGACGCGCCCCGAGGAGCGTCTTGCCACATGTCAGCACTGGGTCTGACTGAGCGCCTCCACGAGAGAGGCCCCAGCAAGACGCGCCCCGAGGAGCGTCTTGCCTTATGTCAGCACTCGGTCTGACTGAGCGCCTCCAGGAGAGAGGCCCAAGCAAGACGCGCCCCGAGGAGCGTCTTGCTACATGTCAACAATGGGTCTGACTGAGAGCCTTCAGGAGAGAGGCCCAAGCAAGATGCGCCCGGAGGAGCGTCTTGCCACATGTCAACACTGGGTCTGACAGAGGGCCTCCAGGAGAGAGGCCCAAGCAAGATGCGCCCCGAGGAGCGTCTTGCCACATGTCACCTCTGTTTCTGACTGAGCGCCTCCAGGAGAGAGGCCCAAGCAAGACGCGCCCCGAGGAGCATCTTGCCACATGTCAACAATGGGTCTGACTGAGGGCCTCCAGGAGAAAAGCCCAAGCAAGACTCGCCCAGAGGAGCGTCTTGCCACATGTCAACACTGGGTCTGACTGAGCGCCTCCAGGAGAGAGGCCGAAGCAAGACACGCCCCGAGGAGCTTCTTGACACATGTCAACACTGGGTCGGACTGAGGGCCTCCATGAGAGAAGCCCAAGCAAGACGCGCCCCGAGGAGAGTCTTGCCACATGTCAACACTCGGTCTGACAGAGGGCATTCAGGAGAGAGGCCCAAGCAATACGCGCCCCGAGGAGCGTCTTGCCACATGTCAACACTGGGTCTGACTTATCGCCTCCAGGAGAGAGGCCCAAGCAAGACGCGCCCCGAGGAGCATCTTGCCACATGTCAGCACTGGGTCTGACTGAGCGCCTCCACGAGAGAGGCCCCAGCAAGACGCGCCCCGAGGAGCTTCTTGCCTTATGTCAGCACTCGGTCTGACTGAGCGCCTCCAGGAGAGAGGCCCAAGCAAGATGCGCCCGGAGCAGCGTCTTGCCACATGTCAACACTGGGTCTGACAGAGGGCCTCCAGGAGAGAGGCCCAAGCAAGACGCGCCCCGAGGAGCGTCTTGCCACATGTCACCTCTGGTTCTGACTGAGCGCCTCCAGGAGAGAGGCCCAAGCAAGACGCGCCCCGAGGAGCGTCTTGTCACATGTCAACACTGGGTCTGTCTGAGCGCCTCCAGGAGAGAATGCCCAAGCAAGACGCGCCCCGAGGAGCGTCTTGCCACATGTCAAAACTGGGTCTGACTGAGCGCCTCCAGGAGAGAGGCCCAAGCAAGATGCGGCCGGAGGAGCGTCAGGCCACATGTCACTACTCATTCTGACTGAGCGCCTCCAGGAGAGAGGCCCAAGCAAGACGCGCCCCGAGGAGCGTCTTGCCACGTGTCAACACTGGGTCTGATTGAGGGCCTTTCGAGAGAGGCCCAAGCAAGACGCGCCCCGAGGAGCGTCTTGCCACATGTCACCACTTGGTCTGACTGACCACCTCCATTAGAGAGGCCCAAGCAACACGCGCCCCGAGGAGCGTCAGGCCACATGTCACTACTCAGTCTGACTGAGCGCCTCCAGGAGAGAGGCCCAAGCAAGACGCGCCCCGAGGAGCGTCTTGCCACATGTCAACAATGGGTCTTACTGAGGGCCTCCAGGAGAGAAGCCCAAGCAAGACGCGCCCCGAGGAGTGTCTTGCCACATGTCAGCACTCGGTCTGACTGAGCGCCTCCAGGAGAGAGGCCAAAGCAAGACGCGCCCCAAGGAGTGTCTTGCCACATGTCAACACTGGGTCTGACTGAGCGCCTCCAGGAGAGAGGCCCAAGCAAGACGCGCCCCAAGGAGCGTCTTGCCACATGTCAGCACTGGGTCTGACTGAGCGCCTCCAGGAGAGAGGCCCCAGCAAGACGCGCCCCGAGGAGCGTCTTGCCACATGTCAACAATGGGTCTGACTGAGGGCCTCCAGGAGACAGGCCCAAGCAAGATGCGCCCGGAGGAGCGTCTTGCCACATGTCAACACTGGGTCTGACAGAGGGCCTCCAGGAGAGAGGCCCAAGCAAGACGCGCCCCGAGGAGCGTCTTGCCACATGTCACCTCTGGTTCTGACTGAGCTCCTCCAGGAGAGAGGCCCAAGCAAGACGCGCCCCGAGGAGCGTCTTGTCACATGTCAACACTGGGTCTGTCTGAGCGCCTCCAGGAGAGAATGCCCAAGCAAGACGCGCCCCGAGGAGCGTCTTGCCACATGTCAAAACTGGGTCTGACTGAGCGCCTCCAGGAGAGAGGCCCAAGCAAGATGCGGCCGGAGGAGCGTCAGGCCACATGTCACTACTCATTCTGACTGAGCGCCTCCAGGAGAGAGGCCCAAGCAAGACGCGCCCCGAGGAGCGTCTTGCCACGTGTCAACACTGGGTCTGATTGAGGGCCTTCTGGAGAGAGGCCCAAGCAAGACGCGCCCCGAGGAGCGTCTTGCCACATGTCACCACTTGGTCTGACTGACCACCTCCATTAGAGAGGCCCAAGCAACACGCGCCCCGAGGAGCGTCAGGCCACATGTCACTACTCAGTCTGACTGAGCGCCTCCAGGAGAGAGGCCCAAGCAAGACGCGCCCCGAGGAGCGTCTTGCCACATGTCAACAATGGGTCTTACTGAGGGCCTCCAGGAGAGAAGCCCAAGCAAGACGCGCCCCGAGGAGTGTCTTGCCACATGTCAGCACTCGGTCTGACTGAGCGCCTCCAGGAGAGAGGCCAAAGCAAGACGCGCCCCGAGGAGTGTCTTGCCACATGTCAACACTGGGTCTGACTGAGCGCCTCCAGGAGAGAGGCCCAAGCAAGACGCGCCCCAAGGAGCGTCTTGCCACATGTCAGCACTGGGTCTGACTGAGCGCCTCCAGGAGAGAGGCCCCAGCAAGACGCGCCCCGAGGAGCGTCTTGCCACATGTCAACAATGGGTCTGACTGAGGGCCTCCAGGAGACAGGCCCAAGCAAGATGCGCCCGGAGGAGCGTCTTGCCACATGTCAACACTGGGTCTGACAGAGGGCCTCCAGGAGAGAGGCCCAAGCAAGACGCGCCCCGAGGAGCGTCTTGCCACATGTCACCTCTGGTTCTGACTGAGCTCCTCCAGGAGAGAGGCCCCAGCAAGACGCGCCCAGAGGAGCGTCTTGCCTTTTGTCAGCACTCGGTCTGACTGAGCGCCTCCAGGAGAGAGGCCCAAGCAAGACGCGCCCCGAGGAGCGTCTTGCCACATGTCAACAATGGGTCTGACTGAGGGCCTCCAGGAGAGAGGCCCAAGCAAGATGGGCCCCGAGGAGCGTCTTGCCACATGTCAACAATGGGTCTGACTGAGGGCCTCCAGGAGAGAAGCCCAAGCAACACGCGGCCCGAGGAGCGTCTTGCCACATGTCAGCACTCGGTCTGACTGAGCGCCTCCAGGAGAGAGGCCAAAGCAAGACGCGCCCTGAGGAGCGTCTTGCCACATGTCAACACTGGGTCTGACAGAGGGCCTCCAGGAGAGAGGCCCAAGCAAGACGTGCCCCGAGGAGCGTCTTGCCACATGTCACCTCTGGTTCTGACTGAGCGCCTCCAGGAGAGAGGCCCAAGCAAGACGCGCCCCGAGGAGCGTCTTGTCACATGTCAACACTGGGTCTGTCTGAGCGCCTCCAGGAGAGAATGCCCAAGCAAGACGCGCCCCGAGGAGCGTCTTGCCACATGTCAAAACTGGGTCTGACTGAGCGCCTCCAGGAGAGAGGCCCAAGCAAGATGCGCCCGGAGGAGCGTCAGGCCACATGTCACTACTCATTCTGACTGAGCTCCTCCAGGAGAGAGGCCCAAGCAAGACGCGCCCCGAGGAGCGTCTTGCCACGTGTCAACACTGGGTCTGATTGAGGGCCTTCTGGAGAGAGGCCCAAGCAAGACGCGCCCCGAGGAGCGTCTTGCCACATGTCACCACTTGGTCTGACTGACCACCTCCATTAGAGAGGCCCAAGCAACACGCGCCCCGAGGAGCGTCAGGCCACATGTCACTACTCAGTCTGACTGAGCGCCTCCAGGAGAGAGGCCCAAGCAAGACGCGCCCCGAGGAGCGTCTTGCCACATGTCAACAATGGGTCTTACTGAGGGCCTCCAGGAGAGAAGCCCAAGCAAGACGCGCCCCGAGGAGTGTCTTGCCACATGTCAGCACTCGGTCTGACTGAGCGCCTCCAGGAGAGAGGCCAAAGCAAGACGCGCCCCGAGGAGTGTCTTGCCACATGTCAACACTGGGTCTGACTGAGCGCCTCCAGGAGAGAGGCCCAAGCAAGGCGCGCCCCAAGGAGCGTCTTGCCACATGTCAGCACTGGGTCTGACTGAGCGCCTCCAGGAGAGAGGTCCCAGCAAGACGCTCCCCGAGGAGAGTCTTGCCACATGTCAACAATGGGTCTGACTGAGGGCCTCCAGGAGAGAGGCCCAAGCAAGATGCGCCCGGAGGAGCGTCTTGCCACATGTCAACACTGGGTCTGACAGAGGGCCTCCAGGAGAGAGGCCCAAGCAAGACGCGCCCCGAGGAGCGTCTTGCCACATGTAGCCTCTGGTTCTGACTGAGCTCCTCCAGGAGAGAGGCCCCAGCAAGACGCGCCCAGAGGAGCGTCTTGCCACATGTCAACAATGGGTCTTACTGAGGGCCTCCAGGAGAGAGGCCCAAGCAAGATGTGCCCGGAGGAGCGTCAGGCCACATGTCACTACTCATTCTGACTGAGCGCCTCCAGGAGAGAGGCCCAAGCAAGACGCGCCCCGAGGAGCGTCTTGCCACGTGTCAACACTGGGTCTGATTGAGGGCCTTCTGGAGAGAGGCCCAAGCAAGACGCGCCCCGAGGAGCGTCTTGCCACATGTCACCACTTGGTCTGACTGACCACCTCCATTAGAGAGGCCCAAGCAACACGCGCCCCGAGGAGCGTCAGGCCACATGTCACTACTCAGTCTGACTGAGCGCCTCCAGGAGAGAGGCCCAAGCAAGACGCGCCCCGAGGAGCGTCTTGCCACGTGTCAACACTGGGTCTGATTGAGGGCCTTCTGGAGAGAGGCCCAAGCAAGACGCGCCCCGAGGAGCGTCTTGCCACATGTCACCACTTGGTCTGACTGACCACCTCCATTAGAGAGGCCCAAGCAACACGCGCCCCGAGGAGCGTCAGGCCACATGTCACTACTCAGTCTGACTGAGCGCCTCCAGGAGAGAGGCCCAAGCAAGACGCGCCCCGAGGAGCGTCTTGCCACATGTCAACACTGGGTCTGTCTGAGCGCCTCCAGGAGAGAGGCCCAAGCAAGATGCGCCCGGAGGAGCGTCAGGCCACATGTCACTACTCATTCTGACTGAGCGCCTCCAGGAGAGAGGCCCAAGCAAGACGCGCCCCGAGGAGCGTCTTGCCACGTGTCAACACTGGGTCTGATTGAGGGCCTTCTGGAGAGAGGCCCAAGCAAGATGCGCCCGGAGGAGCGTCAGGCCACATGTCACTACTCATTCTGACTGAGCGCCTCCAGGAGAGAGGCCCAAGCAAGACGCGCCCCGAGGAGCGTCTTGCCACATGTCAAAACTGGGTCTGACTGAGCGCCTCCAGGAGAGAGGCCCAAGCAAGATGCGCCCGGAGGAGCGTCAGGCCACATGTCAAAACTGGGTCTGACTGAGCGCCTCCAGGAGAGAGGCCCAAGCAAGAAGCGCCCGGAGGAGCGTCAGGCCACATGTCACTACTCATTCTGACTGAGCGCCTCCAGGAGAGAGGCCCAAGCAAGACGCGCCCCGAGGAGCGTCTTGCCACATGTCAACAATGGGTCTGATTGAGGGCCTTCTGGAGAGAGGCCCAAGCAAGACGCGCCCCGAGGAGTGTCTTGCCACATGTCAGCACTCGGTCTGACTGAGCGCCTCCAGGAGAGAGGCCAAAGCAAGACGCGCCCCGAGGAGTGTCTTGCCACATGTCAACACTGGGTCTGACTGAGCGCCTCCAGGAGAGAGGCCCAAGCAAGGCGCCCCCCAAGGAGCGTCTTGCCACATGTCAGCACTGGGTCTGACTGAGCGCCTCCAGGAGAGAGGCCCCAGCAAGACGCGCCCCGAGGAGAGTCTTGCCACATGTCAACAATGGGTCTGACTGAGGGCCTCCAGGAGAGAGGCCCAAGCAAGATGCGCCAGGAGGAGCGTCTTGCCACATGTCAACACTGGGTCTGACAGAGGGCCTCCAGGAGAGAGGCCCAAGCAAGACGCGCCCCGAGGAGCGTCTTGCCAAATGTAGCCTCTGGTTCTGACTGAGCTCCTCCAGGAGAGAGGCCCCAGCAAGACGCCTTTGAGGAGCGTCTTGCCACATGTGCACAATGGGTCTTACTGAGGGCCTCCAGGAGAGAAGCCCAAGCAAGACACGCCCCGATGAGCTTCCTGCCACATGTCAGCACTCGGTCTGACTGAGCGCCTCCAGGAGAGAGGCCCAAGCAAGACGCGCCCCGAGGAGCGTCTTGCCACGTGTCAACACTGGGTCTGATTGAGGGCCTTCTGGAGAGAGGCCCAAGCAAGACGCGCCCCGAGGAGCGTTTTGCCACTTGTCACCACTTGGTCTGACTGAGCCCCTCCAGGAGAGAGGCCCAAGCAAGACGCGCCCCGAGGAGCGTCTTGCCACATGTCAACAATGGGTCTGACTGAGGGCCTCCAGGAGAGAAGCCCAAGCAAGACACGCCCCGAGGAGCTTCTTGCCACATGTCAGCACTCGGTCTGACTGAGCGCCTCCAGGAGAGAGGCCCAAGCAAGACGCGCCCCGAGGAGCGTCTTGCCTTTTGTCAGCACTCGGTCTGACTGAGCGCCTCCAGGAGAGAGGCCAAAGCAAGACGCGCCCCGAGGAGCGTCTTGCCACATGTCAACAATGGGTCTGACTGAGGGCCTCCAGGAGAGAGGCCCAAGCAAGATGGGCCCCGAGGAGCGTTTTGCCACATGTCAACAATGGGTCTGACTGAGGGCCTCCAGGAGAGAAGCCCAAGCAACACGCGGCCCGAGGAGCGTCTTGCCACATGTCAGCACTCGGTCTGACTGAGCGCCTCCAGGAGAGAGGCCAAAGCAAGACGCGCCCTGAGGAGCGTCTTGACACATGTCAACACTGGGTCTGACAGAGGGCCTCCATGAGAGAGGCCCAAGCAAGACGCGCCCCGAGGAGTGTCTTGCCACATGTCAACACTGGGTCTGACAGAGGGCCTCCAGGAGAGAGGCCCAAGCAAGACACGCCCCGAGGAGCGTCAGGCCACATGTCACTACTCATTCTGACTGAGCGCCTCCAGGAGAGAGGCCCAAGCAAGACGCGCCCCGAGGAGCGTCTTGCCACGTGTCAACACTGGGTCTGATTGAGGGCCTTCTGGAGAGAGGCCCAAGCAAGACGCGCCCCGAGGAGCGTCTTGCCACATGTCACCACTTGGTCTGACTGAGCGCCTCCAGGAGAGAGGCCCAAGCAAGACGCGCCCCGAGGAGCGTCTTGCCACATGTCAACAATGGGTCTTACTGAGGGCCTCCAGGAGAGAAGCCCAAGCAAGACACGCCCCGAGGAGCTTCTTGCCACATGTCAGCACTCGGTCTGACTGAGCGCCTCCAGCAGAGAGGCCCAAGCAAGACGCGCCCCGAGGAGCGTCTTGCCACGTGTCAACACTGGGTCTGATTGAGGGCCTTCTGGAGAGAGGCCCAAGCAAGACGCGCCCCGAGGAGCGTTTTGCCACATGTCACCACTTGGTCTGACTGAGCGCCTCCAGGAGAGAGGCCCAAGCAAGATGCGCCCCGAGGAGCGTCTTGCCACATGTCAACAATGGGTCTTACTGAGGGCCTCCAGGAGAGAAGCCCAAGCAAGACGCGCCCCGAGGAGCTTCTTGCCACATGTCAGCACTCGGTCTGACTGAGCGCCTCCAGGAGAGAGGCCAAAGCAAGACGCGCCCCGAGGAGCGTCTTGACACATGTCAACACTGGGTCTGACAGAGGGCCTCCATGAGAGAGGCCCAAGCAAGACGCGGCCCGAGGAGCGTCTTGCCACATGTCAACACTGGGTCTGACTGAGCGCCTCCAGGAGAGAGGCCAAAGCAAGACGCGCCCCGAGGAGCGTCTTGCCACATGTCAGCACTGGGTCTGACTGATCGCCTCCAGCAGAGAGGCCCCAGCAAGACGCGCCCCGAGGAGTGTCTTGCCTTATGTCAGCACTCGGTCTGACTGAGCGCCTCCAGGAGAGAGGCCCAAGCAAGACGCGCCCCGAGGAGCGTCTTGCCACATGTCAACAATGGGTCTGACTGAGGGCCTCCAGGAGAGAGGCCCAAGCAAGATGCGCCCGGAGGAGCGTCTTGCCACATGTCAACACTGGGTCTGACAGAGGGCCTCCAGGAGAGAGGCCCAAGCAAGACGCGCCCCGAGGAGCGTCTTGTCACATGTCAACACTGGGTCTGTCTGAGCGCCTCCAGGAGAGAAGCCCAAGCAAGACGCGCCCGAGGAGCGTCTTGCCACATGTCACCTCTGGTTCTGACTGAGCGCCTCCAGGAGAGAGGCCCAAGCAAGAAGCGCCCCGAGGAGCTTCTTGCCACATGTCAACAATGGGTCTGACTGAGGGCCTCCAGGAGAGAAGCCCAAGCAAGACGCGCCCCGAGGAGCGTCTTGCCACATGTCAACACTGGGTCTGATTGAGCGCCTCCAGGAGAGAGGCCCAAGCAAGACGCACCCCGAGGAGCGTCTAGCCACAAGTCACTACTTGGTCTGACTGAGCGCCTCCAGGAGAGAGGTCCAAGCAACACGCGCCCCGAGGAGCGTCTTGCCACATGTCACTACTCGGTCTGACTGAGCGCCTCCAGGAGAGAGGCCCAAGCAAGACGTGCCCGAGGAGCGTCTTGCCACATGTCAACAATGGGTCTGACTGAGGGCCTCCAGGAGAGAAGCCCAAGCAAGAAGCGCCACGAGGAGCGTCTTGCCACATGTCAACACTGGGTCTGACTGAGCGCCTCCAGGAGAGAGGCCCAAGCAAGACACGCCCCGAGGAAAGTCTTGACACATGTCAACACTGGGTCTGACTGAGGGCCACCATTAGAGAAGCCCAAGCAAGTCGCGCCCCGAGGGGAGTCTTGCCACATGTCAACACTGGGTCTGACAGAGGGCATCCAGGAGAGAGGCCCAAGCAATACACGCCCCGAGGAGCGTTTTGCCACATGTCAACAATGGGTCTGACTGAGGGCCTCCAGGAGAGAAGCCAAAGCAAGACGCGCCCCGAGGAGTGTCTTGCCACATGTCAACACTGTGTCTGACTGAGCGCCTCCAGGAGAGAGGCCCAAGCAAGACGCGCCCCGAGGAGCGTTTTGCCACGTGTCAACACTGGGTCTGACTTAGCTCCTCCAGGAGAGAGGCCCAAGCAAGATGAGCCCAGAGGAGCGTCTTGCCACGTGTCACCACTGGGTCTGATTGAGCACCTCCAGGAGAGAGGCCCCAGCAAGACGCGCCCCTAGGAGCGTCTTGCCTTATGTCAGCACTCGGTCTGACTGAGCGCCTCCAGGAGAGAGGCCCAAGCAAGACGCGCACGAGGAGCGTCTTGCCACATGTCACTACTCGGTCTAACTGATCGCCTCCAGTAGAGAGGTCCAAGCAAGACGCGCCCCGAGGAGCGTCTTGCCGAATGTCACTACTCGGTCTGACTGAGCACCTCCAGGAGGGAGGTCCAAGCAAGACGCGCCCCGAGGAGCGTCTTGCCACATGTCACTACTCGGTGTGACTGAGCGCCTCCAGGAGAGAGGCCCAAGCAAGACGTGCCCCGAGGAGCGTCTTGCCACATGTCAACAATGGGTCTGACTGAGGGCCTCCAGGAGAGAAGCCCAAGCAAGACTCGCCCAGAGGAGCGTCTTGCCACATGTCAACACTGGGACTGACTGAGCGCCTCCAGGACAGAGGCCCAAGAAAGACACGCCCCGAGGAGCGTCTTGACACATGTCAACACTGGGTCGGACTGAGGGCCTCCATGAGAGAAGCCCAAGCAAGACGCGCCCCGAGGAGAGTCTTGCCACATGTCAACACTGGGTCTGACTGAGCGCCTCCAGGTGAGAGGCCCAAGCAAGACGCGCCCCGAGGAGCGTCTTGCCACATGTCAGCACTGGGTCTGACTGAGCGCCTCCACGAGAGAGGCCCCAGCAAGACGCGCCCCGAGGAGCGTCTTGCCTTATGTCAGCACTCGGTCTGACTGAGCGCCTCCAGGAGAGAGGCCCAAGCAAGACGCGCCCCGAGGAGCGTCTTGCCACATGTCAACAATGGGTCTGACTGAGGGCCTTCAGGAGAGAGGCCCAAGCAAGATGCGCCCCGAGGAGCGTCTTGCCACATGTCAACACTGGGTCTGACAGAGGGCCTCCAGGAGAGAGGCCCAAGCAAGACGCGCCCCGAGGAGCGTCTTGCCACATGTCACCTCTGTTTCTGACTGAGCGCCTCCAGGAGAGAAGCCCAAGCAAGACGCGCCCCGAGGAGCATCTTGCCACATGTCAACAATGGGTCTGACTGAGGGCCTCCAGGAGAAAAGCCCAAGCAAGACTCGCCCAGAGGAGCGTCTTGCCACATGTCAACACTCGGTCTGACAGAGGGCATTCAGGAGAGAGGCCCAAGCAATACGCGCCCCGAGGAGCGTCTTGCCACATGTCAACACTGGGTCTGACTTAGCGCCTCCAGGAGAGAGGCCCAAGCAAGACGCGCCCCGAGGAGCATCTTGCCATATGTCAGCACTGGGTCTGACTGAGCGCCTCCACGAGAGAGGCCCCAGCAAGACGCGCCCCGAGGAGCTTCTTGCCTTATGTCAGCACTCGGTCTGACTGAGCGCCTCCAGGAGAGAGGCCCAAGCAAGACGCGCCCCGAGGAGCGTCTTGCCACATGTCAACAATGGGTCTGACTGAGGGCCTCCAGGAGAGAGGCCCAAGCAAGATGCGCCCGGAGCAGCGTCTTGCCACATGTCAACACTGGGTCTGACAGAGGGCCTCCAGGAGAGAGGCCCAAGCAAGACGCGCCCCGAGGAGCGTCTTGCCACATGTCACCTCTGGTTCTGACTGAGCGCCTCCAGGAGAGAGGCCCAAGCAAGACGCGCCCCGAGGAGCGTCTTGTCACATGTCAACACTGGGTCTGTCTGAGCGCCTCCAGGAGAGAATGCCAAAGCAAGACGCGCCCCGAGGAGCGTCTTGCCACATGTCAAAACTGGGTCTGACTGAGCGCCTCCAGGAGAGAGGCCCAAGCAAGATGCGCCCGGAGGAGCGTCAGGCCACATGTCACTACTCATTCTGACTGAGCGCCTCCAGGAGAGAGGCCCAAGCAAGACGCGCCCCGAGGAGCGTCTTGCCACGTGTCAACACTGGGTCTGATTGAGGGCCTTCTGGAGAGAGGCCCAAGCAAGACGCGCCCCGAGGAGCGTCTTGCCACATGTCACCACTTGGTCTGACTGACCACCTCCATTAGAGAGGCCCAAGCAACACGCGCCCCGAGGAGCGTCAGGCCACATGTCACTACTCAGTCTGACTGAGCGCCTCCAGGAGAGAGGCCCAAGCAAGACGCGCCCCGAGGAGCGTCTTGCCACATGTCAACAATGGGTCTTACTGAGGGCCTCCAGGAGAGAAGCCCAAGCAAGACGCGCCCCGAGGAGTGTCTTGCCACATGTCAGCACTCGGTCTGACTGAGCGCCTCCAGGAGAGAGGCCAAAGCAAGACGCGCCCCGAGGAGCGTCTTGCCACATGTCAACACTGGGTCTGACTGAGCGCCTCCAGGAGAGAGGCCCAAGCAAGACGCGCCCCAAGGAGCGTCTTGCCACATGTCAGCACTGGGTCTGACTGAGCGCCTCCAGGAGAGAGGCCCCAGCAAGACGCGCCCCGAGGAGCGTCTTGCCACATGTCAACAATGGGTCTGACTGAGGGCCTCCAGGAGAGAGGCCCAAGCAAGATGGGCCCGGAGGAGCGTCTTGCCACATGTCAACACTGGGTCTGACAGAGGGCCTCCAGGAGAGAGGCCCAAGCAAGACGCGCCCCGAGGAGCGTCTTGCCACATGTCACCTCTGGTTCTGACTGAGCTCCTCCAGGAGAGAGGCCCCAGCAAGACGCGCCCAGAGGAGCGTCTTGCCTTTTGTCAGCACTCGGTCTGACTGAGCGCCTCCAGGAGAGAGGCCCAAGCAAGACGCGCCCCGAGGAGCGTCTTGCCACATGTCAACAATGGGTCTGACTGAGGGCCTCCAGGAGAGAGGCCCAAGCAAGATGGGCCCCGAGGAGCGTCTTGCCACATGTCAACAATGGGTCTGACTGAGGGCCTCCAGGAGAGAAGCCCAAGCAACACACGGCCCGAGGAGCGTCTTGCCACATGTCAGCACTCGGTCTGACTGAGCGCCTCCAGGAGAGAGGCCAAAGCAAGACGCGCCCTGAGGAGCGTCTTGACACATGTCAACACTGGGTCTGACAGAGGGCCTCCATGAGAGAGGCCCAAGCAAGACGCGCCCCGAGGAGTGTCTTGCCACATGTCAACACTGGGTCTGACAGAGGGCCTCCAGGAGAGAGGCCCAAGCAAGACGCGCCCCGAGGAGCGTCAGGCCACATGTCACTACTCATTCTGACTGAGCGCCTCCAGGAGAGAGGCCCAAGCAAGACGCACCCCGAGGAGCGTCTTGCCACATGTCACCACTTGGTCTGACTGAACGCCTCCAGGAGAGAGGCCCAAGCAAGACGCGCCCCGAGGAGCGTCTTGCCACATGTCAACAATGGGTCTTACTGAGGGCCTCCAGGAGAGAAGCCCAAGCAAGACACGCCCCGATGAGCTTCCTGCCACATGTCAGCACTCGGTCTGACTGAGCGCCTCCAGGAGAGAGGCCCAAGGAAGACGCGCCCCGAGGAGCGTCTTGCCACGTGTCAACACTGGGTCTGATTGAGGGCCTTCTGGAGAGAGGCCCAAGCAAGACGCGCCCCGAGGAGCGTTTTGCCACTTGTCACCACTTGGTCTGACTGAGCGCCTCCAGGAGAGAGGCCCAAGCAAGACGCGCCCCGAGGAGCGTCTTGCCACATGTCAGCACTCGGTCTGACTGAGCGCCTCCAGGAGAGAGGCCCAAGCAAGACGCGCCCCGAGGAGCGTCTTGCCTTTTGTCAGCACTCGGTCTGACTGAGCGCCTCCAGGAGAGAGGCCCAAGCAAGACGCGCCCCGAGGAGCGTCTTGCCACATGTCAACAATGGGTCTGACTGAGGGCCTCCAGGAGAGAGGCCCAAGCAAGATGGGCCCCGAGGAGCGTTTTGCCACATGTCAACAATGGGTCTGACTGAGGGCCTCCAGGAGAGAAGCCCAAGCAACACGCGGCCCGAGGAGCGTCTTGCCACATGTCAGCACTCGGTCTGACTGAGCGCCTCCAGGAGAGAGGCCAAAGCAAGACGCGCCCTGAGGAGCGTCTTGACACATGTCAACACTGGGTCTGACAGAGGGCCTCCATGAGAGAGGCCCAAGCAAGACGCGCCCCGAGGAGTGTCTTGCCACATGTCAACACTGGGTCTGACAGAGGGCCTCCAGGAGAGAGGCCCAAGCAAGACACGCCCCGAGGTGCGTCAGTTCACATGTCACTACTCATTCTGACTGAGCGCCTCCAGGAGAGAGGCCCAAGCAAGACGCGCCCCGAGGAGCGTCTTGCCACATGTCAACAATGGGTCTTACTGAGGGCCTCCAGGAGAGAAGCCCAAGCAAGACACGCCCCGAGGAGCTTCTTGCCACATGTCAGCACTCGGTCTGACTGAGCGCCTCCAGCAGAGAGGCCCAAGCAAGACGCGCCCCGAGGAGCGTCTTGCCACGTGTCAACACTGGGTCTGATTGAGGGCCTTCTGGAGAGAGGCCCAAGCAAGACGCGCCCCGAGGAGCGTTTTGCCACATGTCACCACTTGGTCTGACTGAGCGCCTCCAGGAGAGAGGCCCAAGCAAGATGCGCCCCGAGGAGCGTCTTGCCACATGTCAACAATGGGTCTTACTGAGGGCCTCCAGGAGAGAAGCCCAAGCAAGACGCGCCCCGAGGAGCTTCTTGCCACATGTCAGCACTCGGTCTGACTGAGCGCCTCCAGGAGAGAGGCCAAAGCAAGACGCGCCCCGAGGAGCGTCTTGACACATGTCAACACTGGGTCTGACAGAGGGCCTCCATGAGAGAGGCCCAAGCAAGACGCGCCCCGAGGAGCGTCTTGCCACATGTCAACACTGGGTCTGACTGAGCGCCTCCAGGAGAGAGGCCAAAGCAAGACGCGCCCCGAGGAGCGTCTTGCCACATGTCAGCACTGGGTCTGACTGATCGCCTCCAGGAGAGAGGCCCCAGCAAGACGCGCCCCGAGGAGTGTCTTGCCTTATGTCAGCACTCGGTCTGACTGAGCGCCTCCAGGAGAGAGGCCCAAGCAAGACGCGCCCCGAGGAGCGTCTTGCCACATGTCAACAATGGGTCTGACTGAGGGCCTCCAGGAGAGAGGCCCAAGCAAGATGCGCCCGGAGGAGCGTCTTGCCACATGTAAACACTGGGTCTGACAGAGGGCCTCCAGGAGAGAGGCCCAAGCAAGACGCGCCCCGAGGAGCGTCTTGTCACATGTCAACACTGGGTCCGTCTGAGCGCCTCCAGGAGAGAAGCCCAAGCAAGACGCGCCCGAGGAGTGTCTTGCCACATGTCAGCACTGGGTCTGACTGAGCGCCTCCAGGAGAGAGGCCCCAGCAAGACGCGCCCCGAGGAGTGTCTTGCCTTATGTCAGCACTCGGTCTGACTGAGCGCCTCCAGGAGAGAGGCCCAAGCAAGACGCGCCCCGAGGAGCGTCTTGCCACATGTCAACAATGGGTCTGACTGAGGGCCTCCAGGAGAGAGGCCCAAGCAAGATGCGCCCCGAGGAGCGTCTTGCCAAATGTCAGCACTGGGTCTGACTGAGCGCCTCCACGAGAGAGGCCCCAGCAAGACGCGCCCCGAGGAGCGTCTTGCCTTATGTCAGCACTCGGTCTGACTGAGCGCCTCTAGGAGAGAGGCCCAAGCAAGACGCGCCCCGAGGAGCGTCTTGCCACATGTCAACAATGGGTCTGACTGAGGGCCTCCAGGAGAGAGGCCCAAGCAAGATTCGCCCGGAGCAGCGTCTTGCCACATGTCAACACTGGGTCTGACAGAGGGCCTCCAGGAGAGAGGCCCAAGCAGGACGCGCCCCGAGGAGCGTCTTGCCACATGTCACCTCTGGTTCTGACTGAGTGCCTCCAGGAGAGAGGCCCAAGCAAGACGCGCCCCGAGGAGCGTCTTGTCACATGTCAACACTGGGTCTGTCTGAGCGCCTCCAGGAGAGAATGCCCAAGCAAGACGCGCCCCGAGGAGCGTCTTGCCACATGTCAACACTGGGTCTGACTGAGCGCCTCCAGGAGAGAGGCCCAAGGTAGATGCGCCCGGAGGAGCGTCAGGCCACATGTCACTACTCATTCTGACTGAGCGCCTCCAGGAGAGAGGCCCAAGCAAGACGCGCCCCGAGGAGCGTCTTGCCACGTGTCAACACTGGGTCTGATTGAGGGCCTTCTGGAGAGAGGCCCAAGCAAGACGCGCCCCGAGGAGCGTCTTGCCACATGTCACCACTTGGTCTGACTGACCACCTCCATTAGAGAGGCCCAAGCAACACGCGCCCCGAGGAGCGTCAGGCCACATGTCACTACTCAGTCTGACTGAGCGCCTCCAGGAGAGAGGCCCAAGCAAGATGCGCCCCGAGGAGGGTCTTGCCACATGTCAACAATGGGTCTTACTGAGGGCCTCCAGGAGAGAAGCCCAAGCAAGACGCGCCCCGAGGAGTGTCTTGCCACATGTCAGCACTCGGTCTGACTGAGCGCCTCCAGGAGAGAGGCCAAAGCAAGACGCGCCCCGAGGAGCGTCTTGCCACATGTCAACACTGGGTCTGACTGAGCGCCTCCAGGAGAGAGGCCCAAGCAAGACGCGCCCCGAGGAGCGTCTTGCCACATGTCAGCACTGGGTCTGACTGAGCGCCTCCAGGAGAGAGGCCCCAGCAAGACGCGCCCCGAGGAGCGTCTTGCCTTATGTCAGCACTCGGTCTGACTGAGCGCCTCCAGGAGAGAGGCCCAAGCAAGACGCGCCCCGAGGAGCGTCTTGCCACATGTCAACAATGGATCTGACTGAGGGCCTCCAGGAGAGAGGCCCAAGCAAGATGCGCCCGGAGGAGCGTCTTGCCACATGTCACCTCTGGTTCTGACTGAGCTCCTCCAGGAGAGAGGCCCCAGCAAGACGCGCCCCGAGGAGCGTCTTGCCTTTTGTCAGCACTCGGTCTGACTGAGCGCCTCCAGGAGAGAGGCCCAAGCAAGACGCGCCCCGAGGAGCGTCTTGCCACATGTCAACAATGGGTCTGACTGAGGGCCTCCAGGAGAGAGGCCCAAGCAAGATGGGCCCCGAGGAGCGTCTTGCCACATGTCAACAATGGGTCTGACTGAGGGCCTCCAGGAGAGAAGCCCAAGCAACACGCGGCCCGAGGAGCGTCTTGCCACATGTCAGCACTCGGTCTGACTGAGCGCCTCCAGGAGAGAGGCCAAAGCAAGACGCGCCCTGAGGAGCGTCTTGACACATGTCAACACTGGGTCTGACAGAGGGCCTCCATGAGAGAGGCCCAAGCAAGACGCGCCCCGAGGAGTGTCTTGCCACATGTCAACACTGGGTCTGACAGAGGGCCTCCAGGAGAGAGGCCCAAGCAAGACGCGCCCCGAGGAGCGTCAGGCCACATGTCACTACTCATTCTGACTGAGCGCCTCCAGGAGAGAGGCCCAAGCAAGACGCGCCCCGAGGAGCGTCTTGCCACGTGTCAACACTGGGTCTGATTGAGGGCCTTCTGGAGAGAGGCCCAAGCAAGACGCGCCCCGAGGAGCGTCTTGCCACATGTCACCACTTGGTCTGACTGAGCGCCTCCAGGAGAGAGGCCCAAGCAACACGCGCCCCGAGGAGCGTCTTGCCACATGTCAACAATGGGTCTTACTGAGGGCCTCCAGGAGAGAAGCCCAAGCAAGACGCGCCCCGAGGAGCGTCTTGCCACATGTCAACACTGGGTCTGACTGAGCGCCTCCAGGAGAGAGGCCAAAGCAAGACGCGCCCCGAGGAGCGTCTTGCCACATGTCAGCACTGGGTCTGACTGATCGCCTCCAGGAGAGAGGCCCCAGCAAGACGCGCCCCGAGGAGTGTCTTGCCTTATGTCAGCACTCGGTCTGACTGAGCGCCTCCAGGAGAGAGGCCCAAGCAAGACGCGCCCCGAGGAGCGTCTTGCCACATGTCAACAATGGGTCTGACTGAGGGCCTCCAGGAGAGAGGCCCAAGCAAGATGCGCCCGGAGGAGCGTCTTGCCACATGTAAACACTGGGTCTGACAGAGGGCCTCCAGGAGAGAGGCCCAAGCAAGACGCGCCCCGAGGAGCGTCTTGTCACATGTCAACACTGGGTCCGTCTGAGCGCCTCCAGGAGAGAAGCCCAAGCAAGACGCGCCCGAGGAGTGTCTTGCCACATGTCAGCACTGGGTCTGACAGAGGGCCTCCAGGAGAGAGGCCCCAGCAAGACGCGCCCCGAGGAGCGTCTTGCCTTATGTCAGCACTCGGTCTGACTGAGCGCCTCTAGGAGAGAGGCCCAAGCAAGACGCGCCCCGAGGAGCGTCTTGCCACATGTCAACAATGGGTCTGACTGAGGGCCTCCAGGAGAGAGGCCCAAGCAAGATTCGCCCGGAGCAGCGTCTTGCCACATGTCAACACTGGGACTGACAGAGGGCCTCCAGGAGAGAGGCCCAAGCAGGACGCGCCCCGAGGAGCGTCTTGCCACATGTATCCTCTGGTTCTGACTGAGCGCCTCCAGGAGAGAGGCCCAAGCAAGACGCGCCCCGAGGAGCGTCTTGTCACATGTCAACACTGGGTCTGTCTGAGCGCCTCCAGGAGAGAATGCCCAAGCAAGACGCGCCCCGAGGAGCGTCTTGCCACATGTCAACACTGAGTCTGACTGAGCGCCTCCAGGAGAGAGGCCCAAGCAAGATGCGCCCGGAGGAGCGTCAGGCCACATGTCACTACTCATTCTGACTGAGCGCCTCCAGGAGAGAGGCCCAAGCAAGACGCGCCCCGAGGAGCGTCTTGCCACGTGTCAACACTGGGTCTGATTGAGGGCCTTCTGGAGAGAGGCCCAAGCAAGACGCGCCCCGAGGAGCGTCTTGCCACATGTCACCACTTGGTCTGACTGACCACCTCCATTAGAGAGGCCCAAGCAACACGCGCCCCGAGGAGCGTCAGGCCACATGTCACTACTCAGTCTGACTGAGCGCCTCCAGGAGAGAGGCCCAAGCAAGACGCGCCCCGAGGAGGGTCTTGCCACATGTCAACAATGGGTCTTACTGAGGGCCTCCAGGAGAGAAGCCCAAGCAAGACGCGCCCCGAGGAGTGTCTTGCCACATGTCAGCACTCGGTCTGACTGAGCGCCTCCAGGAGAGAGGCCCAAGCAAGACGCGCCCCGAGGAGCGTCTTGCCACATGTCAGCACTGGGTCTGACTGAGCGCCTCCAGGAGAGAGGCCCCAGCAAGACGCGCCCCGAGGAGCGTCTTGCCTTATGTCAGCACTCGGTCTGACTGAGCGCCTCCAGGAGAGAGGCCCAAGCAAGACGCGCCCCGAGGAGCGTCTTGCCACATGTCAACAATGGATCTGACTGAGGGCCTCCAGGAGAGAGGCCCAAGCAAGATGCGCCCGGAGGAGCGTCTTGCCACATGTCACCTCTGGTTCTGACTGAGCTCCTCCAGGAGAGAGGCCCCAGCAAGACGCGCCCCGAGGAGCGTCTTGCCTTTTGTCAGCACTCGGTCTGACTGAGCGCCTCCAGGAGAGAGGCCCAAGCAAGACGCGCCCCGAGGAGCGTCTTGCCACATGTCAACAATGGGTCTGACTGAGGGCCTCCAGGAGAGAGGCCCAAGCAAGATGGGCCCCGAGGAGCGTCTTGCCACATGTCAACAATGGGTCTGACTGAGGGCCTCCAGGAGAGAAGCCCAAGCAACACGCGGCCCGAGGAGCGTCTTGCCACATGTCAGCACTCGGTCTGACTGAGCGCCTCCAGGAGAGAGGCCAAAGCAAGACGCGCCCTGAGGAGCGTCTTGACACATGTCAACACTGGGTCTGACAGAGGGCCTCCATGAGAGAGGCCCAAGCAAGACGCGCCCCGAGGAGTGTCTTGCCACATGTCAACACTGGGTCTGACAGAGGGCCTCCAGGAGAGAGGCCCAAGCAAGACGCGCCCCGAGGAGCGTCAGGCCACATGTCACTACTCATTCTGACTGAGCGCCTCCAGGAGAGAGGCCCAAGCAAGACGCGCCCCGAGGAGCGTCTTGCCACGTGTCAACACTGGGTCTGATTGAGGGCCTTCTGGAGAGAGGCCCAAGCAAGACGCGCCCCGAGGAGCGTCTTGCCACATGTCACCACTTGGTCTGACTGAGCGCCTCCAGGAGAGAGGCCCAAGCAACACGCGCCCCGAGGAGCGTCTTGCCACATGTCAACAATGGGTCTTACTGAGGGCCTCCAGGAGAGAAGCCCAAGCAAGACGCGCCCCGAGGAGCGTCTTGCCACATGTCAACACTGGGTCTGACTGAGCGCCTCCAGGAGAGAGGCCAAAGCAAGACGCGCCCCGAGGAGCGTCTTGCCACATGTCAGCACTGGGTCTGACTGATCGCCTCCAGGAGAGAGGCCCCAGCAAGACGCGCCCCGAGGAGTGTCTTGCCTTATGTCAGCACTCGGTCTGACTGAGCGCCTCCAGGAGAGAGGCCCAAGCAAGACGCGCCCCGAGGAGCGTCTTGCCACATGTCAACAATGGGTCTGACTGAGGGCCTCCAGGAGAGAGGCCCAAGCAAGATGCGCCCGGAGGAGCGTCTTGCCACATGTAAACACTGGGTCTGACAGAGGGCCTCCAGGAGAGAGGCCCAAGCAAGACGCGCCCCGAGGAGCGTCTTGTCACATGTCAACACTGGGTCCGTCTGAGCGCCTCCAGGAGAGAAGCCCAAGCAAGACGCGCCCGAGGAGTGTCTTGCCACATGTCAGCACTGGGTCTGACAGAGGGCCTCCAGGAGAGAGGCCCCAGCAAGACGCGCCCCGAGGAGCGTCTTGCCTTATGTCAGCACTCGGTCTGACTGAGCGCCTCTAGGAGAGAGGCCCAAGCAAGACGCGCCCCGAGGAGCGTCTTGCCACATGTCAACAATGGGTCTGACTGAGGGCCTCCAGGAGAGAGGCCCAAGCAAGATTCGCCCGGAGCAGCGTCTTGCCACATGTCAACACTGGGACTGACAGAGGGCCTCCAGGAGAGAGGCCCAAGCAGGACGCGCCCCGAGGAGCGTCTTGCCACATGTATCCTCTGGTTCTGACTGAGCGCCTCCAGGAGAGAGGCCCAAGCAAGACGCGCCCCGAGGAGCGTCTTGTCACATGTCAACACTGGGTCTGTCTGAGCGCCTCCAGGAGAGAATGCCCAAGCAAGACGCGCCCCGAGGAGCGTCTTGCCACATGTCAACACTGAGTCTGACTGAGCGCCTCCAGGAGAGAGGCCCAAGCAAGATGCGCCCGGAGGAGCGTCAGGCCACATGTCACTACTCATTCTGACTGAGCGCCTCCAGGAGAGAGGCCCAAGCAAGACGCGCCCCGAGGAGCGTCTTGCCACGTGTCAACACTGGGTCTGATTGAGGGCCTTCTGGAGAGAGGCCCAAGCAAGACGCGCCCCGAGGAGCGTCTTGCCACATGTCACCACTTGGTCTGACTGACCACCTCCATTAGAGAGGCCCAAGCAACACGCGCCCCGAGGAGCGTCAGGCCACATGTCACTACTCAGTCTGACTGAGCGCCTCCAGGAGAGAGGCCCAAGCAAGACGCGCCCCGAGGAGGGTCTTGCCACATGTCAACAATGGGTCTTACTGAGGGCCTCCAGGAGAGAAGCCCAAGCAAGACGCGCCCCGAGGAGTGTCTTGCCACATGTCAGCACTCGGTCTGACTGAGCGCCTCCAGGAGAGAGGCCCAAGCAAGACGCGCCCCGAGGAGCGTCTTGCCACATGTCAGCACTGGGTCTGACTGAGCGCCTCCAGGAGAGAGGCCCCAGCAAGACGCGCCCCGAGGAGCGTCTTGCCTTATGTCAGCACTCGGTCTGACTGAGCGCCTCCAGGAGAGAGGCCCAAGCAAGACGCGCCCCGAGGAGCGTCTTGCCACATGTCAACAATGGATCTGACTGAGGGCCTCCAGGAGAGAGGCCCAAGCAAGATGCGCCCGGAGGAGCGTCTTGCCACATGTCAACACTGGGTCTGACAGAGGGCCTCCAGGAGAGAGGCCCAAGCAAGACGCGCCCCGAGGAGCGTCTTGCCAGATGTCACCTCTGGTTCTGACTGAGCTCCTCCAGGAGAGAGGCCCCAGCAAGACGCGCCCCGAGGAGCGTCTTGCCTTTTGTCAGCACTCGGTCTGACTGAGCGCCTCCAGGAGAGAGGCCCAAGCAAGACGCGCCCCGAGGAGCGTCTTGCCACATGTCAACAATGGGTCTGACTGAGGGCCTCCAGGAGAGAGGCCCAAGCAAGATGGGCCCCGAGGAGCGTCTTGCCACATGTCAACAATGGGTCTGACTGAGGGCCTCCAGGAGAGAAGCCCAAGCAACACGCGGCCCGAGGAGCGTCTTGCCACATGTCAGCACTCGGTCTGACTGAGCGCCTCCAGGAGAGAGGCCAAAGCAAGACGCGCCCTGAGGAGCGTCTTGACACATGTCAACACTGGGTCTGACAGAGGGCCTCCATGAGAGAGGCCCAAGCAAGACGCGCCCCGAGGAGTGTCTTGCCACATGTCAACACTGGGTCTGACAGAGGGCCTCCAGGAGAGAGGCCCAAGCAAGACGCGCCCCGAGGAGCGTCAGGCCACATGTCACTACTCATTCTGACTGAGCGCCTCCAGGAGAGAGGCCCAAGCAAGACGCGCCCCGAGGAGCGTCTTGCCACGTGTCAACACTGGGTCTGATTGAGGGCCTTCTGGAGAGAGGCCCAAGCAAGACGCGCCCCGAGGAGCGTCTTGCCACATGTCACCACTTGGTCTGACTGAGCGCCTCCAGGAGAGAGGCCCAAGCAAGACGCGCCCCGAGGAGCGTCTTGCCACATGTCAACAATGGGTCTTACTGAGGGCCTCCAGGAGAGAAGCTCAAGCAAGACACGCCCCGAGGAGCTTCTTGCCACATGTCAGCACTCGGTCTGACTGAGCACCTCCAGGAGAGAGGCCCAAGCAAGACGCGCCCCGAGGAGCGTCTTGCCACGTGTCAACACTGGGTCTGATTGAGGGCCTTCTGGAGAGAGGCCCAAGCAAGACGCGCCCCGAGGAGCGTTTTGCCACATGTCACCACTTGGTCTGACTGAGCGCCTCCAGGAGAGAGGCCCAAGCAAGACGCGCCCCGAGGAGCGTCTTGCCACATGTCAACAATGGGTCTGACTGAGGGCCTCCAGGAGAGAAGCCCAAGCAAAACACGCCCCGAGGAGCTTCTTGCCACATGTCAGCACTCGGTCTGACTGAGCGCCTCCAGGAGAGAGGCCCAAGCAAGACGCGCCCCGAGGAGCGTCTTGCCTTTTGTCAGCACTCGGTCTGACTGAGCGCCTCCAGGAGAGAGGCCCAAGCAAGACGCGCCCCGAGGAGCGTCTTGCCACATGTCAACAATGGGTCTGACTGAGGGCCTCCAGGAGAGAGGCCCAAGCAAGATGGGCCCCGAGGAGCGTTTTGCCACATGTCAACAATGGGTCTGACTGAGGGCCTCCAGGAGAGAAGCCCAAGCAACACGCGGCCCTAGAAGCGTCTTGCCACATGTCAGCACTCGGTCTGACTGAGCGCCTCCAGGAGAGAGGCCAAAGCAAGACGCGCCCTGAGGAGCGTCTTGACACATGTCAACACTGGGTCTGACAGAGGGCCTCCATGAGAGAGGCCCAAGCAAGACGCGCCCCGAGGAGTGTCTTGCCACATGTCAACACTGGGTCTGACAGAGGGCCTCCAGGAGAGAGGCCCAAGCAAGACGCGCCCCGAGGAGCGTCAGGCCACATGTCACTACTCATTCTGACTGAGCGCCTCCAGGAGAGAGGCCCAAGCAAGACGCGCCCCGAGGAGCGTCTTGCCACGTGTCAACACTGGGTCTGATTGAGGGCCTTCTGGAGAGAGGCCCAAGCAAGACGCGCCCCGAGGAGCGTCTTGCCACATGTCACCACTTGGTCTGACTGAGCGCCTCCAGGAGAGAGGCCCAAGCAAGACGCGCCCCGAGGAGCGTCTTGCCACATGTCAACAATGGGTCTTACTGAGGGCCTCCAGGAGAGAAGCCCAAGCAAGACGCGCCCCGAGGAGCGTCTTGCCACATGTCAACAATGGGTCTTACTGAGGGCCTCCAGGAGAGAAGCCCAAGCAAGACGCGCCCCGAGGAGCTTCTTAGCACATGTCAGCACTCGGTCTGACTGAGCGCCTCCAGGAGAGAGGCCAAAGCAAGACGCGCCCCGAGGAGCGTCTTGACACATGTCAACACTGGGTCTGACAGAGGGCCTCCATGAGAGAGGCCCAAGCAAGACGCGCCCCGAGGAGCGTCTTGCCACATGTCAACACTGGGTCTGACTGAGCGCCTCCAGGAGAGAGGCCAAAGCAAGACGCGCCCTGAGGAGCGTCTTGCCACATGTCAGCACTGGGTCTGACTGAGCGCCTCCAGGAGAGAGGCCCCAGCAAGAAGCGCCCCGAGGAGTGTCTTGCCTTATGTCAGCACTCGGTCTGACTGAGCGCCTCCAGGAGAGAGGCCAAAGCAAGACGCGCCCTGAGGAGCGTCTTGCCACATGTCAACAATGGGTCTGACTGAGGGCCTCCAGGAGAGAGGCCCAAGCAAGATGGGCCCCGAGGAGCGTCTTGCCACATGTCAACAATGGGTCTGACTGAGGGCCTCCAGGAGAGAAGCCCAAGCAACACGCGGCCCGAGGAGCGTCTTGCCACATGTCAGCACTCGGTCTGACTGAGCGCCTCCAGGAGAGAGGCCAAAGCAAGACGCGCCCTGAGGAGCGTCTTGACACATGTCAACACTGGGTCTGACAGAGGGCCTCCATGAGAGAGGCCCAAGCAAGACGCGCCCCGAGGAGTGTCTTGCCACATGTCAACACTGGGTCTGACAGAGGGCCTCCAGGAGAGAGGCCCAAGCAAGACGCGCCCCGAGGAGCGTCAGGCCACATGTCACTACTCATTCTGACTGAGCGCCTCCAGGAGAGAGGCCCAAGCAAGACGCGCCCCGAGGAGCGTCTTGCCACGTGTCAACACTGGGTCTGATTGAGGGCCTTCTGGAGAGAGGCCCAAGCAAGACGCGCCCCGAGGAGCGTCTTGCCACATGTCACCACTTGGTCTGACTGAGCGCCTCCAGGAGAGAGGCCCAAGCAACACGCGCCCCGAGGAGCGTCTTGCCACATGTCAACAATGGGTCTTACTGAGGGCCTCCAGGAGAGAAGCCCAAGCAAGACGCGCCCCGAGGAGCGTCTTGCCACATGTCAACACTGGGTCTGACTGAGCGCCTCCAGGAGAGAGGCCAAAGCAAGACGCGCCCCGAGGAGCGTCTTGCCACATGTCAGCACTGGGTCTGACTGATCGCCTCCAGGAGAGAGGCCCCAGCAAGACGCGCCCCGAGGAGTGTCTTGCCTTATGTCAGCACTCGGTCTGACTGAGCGCCTCCAGGAGAGAGGCCCAAGCAAGACGCGCCCCGAGGAGCGTCTTGCCACATGTCAACAATGGGTCTGACTGAGGGCCTCCAGGAGAGAGGCCCAAGCAAGATGCGCCCGGAGGAGCGTCTTGCCACATGTAAACACTGGGTCTGACAGAGGGCCTCCAGGAGAGAGGCCCAAGCAAGACGCGCCCCGAGGAGCGTCTTGTCACATGTCAACACTGGGTCCGTCTGAGCGCCTCCAGGAGAGAAGCCCAAGCAAGACGCGCCCGAGGAGTGTCTTGCCACATGTCAGCACTGGGTCTGACAGAGGGCCTCCAGGAGAGAGGCCCCAGCAAGACGCGCCCCGAGGAGCGTCTTGCCTTATGTCAGCACTCGGTCTGACTGAGCGCCTCTAGGAGAGAGGCCCAAGCAAGACGCGCCCCGAGGAGCGTCTTGCCACATGTCAACAATGGGTCTGACTGAGGGCCTCCAGGAGAGAGGCCCAAGCAAGATTCGCCCGGAGCAGCGTCTTGCCACATGTCAACACTGGGACTGACAGAGGGCCTCCAGAGAGAGGCCCAAGCAGGACGCGCCCCGAGGAGCGTCTTGCCACATGTATCCTCTGGTTCTGACTGAGCGCCTCCAGGAGAGAGGCCCAAGCAAGACGCGCCCCGAGGAGCGTCTTGTCACATGTCAACACTGGGTCTGTCTGAGCGCCTCCAGGAGAGAATGCCCAAGCAAGACGCGCCCCGAGGAGCGTCTTGCCACATGTCAACACTGAGTCTGACTGAGCGCCTCCAGGAGAGAGGCCCAAGCAAGATGCGCCCGGAGGAGCGTCAGGCCACATGTCACTACTCATTCTGACTGAGCGCCTCCAGGAGAGAGGCCCAAGCAAGACGCGCCCCGAGGAGCGTCTTGCCACGTGTCAACACTGGGTCTGATTGAGGGCCTTCTGGAGAGAGGCCCAAGCAAGACGCGCCCCGAGGAGCGTCTTGCCACATGTCACCACTTGGTCTGACTGACCACCTCCATTAGAGAGGCCCAAGCAACACGCGCCCCGAGGAGCGTCAGGCCACATGTCACTACTCAGTCTGACTGAGCGCCTCCAGGAGAGAGGCCCAAGCAAGACGCGCCCCGAGGAGGGTCTTGCCACATGTCAACAATGGGTCTTACTGAGGGCCTCCAGGAGAGAAGCCCAAGCAAGACGCGCCCCGAGGAGTGTCTTGCCACATGTCAGCACTCGGTCTGACTGAGCGCCTCCAGGAGAGAGGCCCAAGCAAGACGCGCCCCGAGGAGCGTCTTGCCACATGTCAGCACTGGGTCTGACTGAGCGCCTCCAGGAGAGAGGCCCCAGCAAGACGCGCCCCGAGGAGCGTCTTGCCTTATGTCAGCACTCGGTCTGACTGAGCGCCTCCAGGAGAGAGGCCCAAGCAAGACGCGCCCCGAGGAGCGTCTTGCCACATGTCAACAATGGATCTGACTGAGGGCCTCCAGGAGAGAGGCCCAAGCAAGATGCGCCCGGAGGAGCGTCTTGCCACATGTCACCTCTGGTTCTGACTGAGCTCCTCCAGGAGAGAGGCCCCAGCAAGACGCGCCCCGAGGAGCGTCTTGCCTTTTGTCAGCACTCGGTCTGACTGAGCGCCTCCAGGAGAGAGGCCCAAGCAAGACGCGCCCCGAGGAGCGTCTTGCCACATGTCAACAATGGGTCTGACTGAGGGCCTCCAGGAGAGAGGCCCAAGCAAGATGGGCCCCGAGGAGCGTCTTGCCACATGTCAACAATGGGTCTGACTGAGGGCCTCCAGGAGAGAAGCCCAAGCAACACGCGGCCCGAGGAGCGTCTTGCCACATGTCAGCACTCGGTCTGACTGAGCGCCTCCAGGAGAGAGGCCAAAGCAAGACGCGCCCTGAGGAGCGTCTTGACACATGTCAACACTGGGTCTGACAGAGGGCCTCCATGAGAGAGGCCCAAGCAAGACGCGCCCCGAGGAGTGTCTTGCCACATGTCAACACTGGGTCTGACAGAGGGCCTCCAGGAGAGAGGCCCAAGCAAGACGCGCCCCGAGGAGCGTCAGGCCACATGTCACTACTCATTCTGACTGAGCGCCTCCAGGAGAGAGGCCCAAGCAAGACGCGCCCCGAGGAGCGTCTTGCCACGTGTCAACACTGGGTCTGATTGAGGGCCTTCTGGAGAGAGGCCCAAGCAAGACGCGCCCCGAGGAGCGTCTTGCCACATGTCACCACTTGGTCTGACTGAGCGCCTCCAGGAGAGAGGCCCAAGCAACACGCGCCCCGAGGAGCGTCTTGCCACATGTCAACAATGGGTCTTACTGAGGGCCTCCAGGAGAGAAGCCCAAGCAAGACGCGCCCCGAGGAGCGTCTTGCCACATGTCAACACTGGGTCTGACTGAGCGCCTCCAGGAGAGAGGCCAAAGCAAGACGCGCCCCGAGGAGCGTCTTGCCACATGTCAGCACTGGGTCTGACTGATCGCCTCCAGGAGAGAGGCCCCAGCAAGACGCGCCCCGAGGAGTGTCTTGCCTTATGTCAGCACTCGGTCTGACTGAGCGCCTCCAGGAGAGAGGCCCAAGCAAGACGCGCCCCGAGGAGCGTCTTGCCACATGTCAACAATGGGTCTGACTGAGGGCCTCCAGGAGAGAGGCCCAAGCAAGATGCGCCCGGAGGAGCGTCTTGCCACATGTAAACACTGGGTCTGACAGAGGGCCTCCAGGAGAGAGGCCCAAGCAAGACGCGCCCCGAGGAGCGTCTTGTCACATGTCAACACTGGGTCCGTCTGAGCGCCTCCAGGAGAGAAGCCCAAGCAAGACGCGCCCGAGGAGTGTCTTGCCACATGTCAGCACTGGGTCTGACAGAGGGCCTCCAGGAGAGAGGCCCCAGCAAGACGCGCCCCGAGGAGCGTCTTGCCTTATGTCAGCACTCGGTCTGACTGAGCGCCTCTAGGAGAGAGGCCCAAGCAAGACGCGCCCCGAGGAGCGTCTTGCCACATGTCAACAATGGGTCTGACTGAGGGCCTCCAGGAGAGAGGCCCAAGCAAGATTCGCCCGGAGCAGCGTCTTGCCACATGTCAACACTGGGACTGACAGAGGGCCTCCAGGAGAGAGGCCCAAGCAGGACGCGCCCCGAGGAGCGTCTTGCCACATGTATCCTCTGGTTCTGACTGAGCGCCTCCAGGAGAGAGGCCCAAGCAAGACGCGCCCCGAGGAGCGTCTTGTCACATGTCAACACTGGGTCTGTCTGAGCGCCTCCAGGAGAGAATGCCCAAGCAAGACGCGCCCCGAGGAGCGTCTTGCCACATGTCAACACTGAGTCTGACTGAGCGCCTCCAGGAGAGAGGCCCAAGCAAGATGCGCCCGGAGGAGCGTCAGGCCACATGTCACTACTCATTCTGACTGAGCGCCTCCAGGAGAGAGGCCCAAGCAAGACGCGCCCCGAGGAGCGTCTTGCCACGTGTCAACACTGGGTCTGATTGAGGGCCTTCTGGAGAGAGGCCCAAGCAAGACGCGCCCCGAGGAGCGTCTTGCCACATGTCACCACTTGGTCTGACTGACCACCTCCATTAGAGAGGCCCAAGCAACACGCGCCCCGAGGAGCGTCAGGCCACATGTCACTACTCAGTCTGACTGAGCGCCTCCAGGAGAGAGGCCCAAGCAAGACGCGCCCCGAGGAGGGTCTTGCCACATGTCAACAATGGGTCTTACTGAGGGCCTCCAGGAGAGAAGCCCAAGCAAGACGCGCCCCGAGGAGTGTCTTGCCACATGTCAGCACTCGGTCTGACTGAGCGCCTCCAGGAGAGAGGCCCAAGCAAGACGCGCCCCGAGGAGCGTCTTGCCACATGTCAGCACTGGGTCTGACTGAGCGCCTCCAGGAGAGAGGCCCCAGCAAGACGCGCCCCGAGGAGCGTCTTGCCTTATGTCAGCACTCGGTCTGACTGAGCGCCTCCAGGAGAGAGGCCCAAGCAAGACGCGCCCCGAGGAGCGTCTTGCCACATGTCAACAATGGATCTGACTGAGGGCCTCCAGGAGAGAGGCCCAAGCAAGATGCGCCCGGAGGAGCGTCTTGCCACATGTCAACACTGGGTCTGACAGAGGGCCTCCAGGAGAGAGGCCCAAGCAAGACGCGCCCCGCGGAGCGTCTTGCCAGATGTCACCTCTGGTTCTGACTGAGCTCCTCCAGGAGAGAGGCCCCAGCAAGACGCGCCCCGAGGAGCGTCTTGCCTTTTGTCAGCACTCGGTCTGACTGAGCGCCTCCAGGAGAGAGGCCCAAGCAAGACGCGCCCCGAGGAGCGTCTTGCCACATGTCAACAATGGGTCTGACTGAGGGCCTCCAGGAGAGAGGCCCAAGCAAGATGGGCCCCGAGGAGCGTCTTGCCACATGTCAACAATGGGTCTGACTGAGGGCCTCCAGGAGAGAAGCCCAAGCAACACGCGGCCCGAGGAGCGTCTTGCCACATGTCAGCACTCGGTCTGACTGAGCGCCTCCAGGAGAGAGGCCAAAGCAAGACGCGCCCTGAGGAGCGTCTTGACACATGTCAACACTGGGTCTGACAGAGGGCCTCCATGAGAGAGGCCCAAGCAAGACGCGCCCCGAGGAGTGTCTTGCCACATGTCAACACTGGGTCTGACAGAGGGCCTCCAGGAGAGAGGCCCAAGCAAGACGCGCCCCGAGGAGCGTCAGGCCACATGTCACTACTCATTCTGACTGAGCGCCTCCAGGAGAGAGGCCCAAGCAAGACGCGCCCCGAGGAGCGTCTTGCCACGTGTCAACACTGGGTCTGATTGAGGGCCTTCTGGAGAGAGGCCCAAGCAAGACGCGCCCCGAGGAGCGTCTTGCCACATGTCACCACTTGGTCTGACTGAGCGCCTCCAGGAGAGAGGCCCAAGCAAGACGCGCCCCGAGGAGCGTCTTGCCACATGTCAACAATGGGTCTTACTGAGGGCCTCCAGGAGAGAAGCTCAAGCAAGACACGCCCCGAGGAGCTTCTTGCCACATGTCAGCACTCGGTCTGACTGAGCACCTCCAGGAGAGAGGCCCAAGCAAGACGCGCCCCGAGGAGCGTCTTGCCACGTGTCAACACTGGGTCTGATTGAGGGCCTTCTGGAGAGAGGCCCAAGCAAGACGCGCCCCGAGGAGCGTTTTGCCACATGTCACCACTTGGTCTGACTGAGCGCCTCCAGGAGAGAGGCCCAAGCAAGACGCGCCCCGAGGAGCGTCTTGCCACATGTCAACAATGGGTCTGACTGAGGGCCTCCAGGAGAGAAGCCCAAGCAAAACACGCCCCGAGGAGCTTCTTGCCACATGTCAGCACTCGGTCTGACTGAGCGCCTCCAGGAGAGAGGCCCAAGCAAGACGCGCCCCGAGGAGCGTCTTGCCTTTTGTCAGCACTCGGTCTGACTGAGCGCCTCCAGGAGAGAGGCCCAAGCAAGACGCGCCCCGAGGAGCGTCTTGCCACATGTCAACAATGGGTCTGACTGAGGGCCTCCAGGAGAGAGGCCCAAGCAAGATGGGCCCCGAGGAGCGTTTTGCCACATGTCAACAATGGGTCTGACTGAGGGCCTCCAGGAGAGAAGCCCAAGCAACACGCGGCCCTAGAAGCGTCTTGCCACATGTCAGCACTCGGTCTGACTGAGCGCCTCCAGGAGAGAGGCCAAAGCAAGACGCGCCCTGAGGAGCGTCTTGACACATGTCAACACTGGGTCTGACAGAGGGCCTCCATGAGAGAGGCCCAAGCAAGACGCGCCCCGAGGAGTGTCTTGCCACATGTCAACACTGGGTCTGACAGAGGGCCTCCAGGAGAGAGGCCCAAGCAAGACGCGCCCCGAGGAGCGTCAGGCCACATGTCACTACTCATTCTGACTGAGCGCCTCCAGGAGAGAGGCCCAAGCAAGACGCGCCCCGAGGAGCGTCTTGCCACGTGTCAACACTGGGTCTGATTGAGGGCCTTCTGGAGAGAGGCCCAAGCAAGACGCGCCCCGAGGAGCGTCTTGCCACATGTCACCACTTGGTCTGACTGAGCGCCTCCAGGAGAGAGGCCCAAGCAAGACGCGCCCCGAGGAGCGTCTTGCCACATGTCAACAATGGGTCTTACTGAGGGCCTCCAGGAGAGAAGCCCAAGCAAGACGCGCCCCGAGGAGCGTCTTGCCACATGTCAACAATGGGTCTTACTGAGGGCCTCCAGGAGAGAAGCCCAAGCAAGACGCGCCCCGAGGAGCTTCTTAGCACATGTCAGCACTCGGTCTGACTGAGCGCCTCCAGGAGAGAGGCCAAAGCAAGACGCGCCCCGAGGAGCGTCTTGACACATGTCAACACTGGGTCTGACAGAGGGCCTCCATGAGAGAGGCCCAAGCAAGACGCGCCCCGAGGAGCGTCTTGCCACATGTCAACACTGGGTCTGACTGAGCGCCTCCAGGAGAGAGGCCAAAGCAAGACGCGCCCTGAGGAGCGTCTTGCCACATGTCAGCACTGGGTCTGACTGAGCGCCTCCAGGAGAGAGGCCCCAGCAAGAAGCGCCCCGAGGAGTGTCTTGCCTTATGTCAGCACTCGGTCTGACTGAGCGCCTCCAGGAGAGAGGCCAAAGCAAGACGCGCCCTGAGGAGCGTCTTGACACATGTCAACAATGGGTCTGACAGAGGGCCTCCATGAGAGAGGCCCAAGCAAGACGCGCCCCGAGGAGTGTCTTGCCACATGTCAACACTGGGTCTGACAGAGGGCCTCCAGGAGAGAGGCCCAAGCAAGACGCGCCCCGAGGAGCGTCAGGCCACATGTCACTACTCATTCTGACTGAGCGCCTCCAGGAGAGAGGCCCAAGCAAGACGCGCCCCGAGGAGCGTCTTGCCACGTGTCAACACTGGGTCTGATTGAGGGCCTTCTGGAGAGAGGCCCAAGCAAGACGCGCCCCGAGGAGCGTCTTGCCACATGTCACCACTTGGTCTGACTGAGGGCCTCCAGGAGAGAGGCCCAAGCAAGATGCGCCCGGAGGAGCGTCTTGACACATGTCAACACTGGGTCTGACAGAGGGCCTCCAGGAGAGAGGCCCAAGCAAGACGCGCCCCGAGGAGTGTCTTGCCACATGTCACCACTGGGTCTGTCTGAGCGCCTCCAGGAGAGAAGCCCAAGCAAGACGCGCCCGAGGAGTGTTTTGCCACATGTCAACAATGGGTCTGACTGAGGGCCTCCAGGAGAGAAGCCCAAGCAAGACGCGCCCCGAGGAGCGTCTTGACACATGTCAACACTGGGTCTGACAGAGGGCCTCCAGGAGAGAGGCCCAAGCAGGACGCGCCCCGAGGAGTGTCTTGCCACATGTCACCACTGGGTCTGACTGAGCGCCTCCAGGAGAGATGCCCAAGCAAGACGCGCCTCGAGGAGCGTCAGGCCACGTGTCACTACTCAGTCTGACTGAGCGCCTCCAGGAGAGAGGCCCAAGTAAGACGCGCCCCGAGAAGCGTCTTGCCACATGTCAGCACTGGGTCTGACTGAACGCCTCCAGGAGAGAGGCCCCAGCAAGACGCGCCCCGAGGAGCGTCTTGCCTTATGTCAGCACTCGGTCTGACTGAGCGCCTCCAGGAGAGAGAACCAAGCAAGACGCGCCCCGAGGAGCGTCTTGCCACATGTCAACAATGGGTCTGACTGAGGGCCTCCAGGAGAGAGGCCCAAGCAAGATGCGCCCGGAGGAGCGTCTTGCCACATGTCAACACTGGGTCTGACAGAGGGCCTCCAGGAGAGAGGCCCAAGCAAGACGCGCCCCGAGGAGCGTCTTGCCACATGTCACCTCTGGTTCTGACTGAGCGCCTCCAGGAGAGATGCCCAAGCAAGACGTGCCCCGAGGAGCGTCTTGTCACATGTCAACACTGGGTCTTTCTGAGCGCCTCCAGGAGAGAAGCCCAAGCAAGACGCGCCCCGAGGACCGTCTTGCCACATGTCAGCACTCGGTCTGACTGAGCGCCTCCAGGAGAGAGGCCCAAGCAAGACGCGCCCCGAGGAGTGTCTTGCCACATGTAAACAATGGGTCTGACTGAGGGCCTCCAGGAGAGAAGCCCAAGCAACACGCGGCCCGAGGAGCGTCTTGCCACATGTCAGCACTCGGTTTGACTGAGCGCCTCCAGGAGAGAGGCCAAAATAAGACGCGCCCTGAGGAGCGTCTTGACACATGTCAACACTGGGTCTTACAGAGGGCCTCCATGAGAGAGGCCCAAGCAAGACGCGCCCCGAGGAGTGTCTTGCCACATGTCAACACTGGGTCTGACAGAGGGCCTCCAGGAGAGAGGCCCAAGCAAGACGCGCGCCGAGAAGTGTCTTGCCACATGTCACCACTTGGTCTGACTGAGCGCCTCCAGGAGAGAGGCCCAAGCAACACGCGCCCCGAGGAGCGTCAGGCCACATGTCACTACTCATTCTGACTGAGCGCCTCCAGGAGAGAGGCCCAAGCAAGACGCGCCTCGAGGAGCGTCTTGCCACGTGTCAACACTGGGTCTTTCTGAGCGCCTCCAGGAGAGAAGCCCAAGCAAGACGCGCCCCGAGGACCGTCTCTCCACATGTCAGCACTCGGTCTGACTGAGCGCCTCCAGGAGAGAGGCCCAAGCAAGACGCGCCCCGAGGAGTGTCTTGCCACATGTAAACAATGGGTCTGACTGAGGGCCTCCAGGAGAGAAGCCCAAGCAACACGCGGCCCGAGGAGCGTCTTGCCACATGTCAGCACTCGGTCTGACTGAGCGCCTCCAGGAGAGAGGCCAAAGCAAGACGCGCCCTGAGAAGCGTCTTGACACATGTCAACACTGGGTCTTACAGAGGGCCTCCATGAGAGAGGCCCAAGCAAGACGCGCCCCGAGGAGTGTCTTGCCACATGTCAACACTGGGTCTGACAGAGGGCCTCCAGGAGAGAGGCCCAAGCAAGACGCGCCCCGAGAAGTGTCTTGCCACATGTCACCACTTGGTCTGACTGAGCACCTCCAGGAGAGAGGCCCAAGCAACACGCGCCCCGAGGAGTGTCAGGCCACATGTCACTACTCATTCTGACTGAGCGCCTCCAGGAGAGAGGCCCAAGCAAGACGCGCCCCGAGGAGCGTCTTGCCACGTGTCAACACTGGGTCTGATTGAGGGCCTTCTGGAGAGAGGCCCAAGCAAGACGCGCCCCGAGGAGCGTCTTGCCACATGTCACCACTTGGTCTGACTGAGCGCCTCCAGGAGAGAGGCCCAAGCAACACGCGCCCCGAGGAGCGTCAGGCCACATGTCACTACTCAGTCTGACTGAGCGCCTCCAGGAGAGAGGCCCAAGCAAGACGCGCCCCGAGGAGCGTCTTGCCACATGTCAACAATGGGTCTTACTGAGGGCCTCCAGGAGAGAAGCCCAAGCAAGACGCGCCCCGAGGAGCTTCTTGCCACATGTCAGCACTCGGTCTGACTGAGCGCCTCCAGGAGAGAGGCCAAAGCAAGACGCGCCCCGAGGAGCGTCTTGACACATGTCAACACTGGGTCTGACAGAGGGCGTCCATGAGAGAGGCCCAAGCTAGACGCGCCCCGAGGAGCTTCTTGCCACATGTCAGCACTCAGTCTGACTGAGCGCCTCCAGGAGAGAGGCCAAAGCAAGACGCCCCCCGAGGAGCGTCTTGACACATGTCAACACTGGGTCTGACAGAGGGCCTCCATGAGAGAGGCCCAAGCAAGACGCGCCCCGAGGAGTGTCTTGCCAAATGTCAACACTGGGTCTGACTGAGCGCCTCAGGGAGAGAGGTCCAAGCAAGACGCGCCCCGAGGAGCGTCTTGCCACATGTCACTACTCGGTCTGACTGAGCGCCTCAGGGAGAGAGGTCCAAGCAAGACGCGCCCCGAGGAGTGTCTTGCCACATGTCAACACTGGATCTGACTGAGTGCCTCCATGAGAGAAGCCCCTGCAAGACGCGCCCCGAGGAGCGTCTTGCCACATGTCACTACTCGGTCTGTTTGAGCGCCTCCAGGAGAGAGGCCCAAGCAAGACGTGCCCCGAGGAGCGTCTTGCCACATGTCAACAATGGGTCTGACTGAGGGCCTCCAGGAGAGAAGCCCAAGCAAGACGCGCCCCGAGGAGCGTCTTGCCACATGTCAACACTGGGTCTGACTGAGCGCCTCCAGGAGAGAGGCCCAAGCAAGACACGCCCCGAGGAGCGTCTTGACACATGTCAACACTGGGTCTGACTGAGGGCCTCCATGAGAGAAGCCCAAGCAAGACGCGCCCCGAGGAGAGTCTTGCCACATGTCAACACTGGGTCTGACTGAGCGCTTCCAGGAGAGAGGCCCAACCAAGACGCGCCCTGAGGAGCGTCTTGCCACATGCCAACACTGGGTCTGACAGAGGGCCTCCAGGAGAGAGGCCCAAGCAAGACGCGCTCGAGGAGTGTCTTGCCACATGTCACCACTGGGTCTGACTGAGCGCCTCCAGG
The DNA here is from genome assembly GCF_043380555.1 of Nothobranchius furzeri. NCBI lineage: Eukaryota > Metazoa > Chordata > Actinopteri > Cyprinodontiformes > Nothobranchiidae > Nothobranchius > Nothobranchius furzeri. The sequence goes on along the minus strand of NC_091741.1, from coordinate 13,476,508 downwards.
AGAGAGGCCCAAGCAAGATGCGCCCGGAGGAGCGTCTTGCCACATGTCAACACTGGGTCTGACAGAGGGCCTCCAGGAGAGAGGCCCAAGCAAGACGCGCCCCGAGGAGCGTCTTGCCACATGTCACCTCTGGTTCTGTCTGAGCGCCTCCAGGAGAGAGGCCCAAGCAAGACGTGCCCCGAGGAGCGTCTTGTCACATGTCAACACTGGGTCTTTCTGAGCGCCTCCAGGAGAGAAGCCCAAGCAAGACGCGCCCCGAGGAGCGTCTTGCCACATGTCAGCACTCGGTCTGACTGAGCGCCTCCAGGAGAGAGGCCCAAGCAAGACGCGCCCCGAGGAGCGTCTTGCCACATGTCAACAATGGGTCTGACTGAGGGCCTCCAGGAGAGAAGCCCAAGCAACACGCGGCCCGAGGAGCGTCTTGCCACATGACAGCACTCGGTCTGACTGAGCGCCTCCAGGAGAGAGGCCAAAGCAAGACGCGCCCTGAGGAGCGTCTTGACACATGTCAACACTGGGTCTGACAGAGGGCCTCCATGAGAGAGGCCCAAGCAAGACGCGCCCCGAGGAGTGTCTTGCCACATGTCAACACTGGGTCTGACAGAGGGCCTCCAGGAGAGAGGCCCAAGCAAGACGCGCCCCGAGAAGTGTCTTGCCACAGGTCACCACTTGGTCTGACTGAGCGCCTCCAGGAGAGAGGCCCAAGCAACACGCGCCCCGAGGAGCGTCAGGCCACATGTCACTACTCATTCTGACTGAGCGCCTCCAGGAGAGAGGCCCAAGCAAGACGCGCCCCGAGGAGCGTCTTGCCACGTGTCAACACTGGGTCTGATTGAGGGCCTTCTGGAGAGAGGCCCAAGCAAGACGCGCCCCGAGGAGCGTCTTGCCACATGTCAACAATGGGTCTTACTGAGGGCCTCCAGGAGAGAAGCCCAAGCAAGACGCGCCCCGAGGAGCTTCTTGCCACATGTCAGCACTCGGTCTGACTGAGCGCCTCCAGGAGGCCAAAGCAAGACGCGCCCCGAGGAGCGTCTTGACACATGTCAACACTGGGTCTGACAGAGGGCCTCCATGAGAGAGGCCCAAGCTAGACGCGCCCCGAGGAGCTTCTTGCCACATGTCAGCACTCGGTCTGACTGAGTGCCTCCAGGAGAGAGGCCAAAGCAAGACGCCCCCCGAGGAGCGTCTTGACACATGTCAACACTGGGTCTGACAGAGGGCCTCCATGAGAGAGGCCCAAGCAAGACGCGCCCCGAGGAGTGTCTTGCCAAATGTCAACACTGGGTCTGACTGAGCGCCTCAGGGAGAGAGGTCCAAGCAAGACGCGCCCCGAGGAGCGTCTTGCCACATGTCACTACTCGGTCTGACTGAGCGCCTCAGGGAGAGAGGTCCAAGCAAGACGCGCCCCGAGGAGCGTCTTGCCACATGTCAACACTGGATCTGACTGAGTGCCTCCATGAGAGAAGCCCCTGCAAGACGCGCCCCGAGGAGCGTCTTGCCACATGTCACTACTCGGTCTGTTTGAGCGCCTCCAGGAGAGAGGCCCAAGCAAGACGTGCCCCGAGGAGCGTCTTGCCACATGTCAACAATGGGTCTGACTGAGGGCCTCCAGGAGAGAAGCCCAAGCAAGACGCGCCCCGAGGAGCGTCTTGCCACATGTCAACACTGGGTCTGACTGAGCGCCTCCAGGAGAGAGGCCCAAGCAAGACACGCCCCGAGGAGCGTCTTGACACATGTCAACACTGGGTCTGACTGAGGGCCTCCATGAGAGAAGCCCAAGCAAGACGCGCCCCGAGGAGAGTCTTGCCACAAGTCAACACTGGGTCTGACTGAGCGCTTCCAGGAGAGAGGCCCAACCAAGACGCGCCCTGAGGAGCGTCTTGCCACATGCCAACACTGGGTCTGACATAGGGCCTCCAGGAGAGAGGCCCAAGCAAGACGCGCTTGAGGAGTGTCTTGCCACATGTCACCACTGGGTCTGACTGAGCGCCTCCAGGAGAGAGGCCCAAGCAAGATGCGCCCGGAGGAGCGTCTTGCCACATGTCAACACTGGGTCTGACAGAGGGCCTCCAGGAGAGAGGCCCAAGCAAGACGTGCCCCGAGGAGCGTCTTGCCACATGTCAACACTGGGTCTGACTGAGTGCCTCCATGAGAGAAGCCCCAGCAAGACGCGCCCCGAGGAACATCTTGCCACATGTCAACACTGGGTCTTACTGAGCGCCTCCAGGAGAGAGGCCCAAGCAAGACGTGCCCCGAGGAGCGTCTTGCTTTATGTCAGCTCTCGGTCTGACTTAGCGCCTCCAGGAGAGAGGCCCAACCAAGACGCGCCCTGAGGAGCGTCTTGCCACATGCCAACACTGGGTCTGACAGAGGGCCTCCAGGAGAGAGGCCCAAGCAAGACGCGCCCCGAGGAGCGTCTTGCCACATGTCACCTCTGGTTCTGACTGAGCGCCTCCAGGAGAGAGGCCCAAGCAAGACGTGCCCCGAGGAGCGTCTTGTCACATGTCAACACTGGGTCTTTCTGAGCGCCTCCAGGAGAGAAGCCCAAGCAAGACGCGCCCCGAGGAGCGTCTTGCCACATGTCAGCACTCGGTCTGACTGAGCGCCTCCAGGAGAGAGGCCCAAGCAAGACGCGCCCCGAGGAGCGTCTTGCCACATGTCAACAATGGGTCTGACTGAGGGCCTCCAGGAGAGAAGCCCAAGCAACACGCGGCCCGAGGAGCGTCTTGCCACATGTCAGCACTCGGTCTTACTGAGCGCCTCCAGGAGAGAGGCCAAAGCAAGACGCGCCCTGAGGAGCGTCTTGACACATGTCAACACTGGGTCTGACAGAGGGCCTCCATGAGAGAGGCCCAAGCAAGACGCGCCCCGAGGAGTGTCTTGCCACATGTCAACACTGGGTCTGACAGAGGGCCTCCAGGAGAGAGGCCCAAGCAAGACGCGCCCCGAGAAGTGTCTTGCCACATGTCACCACTTGGTCTGACTGAGCGCCTCCAGGAGAGAGGCCCAAGCAACACGCGCCCTGAGGAGCGTCAGGCCACATGTCACTACTCATTCTGACTGAGCGCCTCCAGGAGAGAGGCCCAAGCAAGACGCGCCCCGAGGAGCGTCTTGCCACGTGTCAACACTGGGTCTGATTGAGGGCCTTCTGGAGAGAGGCCCAAGCAAGACGCGCCCCGAGGAGCGTCTTGCCACATGTCACCACTTGGTCTCACTGAGCGCCTCCAGGAGAGAGGCCCAAGCAACACGCGCCCCGAGGAGCGTCAGGCCACATGTCACTACTCAGTCTGACTGAGCGCCTCCAGGAGAGAGGCCCAAGCAAGACGCGCCCCGAGGAGCGTCTTGCCACATGTCAACAATGGGTCTTACTGAGGGCCTCCAGGAGAGAAGCCCAAGCAAGACGCGCCCAGAGGAGCGTCTTGCCACATGTCACTACTCGGTCTGACTGAGCGCCTCAGGGAGAGAGGTCCAAGCAAGACGCGCCCCGAGGAGCGTCTTGCCACATGTCAACACTGGATCTGACTGAGTGCCTCCATGAGAGAAGCCCCTGCAAGACGCGCCCCGAGGAGCGTCTTGCCACATGTCACTACTCGGTCTGTTTGAGCGCCTCCAGGAGAGAGGCCCAAGCAAGACGTGCCCCGAGGAGCGTCTTGCCACATGTCAACAATGGGTCTGACTGAGGGCCTCCAGGAGAGAAGCCCAAGCAAGACGCGCCCCGAGGAGCGTCTTGCCACATGTCAACACTGGGTCTGACTGAGCGCCTCCAGGAGAGAGGCCCAAGCAAGACACGCCCCGAGGAGCGTCTTGACACATGTCAACACTGGGTCTGACTGAGGGCCTCCATGAGAGAAGCCCAAGCAAGACGCGCCCCGAGGAGAGTCTTGCCACATGTCAACACTGGGTCTGACTGAGCTTTTCCAGGAGAGAGGCCCAACCAAGACGCGCCCTGAGGAGCGTCTATCCACATGTAAACACTGGGTCTTTCTGAGCGCCTCCAGGAGAGAAGCCCAAGCAAGACGCGCCCCGAGGAGCGTCTTTCCACATGTCAGCACTCGGTCTGACTGAGCGCCTCCAGGAGAGAGGCCCAAGCAACACGCGCCCCGAGGAGCGTCTTGCAACATGTCAACAATGGGTCTGACTGAGCGCCTCCAGGAGAGAGGCCCAAGCAACACGCGCCCCTAGGAGCGTCAGGCCACATGTCACTACTCAGTCTGACTGAGCGCCTCCAAGAGAGAGGCCCAAGCAAGACGCGCCCCGAGGAGCGTCTTGCCACATGTCAACAATGGGTCTTACTGAGGGCCTCCAGGAGAGAAGCCCAAGCAACACGCGCCCCGAGGAGCGTCAGGCCACATGTCACTACTCAGTCTGACTGAGCGCCTCCAGGAGAGAGGCTCAAGCAAGACGCGCCCCGAGGAGCGTCTTGCCACATGTCAACACTGGGTCTGATTGAGGGCCTTCTTGAGAGAGGCCCAAGCAAGACGCACCCCGAGGAGCGTCTTGCCACATGTCAACAATGGGTCTTACTGAGGGCCTCCAGGAGAGAGGCCCAAGCAAGATGCGCCCGGAGGAGCGTCTTGCCACATGTCAACACTGGGTCTGACAGAGGGCCTCCAGGAGAGAGGCCCAAGCAAGACGCGCCCCGAGGAGCGTCTTGCCACATGTCACCTCTGGTTCTGACTGAGCGCCTCCAGGAGAGAGGCCCAAGCAAGACGCACCCGAGGAGCGTCTTGCAACATGTCAACAATGGGTCTGACTGAGGGCCTCCAGGAGAGAAGCCCAAGCAAGACGCGCCCCGTGGAGCGTCTTGACACATGTCAACACTGGGTCTGACAGAGGGCCTCCAGGAGAGAAGCCCAAGCAAGACGCGCCCCGAGGAGCTTCTTGCCACATGTCAGCACTCGGTCTGACTGAGCGCCTCCAGGAGAGAGGCCAAAGCAAGACGCGCCCCGAGGAGCGTCTTGACACATGTCAACACTGGGTCCGACAGAGGGCCTCCATGAGAGAGGCCCAAGCAAGACGCGCCCCGAGGAGTGTCTTGCCACATGTCAACACTGGGTCTGACTGAGCGCCTCCAGGAGAGAGGTCCAAGCAAGACGCGCCCCGAGGAGCTTCTTGCCACGTGTCACCACTGGGTTTGACTGAGCGCCTCCAGGAGAGAGGCCCAAGCAAGACGCGCCCCGAGGAGCGTCTTGCCACGTGTCACCACTGGGTCTGATTGAGCGCCTCCAGGAGAGAGGCCCCAGCAAGACCGGTCAGGCCTGCAGTGTACACATTAGAGACATGATGTTCTTTCACAGAACTGAGGTTGTTCATTACTAAATGACTTTTACAGGAATATTGTTATTATACTATTCAACAGGTTGATCATAAAATTTTTGTATTAAACCCACAACCTAGCACTGAGGACAGAGGGACTTTATTTAAATTAGTACTTAATGGAAACGATACATAATGATACATAAGAGCCATGTCATACATTCAGCCGAGGAATAGTAGCATTGTGCACTATTAAAAATATACACATCAATTGCTCGAATCCCATTGTTGCAAAGTAAAACTCTAATAAAACTCTCGTCTGACATCAACAGAGAAGACTTAGTGTATGCACTACAAATACAGCATTAGGATTTCGAGTGGACCGTGCACCTTGTGAACCATCAGAGGCTTATGACGCAACATATCTTCCAGTTGCTATTAGACAAGTTATAATTCTCGACCATTTTTCGGAACTTTTTTTCTTGGGTCCGTGAGTAAATGCCAAATGAGATGATAGTCCTTAAGTAAGTTCCTTGTGATCCCATGTCACGCTCTTGCCCATCAGCCGGTGAACGCTGAGACGGAACTCGATGAGAGCGATGTATTTTTTAAGTGCTCCGAATGTACTTCTAACAAGCGTGCGATTCACTTCGTGAGTAAACCGCAGCTGCAGCTGATTCAAAGAGTCGAGCCAACTTTCTACATCACAATATGCGTTTTGTAGTTAGTCGAGTTACCTTTTGTGTGGCGCAAGCACGGGTCGTTAGAGTCCAGCTCCCAGCTTAAAGAGTCCTGTATAGACACAGACGTCAATACATCTCGATGTCATGCAACACACAAAGTCTGTCGCATACAGGTGGGTTAACACATGTACGATACCTTTTGTGTGGCGCATGCAAGGGTCGTTAGCGTCCAGCTCCCGGCTTATAGAGAGTCCTGTATTGACACAGACGTCAATACATCTCGATGTCATGCAACACACAAAGTCTGTCGCATACAGGTGGGTTAACACACATGTACGATGTGTGCGATGGCGCACCCGTTTACAATGGGACACGACGATGATCATTGTTAACCAAACTCTTGTTTCTCACGACAGGTGGTAGCGTTGTCTCCTGCACCTGGTCTTCGTGCACAGAGGGTGCTGTAATGTGCTCGTCATAGTCGCGATCGTTGTCACTCGAATCCGTGTTTCTCACGACAGGTGGTAGCGTTGTCTCCTGCATGTTGTCTTCGCGTGAGGCAAGCGTTGTGCTGTGCTCGTTATAATGGTTGTCTTCGTACAAAGGGGGTGTTGAATACTCCTTCGCGAGTAGTCTAGGAGGTGGTGTGATGGGACGTATCTCAGAGGCGTTATGTGAGCGTACCACCATGGCCTGAGCAACTGCGACTACTGAGAGTACACCCAGTACAGACAGTGAGATCATTTTTTTCTTGGGTGTTGTACGTGTGGGTACAGCCGCTTTAATGGCAGTGGGAGCAAGTGGGCAAATGTATTTATAGGTCACTAGCAGAAACTAAGGCACGTGGTCAGAGTGTAATCGTAACCACCGTAGCTCTTGTCATAATTTAATATACATAGAAATCAGAAACGGGCATGTCAGGATAGACATCGCGAGTGATAATGCAGCCAGTATCTGTGTGCGCTTGAGAGCACCTTGTTGTTCTACTGTGGTGCCCACGCCGCCGGGTCTGTAAATGTCATCGACCTTCTTTATATACGCATACGCTAAAGACCGTATATTCTCTATGGATTTGAACACGTCCTCTGTTTTGCGTAACGCTTGAGCTGTCTCGAGCTTGATGTTGTGAGTGTACGCCAGTGTTTCGCGTGCACCGAGGTCCGATAGGGCGTGCGCTACAACTATTAACCTTGGTTTGGGAGTGTGGCGAAACGCTCGCTCCGCTGTAATGGGCGGATGCAATGTTATCACCTGATACGTTTCGTTAGTCGGGTCGTAACACACCGGTCCGTGACACGGACCGTCACATTGTATGGGGCACAGTAAGGACAACACGCCGCCGACCGTGACTTCGCACTCGACCGCGGTGGTGTTGTCGATTTGCAAAGGATCACATATGCCTCTCCAGTCACAATGAGGCACATTGTAGTCGACGCGACCGTCGGTCACCATAGCTTTCGTCAGCCAACACACTCGATTGCCCTTCGAAACATCGGCGATCAATGTGAGCGTAGAGGTCGCCGTCACTTTACTGTATGCCAGGATATCCGTGTGTGAGTGCACGCTCGACGTCGATTGACAACCGGTCATGTTAGACCTGATCAGACCTTCCGAACACATGACCATTAGTTGTTGTGCGGCTGAGAGTATCGCGATCATACCGTTGAGATATGTAGAAAGTCCGTACATGCCAGCCTTCCACGTTTCCAAAGTTTCCAGCAGTCTAGAGGGACTTGTCTTAGCTCTCATGGCAGTGCTGAATTTGCGTTGTGTAGACACAACGGCTTCGACCTCGCTTAGGATCTGTGGGCTCATGTACTCGTGGTAGGCCAAGACGTGTATAGTCGAGCGCGGTGACGCCCCGAACACCTTACCCGGTTTTGTTGTGGCGATATGCGTGTCCAGTAACGCGGCAAAGTCCGCGTGTCTAGCGTGTATTGATTTTACAGCTCGCTCATACCCCAACAGTACGGTCCGTAGAAGTTCGTTCACTTGTTTCCATGCGCTCGTGGAACACAGGACATCGCAACCTCTGTGATACTCAAGTAAAGCGTCACACACCAGCTGCTTGCACGTTGGAAATACAATCGGTAGTAACTTCTTACTCCACTCTATGTTGAACTCGTATAGTATGTATATGGGCGGTTGCGGCGGTTTGCGCATTTTCTATCTACCCTCCGCTAATATGACTCTGTGGTCTGTCTCCTGAGATGGTGCGTTTGGTACTTAAGAGAGCGCTATCGACGGTCGGCGTTTCCATTTCGTCAACTGTGCCATTTTCAGCCGCTGGCAAACGGCCGTCGACGGTCGATGCGAGACACCAACATAACATTAGACCGCGACCCTCATGCCAGTTTTCTGTAGTACTGGTTGTAGTTTCTGGTGCACACTCGAAACGCCATTACGATCACAATTACGTTGATTAATAAATCCAGTGTTGTAGCGACTGCAGCCAGCGCCGTCGCGCAACTCGTGTCGGTGTTATCTCTCGATACTTTCATTCGTATCCGAGCGTATGCAGAATCTACGGATCTGGTGAAGTTGCTTGTCACTAGCTTGTGCACGTTTGATATGGCACTTTGCGCGAGACTCACACAACCTGCAGTGGCGACCGTCGCGTCAGTGCAAAGTTTTTCCGATATATCGCTCGCAACATCGTTTGTCATTTGCTGTACACTGCGCACACTGGCCACGAGGTCGCAGAGAGGGTCTTCGTTACGAGCTACTCTGGTAGCGCCGTGGTTGATGAGGACGATCATCTTTAGCAATAGTTCATCTCGAAGCGCAACGATGGTGAGGGCGACGGGTTGGCCGGTTCTGCCTTCAGGCCACTCTTTTGCCGCTAGATTGCCCAATGCCACACACGCAGACGAACCCTGTACACACTCAAAGACCTGTGTGCGATCGTTGATTTCTGCTAGTACGTTTGCTAGTTCTACGTGCTTCCACGGATCGGGCGTGGGCACGCGCTTGTTTTAGAGGCGTTTTGGCGCAGCCTCTACCCTGCACGACCGCTCGTGGCCGCACTAGCTATATTTATCTTTATTTGTTTCACACACACACACACACACACACACACACACACACACACACACACACACACACACACACACACACACACACACACACACACACACACACACACACACACACACACACACACACACACACACACACACACACACACACACACACACAGGCCCTTGCGTGCAAACCCCGGTCAGGCCTGCAGTGTACACATCAGAGACATGATGTTCTTTCACAGAACTGAGGTTGTTCATTACTAAATGACTTTTACAGGAATATTGTTATTATACTATTCAACAGGTTGATCATAATAATGTCTCTCAGGAGACAGACCACAGATTCATATTAGCGAAGGGTTGATAGAAAATGCGCAAACCGCCACAACCGCCCATATACATACTATACGAGTTCAACATAGAGTGGAGTAAGAAGTTACTACCGATTGTATTTCCAACGTGCAAGCAGCTGGTGTGTGACGCTCGACTATACACGTCTTGGCCTACCACGAGTACATGAGCCCACAAGATCCTAAGCGAAGTCGAAGCCGTTGTGTCTACCCAACGCAAATTCAGCACAGCCGTGCGCGCTAAGACAAGTCCCTCTAGACTGCTGGAAACTTTGGAAACGTGGAAGGCTGGCGTGTACGTGCTGTCTACACATCTCAACGGTATGATTGCGATACTCTCGGCCGCACAACAACTAATGGTCATGTGTTCGGAAGGTCTGATCAGGTCTGACATGACCGGTTGTCAATCGACGTCGAGCGTGCACTCACACACGGATATCCTGGTGTACAGTAAAGCGACAGCGACGTCTACGCTCACGTTGATCGCCGATGTTTCGAAGGGCAATCGAGTGTGTTGGCTGACGAAAGCTATGGTGACCGACGGTCGCGTCGACTACAATGTGCCTCATTGCGACTGGAGAGGCGTATGTGATCCTTTGCAAATCGACAACACCACCGCGGTCGAGTGCGAAGTCACGGTCGGCGGCGTGTTGTCCTTACTGTGCCCCATACAATGTGACGGTCCGTGTCATGGACCGGTGTGTTACGACCCGACTAACGAAACGTACCAGGTGATAACATTGCATCTGCCCATTACAGCGGAGCGAGCGTTTCGCCACACTCCCAAACCAAGGTTAATAGTTGTAGCGCACGCCCTTTCGGACCTCGGTGCACGCGAAACACTGGCGTACACTCACAACATCACGCTCGAGACAGCTCAAGCGTTACGCGAAACAAAGGACGTGTTCAAATCCATAGAGAATTTACGGTCTTTAGCGTATGCGTATATAAAGAAGGTCGATGACATTTACAGACCCGGCGGCGTGGGCACCACAGTAGAACAACAAGGTGCTCTCAAGTGCACACAGATACTGGCCGCATTATCACTCGCGATGTCTATCCTGACATGCCCGTTTCTGATTTCTATGTATATTAAATTATGACAAGAGCTACAGTGGTTACAATTACACTCTGACCACGTGCCTTAGTTTCTGCTAGTGACCTATAAATACATTTGACCACTTGCTCTCACTGCCATTAAAGCGGCTGTACCCACACGTACAACACCCAAGAAAAAAAATGATCTCGCTGTCTGTACTGGGTGTACTCTCAGTAGTCGCATTTGCTCAGGCCATGGTGGTACGCTCACATAACGCCTCTGAGATACGTCCCATCACACCACCTCCTAGACTACTCGCGAAGGAGCATTCAACACCCCCTTTGTACGAAGACAACCATTATAACGAGCACGGCACAACGCTTGCCGCACGCGAAGACAACATGCAGGAGACAACGCTACCACCTGTCGTGAGAACAACGGATTTGAGTGACAACGATCGCGACTATGACGAGCACATTACAACACCCTCTGTGCACGAAGACCAGGTGCAGGAGAAAACGCTACCACCTGTCGTGAGAAACAAGAGTTTGGTTAACAATGATCATCGTCGTGTCCCATTGGAAACCGGCGCGACATCGCACACATCGTACATGTGTGTTAACCCACCTGTATGCGAGAGACTTTGTCTGTTGCATGACATCGAGATGTATTGACGTCTGTGTCAATACAGGACTCTCTATAAGCCGGGAGCTGGACGCTAACGACCCGTGCATGCAACACACAAAAGGTATCGTACATGTGTTAACCCACCTGTATGCGACAGACTTTGTGTGTTGCATGACATCGAGATGTATTGACGTCTGTGTCAATACAGGACTCTCTAAGCTGGGAGCTGGACGCTAATGACCCGTGCATGCCCCACACAAAAGGTAACTCGACTAACTAGAAAACGAATATTGTGATGTAGAAATTTGGCTCGACTGTTTGAATCAGCTGCAGCTGCGGTTTACTCATGAAGTGAATCGCACGCTTGTTAGAAGTACATTCGGAGCACTTAAAAAATACATCGCTCTCATCGAGTTCCGTCTCAGCGTTCACCGGCTGATGGGCAAGAGCGTGACATGGGATCGCCCGGAACTTACTTAAGGACTATCATCTCATTTGGCATTTACTCACGGACCCAAGAAACCAGTTCCGAAAAATGGTCGAGAATTATAAATAGTCTAATAGCAACTGGAAGATATGTTGCGTCATAAGCCTCTGATGGTTCACAAGGTGCACGGTCCACTCGAAATCCTAATGCTGTATTTGTAGTACATACACTAAGTCTTCTCTGTTGATGTCAGACTAGAGTTTTATTAGAGTTTTACTTTGCAACAATGGGATTCGAGCAATTGATGTGTATATTTTTAATAGTGCACAATGCTACTATTCCTAGGCTGAATGTGTGACATGGCTCTTATGTATCATTATGTATCGTTTCCATTAAGTACTAATTTAAATAAAGTCCCTCTGTCCTCAGTGCTAGGTTGTGGGTTTAAGTGGCAAGACGCTCCTCGGGGCGCATATTGCTTGGGCCTCTCTCCTGGATGCCCTCTGTCAGACCGAGTGTACACATGTGGCAAGACTCTCCTCGGGGCGCGTCTTGCTTGGGCTTCTGTCATGGAGGCCCTCAGTCAGACCCAGTGTTGACATGTGTCAAGACGCTCCTCGGGGCGTGTCTTGCTTGGGCCTCTCTCCTGGAGGCGCTCAGTCAGACCCAGTGTTGACATGTGGCAAGACGCTCCTCGGGGCGCGTCTTGCTTGGGCTTCTCTCCTGGAGGCCCTCAGTCAGACCCATTGTTGACATGTGGATAGACGCTCCTCGGGGCACTTCTTGCTTGGGCCTCTCTCCTGGAGGCGCTCAAACAGACCGAGTAGTGACATGTGGCAAGACGCTCCTCGGGGCGCGTCTTGCTCGGGCTTCTCTCATGGAGGCACTCTGTCAGACCCAGTGTTGACATGTGGCAAGACGCTCCTCGGGGCGCGTCTTGCTTGGACCTCTCTCCCTGAGGCGCTCAGTAAGACCGAGTAGTGACATGTGGCAAGACGCTCCTCGGGGTGCGTCTTGCTTGGGCCTCTCTCATGGAGGCCCTCTGTCAGACCCAGTGTTGACATGTGTCAAGACGCTCCTCGGGGGGCGTCTTGCTTTGGCCTCTCTCCTGGAGGCGCTCAGTCAGACCGAGTGCTGACATGTGGCAAGAAGCTCCTCGGGGCGCGTTTTGCTTGGATTTATCTCCCTTGAGGCCCTCAGTAAGAACCATTGTTCACATGTGGCAAGACGCTCCTCGGGGCGCGTCTTGCTTGGGCCTCTCTCCTGGAGCCGCTCAGTCAGACCCAGTGTTGACATGTGGCAAGACACTCCTCGGGGCGCGTCTTGCTTGGGCCTCTCTCCTGGAGCCGCTCAGTCAGACCCAGTGTTGACATGTGGCAAGACACTCCTCGGGGCGCGTCTTGCTTGGGCCTCTCTCATGGAGGCCCTCTGTCAGACCCAGTGTTGACATGGGTCAAGACGCTCCACCGGGGCGCATCTTGCTTTGGCCTCTCTCCTGGAGGCGCTCAGTCAGACCGAGTGCTGACATGTGGCAAGAAGCTCCTCGGGGCGCGTCTTGCTTGGGCTTCTCTCCTGGAGGCCCTCAGTAAGACCCATTGTTGACATGTGGCAAGACGCTCCTCGGGGCGCGTCTTGCTTGTGCCTCTCTCCTGGAGGCGCTCAGTCAGACTGAGTAGTGACATGTGGCCTGACGCTCCTCGGGGCGCGTGTTGCTTGGGCCTCTCTCCTGGAGGCGCTCAGTCAGACCAAGTGGTGACATGTGGCAAGACACTCCTCGGGGCGCATCTTGCTTGGGCCTCTCTCCTGGAGGCCCTCTGTCATACCCAGTGTTGACATGTGTCAAGACGCTCCTCGGGGCGCGTCTTGCTTGGGCTTCTCTCCTGGAGGCCCTCAGTCAGACCCATTGTTGGCATGTGGCAAGACGCTCCTCGGGGCGCGTCTTGCTTGGGCCTCTCTCCTGGAGGCGCTCAGTCAGACAGAGTGCTGACATGTGGCAAGACGCTCCTCGGGCCTCGTGTTGCTTGGGCTTCTCTCCTGGAGGCCCTCAGTCAGACCCATTGTTGACATGTGGCAAGACGCTCCTCGGGGCGCGTCTTGCTTGGGCCTCTCTCCTGGAGGCGCTCAGTCAGACCGAGTGCTGACATGTGGCAAGACGCTCCTCGGGCCGCGTCTTGCTTGGGCTTCTCTCCTGGAGGCGCTCAGAAAGACCCAGTGTTGACATGTGACAAGACGTTCCTCGGGGCGCGTCTTGCTTGGGCCTCTCTCCTGCAGGCGCTCAGTCAGAACCAGAGGTGACATGTGGCAAGACGCTCCTCGGGGCGCGTCTTGCTTGGGCCTCTCTCCTGGAGGCGCTCAGTCAGACCCAGTGGTGACATGTGGCAAGACACTCCTCGGGGCGCGTCTTGCTTGGGCCTCTCTCCTGGAGGCGCTCAGTCAGACTGAGTAGTGACATGTGGCCTGACGCTCCTCGGGGCACGTCTTGCTTGGGCCTCTCTCCTGGAGGCGCTCAGTCAGACCCAGTGGTGACATGTGGCAAGACACTCCTCGGGGCGCGTCTTGCTTGGGCCTCTCTCGTGGAGGCCCTCTGTCAGACCGAGTGTTGACATGTGTCAAGACGCTCCTCGGGGCGCGTCTTGCTTGGGCTTCTCTCCTGGAGGCCCTCAGTCAGACCCATTGTTGACATGTGTCAAGACGCTCCTCGGGGCGCGTCTTGCTTGGGCTTCTCTCCTGGAGGCGCTCAGACAGACCCAGTGTTGACATGTGACAAGACGCTCCTCGGGGAGCGTCTTGCTTGGGCCTCTCTCCTGGAGGCGCTCAGTCAGAACCAGAGGTGACATGTGTCAAGACCCTCCTCGGGGCACATCTTGCTTGGGCCTCTCTCCTGGAGCCGCTCAGTCAGACCCAGTGTTGACATGTGGCAAGACACTCCTCGGGGCGCGTCTTGCTTGGGCCTCTCTCATGGAGGCCCTCTGTCAGACCCAGTGTTGACATGGGTCAAGACGCTCCACCGGGGCGCATCTTGCTTTGGCCTCTCTCCTGGAGGCGCTCAGTCAGACCGAGTGCTGACATGTGGCAAGAAGCTCCTCGGGGCGCGTCTTGCTTGGGCTTCTCTCCTGGAGGCCCTCAGTAAGACCCATTGTTGACATGTGGCAAGACGCTCCTCGGGGCGCGTCTTGCTTGTGCCTCTCTCCTGGAGGCGCTCAGTCAGACTGAGTAGTGACATGTGGCCTGACGCTCCTCGGGGCGCGTGTTGCTTGGGCCTCTCTCCTGGAGGCGCTCAGTCAGACCAAGTGGTGACATGTGGCAAGACACTCCTCGGGGCGCGTCTTGCTTGGGCCTCTCTCCTGGAGGCCCTCTGTCATACCCAGTGTTGACATGTGTCAAGACGCTCCTCGGGGCGCGTCTTGCTTGGGCTTCTCTCCTGGAGGCCCTCAGTCAGACCCATTGTTGGCATGTGGCAAGACGCTCCTCGGGGCGCGTCTTGCTTGGGCCTCTCTCCTGGAGGCGCTCAGTCAGACAGAGTGCTGACATGTGGCAAGACGCTCCTCGGGCCTCGTGTTGCTTGGGCTTCTCTCCTGGAGGCCCTCAGTCAGACCCATTGTTGACATGTGGCAAGACGCTCCTCGGGGCGCGTCTTGCTTGGGCCTCTCTCCTGGAGGCGCTCAGTCAGACCGAGTGCTGACATGTGGCAAGACGCTCCTCGGGCCACGTCTTGCTTGGGCTTCTCTCCTGGAGGCGCTCAGAAAGACCCAGTGTTGACATGTGACAAGACGTTCCTCGGGGCGCGTCTTGCTTGGGCCTCTCTCCTGCAGGCGCTCAGTCAGAACCAGAGGTGACATGTGGCAAGACGGTCCTCGGGGCGCGTCTTGCTTGGGCCTCTCTCCTGGAGGCCCTCTGTCAGACCCAGTGTTGACATGTGGCAAGACGCTCCTCCGGGCGCATCTTGCTTGGGCCTCTCTCCTGGAGGCCCTCAGTCAGACCCATTGTTGACATGTGGCAAGACGCTCCTCGGGGCGCGTCTTGCTTGGGCCTCTCTCCTGGAGGCGCTCAGTCAGACCGAGTGCTGACATAAGGCAAGACGCTCCTCGGGGCGCGTCTTGCTGGGGCCTCTCTCCTGGAGGCGCTCAGTCAGACCCAGTGGTGACATGTGGCAAGACACTCCTCGGGGCGCGTCTTGCTTGGGCCTCTCTCCTGGAGGCGCTCAGTCAGACTGAGTAGTGACATGTGGCCTGACGCTCCTCGGGGCACGTCTTGCTTGGGCATCTCTCCTGGAGGCGCTCAGTCAGACCCAGTGGTGACATGTGGCAAGACACTCCTCGGGGCGCGTCTTGCTTGGGCCTCTCTCGTGGAGGCCCTCTGTCAGACCGAGTGTTGACATGTGTCAAGACGCTCCTCGGGGCGCGTCTTGCTTGGGCTTCTCTCCTGGAGGCCCTCAGTCAGACCCATTGTTGACATGTGTCAAGACGCTCCTCGGGGCGCGTCTTGCTTGGGCTTCTCTCCTGGAGGCGCTCAGACAGACCCAGTGTTGACATGTGACAAGACGCTCCTCGGGGAGCGTCTTGCTTGGGCCTCTCTCCTGGAGGCGCTCAGTCAGAACCAGAGGTGACATGTGTCAAGACCCTCCTCGGGGCACATCTTGCTTGGGCCTCTCTCCTGGAGGCCCTCAGTCAGACCCATTGTTGACATGTGGCAAGACGCTCCTCGGGGCGCGTCTTGCTTGGGCCTCTCTCCTGGAGGCGCTCAGTCAGACCCAGTGTTGACATGTGGCAAGACGCTCCTCGGGGCGCGTCTTGCTTGGGCCTCTCTCCTGGAGGCGCTTAGTCAGACCCTGTGTTGACATGTGGCAAGACGCTCCTCGGGGAGCGTCTTGCTTGGGCCTCTCTCCTGGAGGCGCTCAGTCAGATCCAGTGTTGACATGTGACAAGACGCTCCTCGGGGCGCGTCTTGCTTGGGCCTCTCACCTGGAGGCGCTCAGTCAGACCCAGTGGTGACACGTGGAAAGACGCTCCTCGGGGTGCGTCTTGCTTGGGCCTCTCTCCTGGAGGCGCTCAGTCAGCTGGCCGCATTATCACTCGCGATGTCTATCCTGACATGCCCGTTTCTGATTACTATGTATATTAAATTATGACAAGAGCTACGGTGGTTACGATTACACTCTGACCACGTGCCTTAGTTTCTGCTAGTGACCTATAAATACATTTGACCACTTGCTCTCACTGCCATTAAAGCGGCTGTACCCACACGTACAAAACCCAAGAAAAAAAATTATCTCGCTGTCTGTACTGGGTGTACTCTCAGTAGTCGCAGTTGCTCAGGCCAAGGTGGTACGCTCACATAACGCCTCTGAGATACGTCCCATCACACCACCTCCTAGACTACTCGCGAAGGAGTATTCAACACCCCCCTTTGTACAAAGACAACCATTATAACGAGCACAGCACAACGCTTGCCGCACGCGAAGACAACATGCAGGAGACAACGCTACCACCTGTCGTGAGAACAACGGATTCGAGTGACAACGATCGCGACTATGACGAGCACATTACAACACCCTCTGTGCACGAAGACCAGGTGCAGGAGACAACGCTACCACCTGTAGTGAGAAACAAGAGTTTGGTTAACAATGATCATCGTCGTGTCCCATTGTAAACCGGCGCGACATCGCACACATCGTACATGTGTGTTAACCCACCTGTATGCGACAGTCTTTGTGTGTTGCATGACATCGAGATGTATTGACGTCTGTGTCAATACAGGACTCTCTGTAAGCCGGGAGCTGGACGCTAACGACCCGTGCATGCGCCACACAAAAGGTATGGTACATGTGTTAACCCACCTGTATGCGACAGACTTTGTGTGTTGCATGACATCGAGATGTATTGACGTCTGTGTCAATACAGGACTCTATAAGCTGGCAGCTGGACTCTAACGACCCGTGCTTGCGCCACACAAAAGGTAACTCGACTAACTACAAAACGCATATTGTGATAGAGAAAGTTGGCTCGACTGTTTGAATCAGCTGCAGCTGCGGTTTACTCACGAAGTGAATCGCACGCTTGTTAGAAGTACATTCGGAGCACTTAAAAAATACATCGCTCTCATCGAGTTCCGTCTCAGTGTTCACCGGCTGATGGGCAAGAGCGTGACATGGGATCGCCAGGAACTTACTTAAGGACTATCATCTCATTTGGCATTTACTCACGGACCCAAGAAACCAGTTCCGAAAAATGGTCGAGAATTATAACTTGTCTAATAGCAACTGGAAGATATGTTGCGTCATAAGCCTCTGATGGTTCACAAGGTGCACTTTCCACTCGAAATCCTAATGCTGTATTTGTAGCACATACACTAAGTCTTCTCTGTTGATGTCAGACTAGAGTTTTATTAGAGTTTTACTTTGCAACAATGGGATTCGAGCAATTGATGTGTATATTTTTAATAGTGCACAATTAGTAGACAGTAGACATATAAACTGGGATTCATTAATAGGTGGCTCGAGGGTAATGCTTTTAATGTCTACTGTTGATACGGGGACACGTTCAGGTCACCTTAATGTGCTTTGTATTTATATAGCCTTTTGACACCAGGTATTGTATGTTCACCGCAGACATTCTGTTGCGATTCATCATCGTTGCGCACATCTACTAAAACCCACCAAACCTCGAGACTTAAATCTACTGATTGTCTATTAGTAGTATACCGCTTTACACGTAAAGTCATGGTCTCGTGACGAAACTCGTGGTCATGGCGAGTCAGGTGAAAACGTTAGGCGACCCAGCCGTTGAATTCACTAAGAGCACGGGTTGTTTGTGCACCAAATCAGTACGTGATCATAGGTGGTATAAGGTGCAGGGCATCACTAGGGCGTTGGATTCGATGAGGAGGGTGAAATCGCGCGGTCATCACAACATGATTGTCATGGACTTGTTTATCAAAATTGTGACCGACTTGCACGGTAACTCCGGCAGTAAGTTGGACTGGGTGGTCGATTACATGAAACTCTTGAATGTGCCCTACACAAAAGCCAACCGGTTTCACGGCGAGCTTCTAGCGTTACGCGAATGCAATAAAGTTCGTAGTACCATTTTGAAGGAACCACTCGATACAGTGCGCCCGTCTGCGTGCCCTTCACGTGGAATTCGTTGTATCCTTGACTGGCTCTACCGACCCAGTCTAAATGCGTTGGGTCCTTAGCTGCGGTTTCTGGCTCATCCGTTACAGTGACACGGCCGCTTTTAACTGTAGCCAGTTCCACTCTGAGAGTCTCGCGTTCTACGCGCGCTTCCTCTAATGCGAGCCTCGTTGCTTCTAGTTCTGTCTAATAAAAGTCGAGATCGGCTAGCGATCGTTTATTCTCGCGCAAACGTTCATCGGAACGATCCCCAGACGCACCGTCTCGTGGAGACGAACACGTACTGTTGAGGGTCTGACCTCATGAGGAAATTACTATGCAGTGATTTTCTCCAAAATGACTGTGCTTAAATTGCTCTGGAAAGCAAATAATCACATCAGCGCCAAGAAACTTCATTTCCCATGATGCTTTGCACACGGAAGCATTGGGTGATGTTACCGCCTAGTACCAGAAACACGTTCTGCGCATGTGCGGGAAGCCGTGGAGCTTTTCCCGCGAACTAAGACCATAAATCTTCAGCAGAGACAAAGAAACCTCGTTCTTTTGCCCAGGATACCTGGCGGTAAGGACACGCTTGTCAACGCTCCGACTCCCTTGAGCACGCGGAAGCTTTAAGTGCCCACGTTGAGCCCACGGAACTGCTGGAAACTAAACTGCAAGCCCATCAGATCTGCTCGTTTCTGCTCCCCTCCAGCTGATGTTTGAGGACACAGAACTGCGGAGGAAAGCAACAACTCCATCAAGCACGCTGTAAGTTATAACTCAGCACAGAAAGAAACTTTGCTGTCTCTGTCCAGCCCGTGGAGAAACACTCGTGAACGCCAAACAACGGAGAAAGCATCAAACCGACGGACGACGCCAAACTGCGGAGAAACACGGAGAACCGTCAAATCAAAACAGTGAGGGACGCTTCACTGTTCTGGTGATCAGAAACTCATTTCTTTCTCTCATTCTTTCCTTCTCCCGTTTCCTCTATAGTCTCGAATAAGCAATAAACCGCGTCTACTGCTTAAAAAGTAGCTTCTTGCTTTCCTCTTTCGTCCCAAACACGTCAGTCGGGTCATTTTGAAAGAATAAACTGCTTATTGATCATTGTTTGGTATCTTTAAATGTTTTCTGCTTGGCCACGTGGTTAAACTAAAAGATATTATTCGTGATTAATCTTTTGTGTTGTCTCATGATCTTTTGAAATGTTTTGAGTGATTTAAGGTTAAGTTACTACTGATTCTAAGTGCTTTGGAAGTTAAAGTGCAAGTTGCCACCCACACTTTAGCCAGACAAAGGGGTCAGCCATCTTGTATTCAAGACTCCATTTTGAATCCATACACACACACACACACACACACACACACACACACACACTACTCCTTTGTGAGAACAAAGGACCCCATTCATACATCCTCCATCACATGCAAACACATCCATCTTCAATCATATCACACGGTTATTATTCATCTATTCCACTGTTTATTCATTTGACAAATTGTTAATTAAATGTTATAAAATTCAGATTTTTGTGTCCAGTAGCTTTGTTGTGTCGAAGAGAAGTCTCTGCTCCAAGGATTCTACGAACTTCAAGAAAGACTGATAAGAGTTTTGGATTCAATTTTTCCCCGGTAAAAGGGGAATGGTGCCCCGTATATCTAAGAATATCTTAATTAATTAATAAATCAGTAAATATTCCCATATTTACAGAATTTATTGAAGAATCCAAAAGTAAGTTGAAGCTTACTAATTGTTCGCTCCTAATAACCCCAACATTTTATTGGTGCGGCCGTGTGAGGCTTGGATACACAGAGATTTCTATCCGGCACAAACAAACAAATAAATCCAAAGAGCTTGAATTAAAAATAATCCGTTGTTCAGCCTTGAACCAGCAACAGAGTGGTGCTGATTTCGCTGAGCAGGAAGCTGCATCGAACTCCCACCAGCAACTCAGTGCTTCTTTAAAGGTGCAACGTGTAAATTAATTCTGGTTGACCTTTTAGGTTAAAAAAATTCAGTTTTTCCTTAAAGGTGCAACGTGTAATTAATTCTGGCTAACCTTTTAGGTTAAAATTCAGCTTTTCCTTAAAGGTGCAACGTGTAATTAATTCTGGCTAACCTTTTAGGTTAAAATTCAGTTTTTCCTTAAAGGTGCAACGTGTAATTAATTCTGGCTAACCTTTTAGGTTAAAATTCAGTTCCTCATTAAAGGTGCAGCGTGTAAGTAATTCTGACTAACCCTTTTAGGCTAAAATTAACTGCTAATTTAGCGACTTTAACTCACAGTGGCTATTATAACTAACTGAAACCTTCACTCAAAGGCTGATAACACCCTGTTTGCTAATATTCTGAAGGAATAACTAGCATATTTAACACTGCAAGTGTTGTAAGACGTTGCTACGGCAACGCACCAGCTTTTGCTAAAATACTGAAAGGAATAGTATTTTAAGCATCAGTCACGGCATTCCGTGCAATCTTAAAACGCTAAAACCTGTGCGCACAAAGGTTAATTTAGTGTTTTTCTGCTACAAAGCTAGCAGTTGCTGCCCAAAAGGTGCAGCTTGAGCTATCTGCAGAAGCTCTACTAGGCTATTTTTGGTTCGGTTGTTAAAATGGAGGGACAGAGTAGTGAACTGACCAACTCCCAGCAACCAGGTGACGCTGCGGCCCACGACTATGAACCTGGCCTACTTTCTGGACAAATATTGTCCAAACTGGTCGCGGTTGCTCGAGAACCCGACTACCCTTCTAGGGACTTCACTGAAGAACAGCGTAGCGTCGAGCTAGAAGCTGTAATTGATCAAATAGAAAACCCGGATGGTACAAAACCAATCCAGGTTCACTTAGCTAAGTTAGCCCTGATCCTCTATCAGAGAGGACTCCAACGTGGTCAGAAGATCATGAACCTCCAGAGTATGCTAGCTGAAAAACAGCGAAATGGAAGGCTGATCGAGGAAGACGACACCCGCACCGATTCTGGGGAAGATGGGGAGGAGACCCCGCCCCCTTCTGCTGATGACAACAGACAGTGGGAAGGGGGGAAACACCATGACTCTCTGGACGGACGCACGCCGCAGGGGAGAGATGAAGCTCATCTGTCCCAACCTGCGGCCCTTTTCCCTACACACACTATAGGGCATTCAGGACCATCTAGGGGCCGAGGGCAATTCGCCCTCGAACCCCAGGTTGGACCACCACCCTCATCTTCACGGCCTTCTCAATCTGTGAGAAGTCGACCAGCTGAGCGGCACCTCTATTTAGACCGCTCCCCCAGTCCACGAAGGGTGCAAGGTGCCGATTGGGGTTATGCACCCCAACCTGCACCTCAACCATCCACCCATCCTAGCTACTCCGGTATTCGGCATGCCGATAACCAGCTGCAGGACAAAGCATCATACGCCAGTCCGTACCCGGACAGTGCGTATTACGCAGAAGCCCCAGTTGAAAGACGCAGGCTGCACTTCGCAGACGTGCCCCGGGAGGAGGACCTCCCAGGACACCCACGTGACGTGCCAGCAGCCCGCCACAGCATGCCGAACCCCGATTTGGGCCCCAGGAGTCAACATTGGGAGCCCAGAGCACACCAGCGATATCCAGCACCTTCTGAGACAGACCGTGGGTCAGAGTCAGAGGATGACGCGCCGTACCGTGAGTCAGGGCTCCGTGTACGTCAAATTGAATCGCTAGCTAAAGACATAGAACGCTTTGATCCTAACACCAATGAATCCAATGTCGACGATTATCTCAGGGAGATAGAACGTTGTCTGCTTGATCTTCCAGCACCCTCTTCAAGGGAAAAGCTCAAGCTAATTTGGAAAACCACATCTAGAACGGTGCACGGTTTCATGGAAACTCTACCACCTGACATTCGAGATCGGTACTCCTCGCTCTGCCGAGCGTTGAGGGATGAATACGCCACTTATGCAGACTCTGCGTCAGCTACAATGGGGGCCTTCTCCATCAAACACGGGAGGAACGAACCCCCCAGAGAGTATTATCGCAGACTCAAAAGTGCTTATTTCCAAGGTCGAAACGGCCCTGGGCTCGAGGAAGACCCTGCCTTCAGATCCCTGTTCATTCACAACCTGCACGAGTGTGTTCGCTCCGAAGTCTCAATGTATTGTCGGATGAAAAAACTGACAACTCAGGAGATTAGGAGATACGCTCAACAGGCTTGGGAAGCCGGCGGAAAGCCCCAAAAGCCTGACGCACGTCACCGCGTCATGCACCTAGCTCCCGACGCCGAGCCGCGTTTGGAGCTCGAAGGCACAGAAGCTCCACCCACTAAGCCAAAATCTGCTAAACCTAGACCTGTTAAACCGCGAGAGCAGTCCCAATCTCCTCAACAGGGGAAGGGGGGTGCTGATTGGCCGCCTAGGTCTGGACAATCAGACAGGAAGTGGCCCAACCAAAACCAACGGCAGGCAGGTCGGAACAGTGGAAGGTTTAAGGAGCGCCGCCCGCAGGTAGGTCCCGAACACAAGTCCGCAGGTGAGTACTTGACCAAAGCCGACCTCCAGGAGATGTTTCAGCAGTTCCTAGCTAAACAGAAGGAACAGCTGAGATCTGCAGAAGAGACCCCTGCACCAAAGTCTTCTTCTAAGAAGCCAGACCCAGAGCCAACGTCCGCATGACTAGGCGTGGCTCAACCTCCCAGCGTGGCCAGGACCTACCTGATCAGCTGGGGGAACACTACTGGTAGATCACAGGAGTCTCCTGAAATCTACCCCCCAGAGAAACCTGATACTAAATTTCTGAAGTTCCTTGGTGACTTAACAAACCATGATCATGCTCGCCGTTTGTACTGTTGCACCAACGTAGGTGGGTGCATACAGGTTGATGCTCTGCTGGATACCGGCTCAGAAATCACCCTGATGTGCTCCACATTGTTCCATCGCGTGTCTGACACCATGCGGTCGCTCGGGAAACCAGTCCAGGTTGAACCTTGTGACCTGAAAATCACCAGCTACACCCAGACCCGGGAGTGTATCACTCACCGGGCGTGGCTGGATATCACCTTCCAAGACATGACTCTGGTTCACCCGTTTTATGTCTGCCAGCTAGACACTGAACCACTTCTCATTGGTCAGGCCTGCTTGAACGTCTAGCTCCCCTCATCGACTGCCAGAAGGGTCAACTGTGGGCCCAGGTGGACACACCTAAGCCCTGGAACCCGGATAGCAGCCGACCATCCTCCATTCTTGAAGTCAGCATAAGTGAGCAGCAAAACCCTTGTTCCAAGGTCATGCCCCTCCCTACGGCTCCCACAGACGATGACCGCCTGCAAAGGCATGAAACCGCTCCTGGAACTCCGTTCCGCACACATTCATCTTTTCTCTGCTCGCTGAAGAACGTCAGCCTGCAGCCATATGCACCACACATAGTTGGTGGTCTTACCATCAACTGCACCCACATCTCAGATGCTCGCCTTGCTCTTTGGTCTGAAAAGTCAGCCATCAGCCAGCAGACGTTTGAACACCTGCGTCAGAAGGACCCCCTTCTGGTCAGTGTGACACGTAGCCATCGGCTCTTGTCACCTACTTGGCCGCAGAGGCTCCTGAAAGCGCCAGAGGTCTGCTCTCTGACTATCCAACTTGGAGCAAGACAGCTCACACATACATTCAGCATCATACCACAGCTTGATCCACCTGCACTCATTGGAGCAGATCTGCTGGTTCGACTCGGTGCCCAGCTGGACACTTGCAATCAAGTCCTTTGGGCCCGGGCCACACCTTCCTCTGAGCCTCGCTCAGAAGGCCGTGAACACTTGCTGTCCGGACAGACCATTCCACAGGCCTGCCGTGCAGTGGTTGAGGCCAGCACGGTTCTGCCCCCACTGGTCAAAGGAGTGCCTGTTCGTCTGACTCTGATGAAGCATCAGAAGCTGCCAGGCACACAGGCCTTCTTCCAGCCATCACCACACTTCTTGGAGCTCAACTTAGCCGTCTGTGGCACGCCACTCTTGGAGCTGAACAATCGTTCTGCCTACTTGTTGGTCGAAAATCCGACCCAGAGTCCTATCCACCTGCCGGCAGGAAAGCCCTTGGGCATGCTGATAGATAGCTCATTCCATGACTTTGAACTTTCAGTCCCCGTGATCGGACAACTTCCGTTGTTCTTGAATGACAGACAGGTTGGTGCAGACACATTCAGTACTTTCCCTTCACAAATGATTACCATCAAGCGGCATGAAGCCCTTCCTGAGGAACCCATTTGCAGTGCAACCTTAGATACTGACGGCGGTCAGTGTCTAACGGTTTTTGCAATAAATACTCAACCCTCTGAGTCACCGGTTGAAAGCCCGGAACACCAGAGACCCTCCTCCTCTGAACCTTATGATGGCTTCGAGGCCGAAGTCAGCCAGCAGCTTGACAAAGCGGATGCGCTGGAGTCAGAGGAGCAGAGAGCAGAGCTTAGAAGCCTGTTCTATGAGTTTCAGTCCATCTTATCCAGGGACTCCCTGGACTGTGGACTCACAAACCTGCATACGGTTCGCATTCCAACGAACCCGAATGCCCCTCCTACTTTTGTACGTCAGTACAAGATTCCCCTCGCTGCTTATGAGTCGATCCAGGAGATCCTCGATCAGCTGAAGGAGAAAAACATCATCAGAGAGTGTAACTCCACTTACAACTCTCCCATCTGGCCGGTTCTGAAACCGACTGGGAAATGGCGTCTCACCATAGACTATCGTGCACTGAACAAACAAGTACCTCTCTCCAGGTGGCCTATGATCCATTTAGATCAGGAGCTAGCCAGAGTCAGAGATGCTCGTTTCTTCTCTACGGTTGACGTAGCCAACGGCTTCTGGACCAAGAAGGTTGAGCCGGCGGACCAGTATAAACTGGCTTTCTCCTTTGGAAATCGCCAATATACTTGGAACCGCTGCCCCTTTGGCTACTCTAACTCACCTGCCGAGTTCAACATCTTCCTCCACAAAGCCATGTCAGATGCTGCTTCCAGAGGGAACCTCATATATGTCGATGACATCTTGATGAGGAGTCGAACCTTCGAGGAGCACCTGGCCGAACTCCGTCACGTGCTGCAACAGCTCGCTGACGCCGGAGCTAAATTGGCGATTCTCAAGGGACAGTGGTGTCGAACCAAAGTGGAGTATGTTGGACTGCTGGTTGGCCCTAATGGAGTCGAGCCCCAAGCGGGACGCATTAGAGCCATTCAGGACATCAAAGCCCCAGCTAATCTGACCGAACTCAGGAGCTTCCTCGGAGTTTGCAACTACTCCAGGCAGTTCATTGAGGAGTACGCTGAAATAGCGAGGCCCCTCACTGAGCTGCTTCAGAACGACACACCTTTCGTGTGGGACAGACCCCAAGAACACTCCTTCCAGTTCCTAAAACAGAAGTTGGCGTCCGCACCCTGTCTGGCTTACCCAGACAAGGATAAAGAGTTCTACATAGAGGCTACTTTCTCCTCTCACTGCCTGAGCGCTGCTTTGAAGCAGAAACACGGTCAGGACATGAGAGTTGTGGCATACGCCAGCAAGCCTCTGAGCAAGGTGGAACTCCAGTTCTCAGACTGCGAGAGAGCTCTCCTCTCTACAGTCTGGGCCGTCGAACACTTTCGTAGTTACATCGGTGGACAGAAAGTGATCATTGAAACGTGTCATCAGCCTGTTACCTTCCTAAACAGCCAGCGTCTGCGCGAAGGAAGAGTGTCAAACAGCCGCATTGCGACGTGGATGATGGTGCTCCAAGGATATAACATTGAGGTCAAGTATGGTCAGAACACCAAGCTAGCGCTAGGACAAGGGCTAGCAGGCTGCCAGCACTGTGACTCTGACTCCGTCATGGGCCCCCTGGACACACCTGCCGCAGTCTACCCAACCGCATCCAATCATCGCTACTTTGATGAGAATGTTTGCCAAGGGCTTCCGAAAGTTTACACTGACGGATGCGCCTACCTTCACGAAGGCCAGCTCCGTGCCGGGGTTGGAGTCGTTTGGGTGGACTGTGACACTAAGCAACCAAATCACTACCGGTTGGGCCAAAAGTCTAGTCAGTACGCCGAAATTGCTGCAGTGTTGATAACCCTCCAGCAGGCGGCAGCCTTGGACATCACTCAAATCGTCCTTTGCTCTGATTCAAACTACGCTAGACACAGCTTCATCTCTCACTTCCCCATGTGGAAGGAGAACCACATGAAAAACGCCAGGAACAGAGACGTGAAACACTCGGAGTTATTCCTAGCGTGTGATCTGCTCACCACTGAGAAAGGCATAATGGTCTACTGGAAAAAGGTCAAAGGTCACTCCAGGACCCTAGGTCCAGAGAAAGATGGTAATGACGAAGCTGACCGCCTTGCTAAGCTCGGTGCTGACCAGGGAACCTGCTGGGAATTCAAAGACGAGTGGCTTCCACCCAAGGCCGTTCACAAGGTCTGCGCAATTACTCGTCGCCATGCTAAACAGGCAGACGAACCTCGGACCGTTGAGGTACCCGTGTTTCTAGGCAGACAACCACAGGACGCGGACTTAGTCACCATGCAGGAACAAGATCCTGACCTGAAGCTCATCCGCGAGCTTCTCCAAAAGGGCCCGATGTCTAAACAACCATCACCACCTATTGGTGCAAGCCAAGATTTGGTAAACCTGCATCGTCAACTCACGCACCTGAAACTACAAAACGATTTGTTAGTTTACATGCGTGACGATCACAGCCCGCCGCGCTGGGTTGTTCCACTCGACCACAGAGGAGTGATGCTTGCCTACGCCCACGACACTCCGGTTGGAGGTCACCGCGGAGCAAAAGCTACCCTCGCGTCACAGACAGAAGTAGCATATTGGCCGTCGATGTCCAAGGACGTACACAGCTATGTCCAAGGCTGCCTCATCTGTGCCCAGTTTCAACCCTCCCAGCCGCTTGCTAGAGCACCACTGCAACGCAGGGGAATAACCTTCCCTTGGTCCCACCTGCAGATCGACTGGGTTGGACCGGTTCCCAAATCGGCAAGAGGAAACAAATATATGCTAACTGTAACTTGCAGTTTCACAAAGTGGGTTGAGTGCCTTCCAGCGCCACACGATACAGCCGTCACAACCGCTGTACTGCTGATTAACCACGTTTTCAGTCGATGGGGACTTCCACTCTGCATTGACTCTGACCGAGGAACTCATTTCACATCCAGTGTAATGACGTCCCTGTTTGAACTTCTGGGAGTGGAAGTGAGATTCCACCTTCCCTATCACCCACAGTCATCCGGACAGGTCGAACGGATGAACCGCACGGTCGTCTCTATGCTCAAAAAGTACGTCTGCTCCACTGGGAAGGACTGGGACGTCAAGCTCCCTCTGGTCCTGATGGCCATACGGTCCACTCCACGGCGATCCACGGGGGTTACGCCCTTTGAGATGATGACCGGCAGACTGATGACTCTACCACTGCACCTCCTGTATCACCCAGAGGATGTCAGTGTTGCCACTGCCTATACCGCTCATCAGTATGTGGCAGACTTGAAAACACACCTCAGAGCTACGTTCGCGCACGCTCAGAAGAAACTGGAGACCAACGTAGAAGGCGCTAAGGCCTACTACGACCAAAAGACAACCAGCCGCGAATACGAGGTGGGTGACAAAGTATTCTACTTTCGGTTCGCCCAACCGGCACGCAAAGCTAAGAAGTTCCTGCCCCGCTGGTCAGGACCATTTGAGATCGTGGCAAAACTCTCTCCAGTTGCATACAGGTTACGCATCACCAAAGCGAGACAGGAGCCTGTCTACAAATGGGTGCATGCAAACCAAATCAAACCCTACGTCAACCATCCCCGCGGGTACAGAGACCAGACTCCCCGCAGGAGGTAGACGTAGTCGCTACATAGTTCTATGCATGGAAATGGAAAAGGGGGGGAAGTGCACGTTTAACCCACTAACATGTACTAACCGACAAAGAACCAAGCCCCCCCCCCGCCGTCATTTTCACTAACCAAGAGAAACTCCTCCTAGAACGCTAACAGGAAGTACTTACTAAAACCTTACAGGGTACTCTTGTAACTGTCAACCTACATTCTGCTCTGATTAATGAATCTCTACGTGCAATCAAGACTTTGTCTGAAACCATACATCAGGATATTGTGTACACATGAGTGGTGAGAGATTTGATGCAGGACCTGCTCAGGGAAGTAAGTTCCACGCTGGACAGCTTGGTTGAAAGTCGTATTTCCCCGTACTTGGTACCACTGGACCTGCTCAAAGATAGCTTGACAGCTGCTACCCCTCTACTGTGCACCTTTCACAAATCCACCTAGCGTACAGCCTAGGCAGTGCAATTCCCATTCACGTTAAAAAAAAATTAGAACTCGGTTTCCTGTTAAACGTTCCCATAATTGTGACACCTCACATCTATAGGTTTAGGTCGATGCTGAACATTGGTATTTGAAAGCACGGTAGGCATTTCCACTTTGAACTAGAAACCTGACACTGCATCACCTCAACCTCGAACAGCATGACTCAGAGATTGAGATCATGGACGCTTTCCGGGGTTGTAACTTTGCCTTCGATTTAGAAATTGACCAACAATTACTGATTGAAGGAACCAAATTTGCTAAGTTCACACAAAACCCGCGTGAACTTACTTTGACGCCCAAGACGCTACATTGACACAGATTATACGACTTTAATCTGCACATTGGTCGCCCTGGGGATGGGATGGCTCATCACGGCCGTGATAGCTTATTCCGCCTACAGGCGTGTTAATAAACTCCAAGATAAGATGCACTTGCTCACCTACGGTGTGCCTCGTGACCGCGTTCGGGGAGAATCCAAGCGTGAATGTACCACACCTGTCTAAAGGGGGTGAGCAACATTTTCTTTATTATTTTGTAACCCTAAGAGTAGTTCTCACTTTAGTCTACCTCACATTTTTATCTGAGTGTTGCATTATGTCACATTCTTTATAAGCTACACACTGAATGTATGACCTAAGAATGTATTTTATGAGACCTCAAGGTTGCTATGAATTTTCTTGGATGTTATATGTTACATGTTTTTTTTGGTTTTCTGTATTTTTGTTTCTTACTTGGTCACATATTAACTAGTGGTTATGTGCCGGCCCAGCTCAGTCTGTCAATGACTCTGTCTGACGCACCAGCACATTGTAGTACCTCTTAGTTTTATGGTCCTTGTTTTAGCCCAAAGACTGTCCTGATCCACCCTTTGGACCAAAAAGGGGGGAATCTTGGGACCACATAGGTCAATGCGCGTTTGCGAACTATGGACCTCGTACATCACCGCGTGCTCCATAAACTGAACTGTATGGCCGGCGGTGAGATGCCTTTGTGTCCACTCGTGGAGTTAACCGCCCACCGACCTTCCTCCTTCTACACTACTACCTCTCGCATGGACGACATCATCATTGCGTACCACCTGCGTGAGTGGCTTCTTCTCGTTATGCGCGTTGGGGACTATCCCGTTTCCTATCCTCTTTGTGCCTGACCAGGATCAAAGACCAAAGGCGCCAGGATCCAAGACAAAGACCAAAGACAAAGGCGTCCAAGGAGACCAACGTCCTAAGGGACAAACCCACCTGTGCTTCCGACAATCAAGTCGACCTACGTTCATGAGGAACAAACCCATCTGTGCTTCCGACGATCGAGCTTTGGGCGCGATCCCCGAAACCAAAAGGGGGAATGTTGAGGGTCTGACCTCATGAGGAAATTACTATGCAGTGATTTTCTCCAAAATGACTGTGCTTAAATTGCTCTGGAAAGCAAATAATCACATCAGCGCCAAGAAACTTCATTTCCCATGATGCTTTGCACACGGAAGCATTGGGTGATGTTACCGCCTAGTACCAGAAACACGTTCTGCGCATGTGCGGGAAGCCGTGGAGCTTTTCCCGCGAACTAAGACCATAAATCTTCAGCAGAGACAAAGAAACCTCGTTCTTTTGCCCAGGATACCTGGCGGTAAGGACACGCTTGTCAACGCTCCGACTCCCTTGAGCACGCGGAAGCTTTAAGTGCCCACGTTGAGCCCACGGAACTGCTGGAAACTAAACTGCAAGCCCATCAGATCTGCTCGTTTCTGCTCCCCTCCAGCTGATGTTTGAGGACACAGAACTGCGGAGGAAAGCAACAACTCCATCAAGCACGCTGTAAGTTATAACTCAGCACAGAAAGAAACTTTGCTGTCTCTGTCCAGCCCGTGGAGAAACACTTGTGAACGCCAAACAACGGAGAAAGCATCAAACCGACGGACGACGCCAAACTGCGGAGAAACACGGAGAACCGTCAAATCAAAACAGTGAGGGACGCTTCACTGTTCTGGTGATCAGAAACTCATTTCTTTCTCTCATTCTTTCCTTCTCCCGTTTCCTCTATAGTCTCGAATAAGCAATAAACCGCGTCTATTGCTTAAAAAGTAGCTTCGTGCTTTCCTCTTTCGTCCCAAACACGTCAGTCGGGTCATTTTGAAAGAATAAACTGCTTATTGATCATTGTTTGGTATCTTTAAATGTTTTCTGCTTGGCCACGTGGTTAAACTAAAAGATATTATTCGTGATTAATCTTTTGTGTTGTCTCATGATCTTTTGAAATGTTTTGAGTGATTTAAGGTTAAGTTACTACTGATTCTAAGTGCTTTGGAAGTTAAAGTGCAAGTTGCCACCCACACTTTAGCCAGACAAAGGGGTCAGCCATCTTGTATTCAAGACTCCATTTTGAATCCATACACACACACACACACACACACACACACACACTACTCCTTTGTGAGAACAAAGGACCCCATTCATACATCCTCCATCACATGCAAACACATCCATCTTCAATCATATCACACGGTTATTATTCATCTATTCCACTGTTTATTCATTTGACAAATTGTTAATTAAATGTTATAAAATTCAGATTTTTGTGTCCAGTAGCTTTGTTGTGTCGAAGAGAAGTCTCTGCTCCAAGGATTCTACGAACTTCAAGAAAGACTGATAAGAGTTTTGGATTCAATTTTTCCCCGGTAAAAGGGGAATGGTGCCCCGTATATCTAAGAATATCTTAATTAATTAATAAATCAGTAAATATTCCCATATTTACAGAATTTATTGAAGAATCCAAAAGTAAGTTGAAGCTTACTAATTGTTCGCTCCTAATAACCCCAACAGTATACAGTGGACGCGAGGACAGCGCTCGTGTTCGATCGCGCTCAACTTGTAGTTCTCGTACGAGCCTGTTCATTTCTCACTTTAGTTGTTCTACGGCAGACGCCGTTGAAGACTGGTGGCGAGTCTTGCGACCGACCTCGTTCTGCATAACTAGCGCGATCTCACGGCAGACATTGTGCCGTGGGTCCACTCACAGAATATGACCTCAAGTATAACTGACGACAGCATATGGACGGGACGGTCTAGTTTGGTTAACACAGAAACATTACAGACACACAAGTTGTTTTCATGGCGAGTATCTTTATTTGCACACAAACCAAAACACCAGTAAAGAGACAAACATTTGACAGGGTCCTTGTGAATTCTGCGACCGCATGCAAAGTGGCCAGCTTGCATTCGATGTTACATGACTATTTGACCTCGTGTGTTCATTCAAACCCGTCTGCGACATTCAGACCTTAGCCGCCCACAAAGCACTTTACAATAACCTCACGTCTCCTGCGACACAAAGGGCGTGTTTCACATCCAAGTGGACAACCACGTGCGCATCAGAGGCTGAAAGGTGACCGTAGCCCATCACCCAGAAGATACCCAGGGACACTTAGTAAACGCTGTGATGTCTCCCCAATGTACTTTTGTTCACGCGTGCTGCATATGTATCTGTGGATACTCGATGTTGGATGGGCACGTTGGATTGACGTAAGTTGCCATCAGGGCCAATATTGCATTTGTGTGATGGTGCAAACGCATGGGATTTTGCGGGCTCATTTCACTTAACGTCAGCAGCCCCCTTATCAGTCGATGTAATAACAACGTGTTTAAGAGACTGTTTTTCATGATCGGTGAAAGTTCTGTCCATCACATGGATTGCATCGTAAGACGCCGAAGACAGGAAGATCAAGGAGTTTAAATTATGTACACCCCCCGCCCCCCCCAAAAAAATGTGTAGGGAGCATTATCCACTGTAGACATATAAACTGGGATTCATTAATAAGTGGCTCGAGGGTTATGCTTTTAATGTCTACTGTTGATACGGGGACAAGTTCAGGTCACCCAAATGTGCTTTGTATTTATATAGCCTTTTGACACCAGGGATTGAATGTTCACCGCAGACATTCTGTTGCGATTCATCATCGTTGCGCACATCTACTAAAGCCCAACAAACCTCGAGACTTTAATCTACTGATTGTCTATTAGGAGTATACGGCTTTACATGCAATGCCATGGTCTCGTGACGAAACTCGTGGTCATGGCGAGTCAGGTGAAAACGTTAGGCGACCCAGCCGTTGAATTCACTAAGAGCACGGGTTGTTTGTGCACCAAATCAGTACGTGATCATAGGTGGTATAAGGTGCAGGGCATCACTAGGGTGTTGGATTCGATGAGGAGGGTGAAATTGCGCGGTCATCACAACATGATTGTCATGGACTTGTTTATCAAAATTGTGACCGACTTGCACGGTAACTCCGGCAGTAAGTTGGACTGGGTGGTCGATTACATGAAACTCTTGAACGTGCCCTACACAAAAGCCAACCGGTTTCACGGTGAACTTCTAGCGTTACGCGATTGCAATAAAGTTCGTAGTACCATTTTGAAGGAACCACTCGATACAGAGAGCCCGTCTGCATGCCCTTCACGTGGAATTCGTTGTATCCTTGACTGGCTCTACCAACCCAGTCTAAATGCGTTGGGTCCTTAGCTGCGGTTTCTGGCTCATCCGTTACAGTGACACGGTCGCTTTTAACTGTAGCCAGTTCCACTCTGAGAGTCTCGCGTTCTACGCGCGCTTCCTCTAATGCGAGCCTCGTTGCTTCTAGTTCTGTCTAATAAAAGTCGAGATCGGCTAGCGATCGTTTATTCTCGCGTAAACGTTCATCGGAACGATCCCCAGACGCACCGTCTCGTGGAGACGAACAAGTACACAGTGGACGCGCGGACAGCGCTCGCGTTCGATCGCGCTCCACTTGTAGTTCTCGTACGAGCCTGTTCATTTCTCGCTTTAGTTGTTCTACGGCAGACGCCGTTGAAGACTGGCGGCGAGTCTTGCGACCGACCTCGTTCTGAAATAACTTCCGCGATCTCACGGCAGACATTGTGCCGCTGGTCCACTCACAGAATATGACCTCAAGTATAATTGACGACAACATATGGACGGGACGGTCTAGTTTGGTTAACACAGAAACATTACAGACACACAAGTTGTTTTCATGGCGAGTATCTTTATTTGCACACAAACCAAAACACCAGTAAAGAGACAAACATTTGACAGGGTCCTTGTTAATTCTGCGACCGCATGCAAAGTGGCCAGCTTGCATTCGATGTTACATGACTATTTGACCTCGTGTGTTCATTCAAACACGTCTGCGACATTCAGACCTTAGCCGCCCACAGAGCACTTTACAATAACTCCACGTCTCCTGCGACACAAAGGGCGTGTTTCACATCCAAGTGGACAACCACGTGCGCATCAGAGGCTGAAAGGTGACCGTAGCCCATCACCCAGAAGATACCCAGGGACACTTAGTAAACGCTGTGATGTCTCCCCGATGTACTTTTGTTCACGCGTGCTGCATATGTATCTGTGGATACTCGATGTTGGATGGGCACGTTGGATCGACGTAAGTTGCCATCAGTGCCAATATTGCATTTGTGTGATGGTGCAAACGCATGGGATTTTGCGGGCTCATTTCACTTAACGTCAGCGCCACCCCCTTATCAGTCGATGTAATAACAACGTGTTTAAGAGACTGTTTTTCATGATCGGTGAAAGTTCTGTCCATCACATGGATTGCATCGTAAGACGCCGAAGACATACTGTACAGGAAGATCAAGGGGTTTAAATTACGTACGACCCCCCCCCCCCCCCCCAAAAAAATGTGTAGGGCGCATTATCCACTGTAGACATATAAACTGGGATTCATTAATAAGTGGCTCGAGGGTAATGCTTTTAATGTCTACTGTTGATACGGGGACACGTTCAGGTCACCCAAATGTGCTTTGTATTTATATAGCCTTTTGACACCAGGTATTGTATGTTCACCGCAGACATTCTGTTGCGATTCATCATCGTTGCGCACATCTACTAAAACCCACCAAACCTCGAGACTTGAATCTACTGATTGTCTATTAGTAGTATACCGCTTTACACGTAAAGTCATGGTCTCGTGACGAAACTCGTGGTCATGGCGAGTCAGGTGAAAACGTTAGGTGACCCAGCCGTTGAATTCACTAAGAGCACGGGTTGTTTGTGCACCAAATCAGTACGTGATCATAGGTGGTTTAAGGTGCAGGGCATCACTAGGGCGTTGGATTCGATGAGGAGGGTGAAATCGCGCGGTCATCACAACATGATTGTCATGGACTTGTTTATCACTCTAACCCTGTCATACCCAGTGTTGACATGTGTCAAGACGCTCCTCGGGGCGCGTCTTGCTTGGGCTTCTCTCCTGGAGGCCCTCAGTAAGACCCATTGTTGGCATGTGGCAAGACGCTCCTCGGGGCGCGTCTTGCTTGGGCCTCTCTCCTGGAGGCGCTCAGTCAGACTGAGTAGTGACATGTGGCCTGACGCTCCTCGGGGCACGTCTTGCGTGGGCCTCTCTCCTGGAGGCGCTCAGTCAGACCCAGTGGTGACATGTGGCAAGACACTCCTCGGGGCGCGTCTTGCTTGGGCCTCTCTCTTGGAGGCCCTCTGTCAGACCCAGTGTTGACATGTGTCAAGACGCTCCTCGGGGCGCGTCTTGCTTGGGCTTCTCTCCTGCAGGCGCTCAGACAGACCCAGTGTTGACATGTGACAAGACGCTCCTCGGGGCGCGTCTTGCTTGGGCCTCTCTCCTAGAGGCGCTCAGTCAGAACCAGAGGTGACATGTGGCAAGACGCTCCTCGGGGCGCGTCTTGCTTGGGCCTCTCTCCTGGAGGCCCTCTGTCAGACCCAGTGTTGACATGTGGCAAGACGCTCCTCAGGGCGCGTCTTGCTTGGGCCTCTCTCCTGGAGGCGCTCAGTCAGACCCAGTGTTGACATGTGGCAAGACGCTCCTCGGGGCGCGTCTTGCTTGGGCCTCTCTCCTGGAGGCGCTCAGTCAGACCCAGTGTTGACATGTTGCAAGACGCTCCTCGGGGCGCGTCTTGCTTGGGACTCTCTCCTGGAGGCGCTCAGTCAGACCCAGTGGTGACACGTGGAAAAACGCTCCTCGGGGTGCGTCTTGCTTGGGCCTCTCTCCTGGAGGCGCTCAGTCAGCTGGACGCATTATCACTCGCGATGTCTATCCTGACATGCCCGTTTCTAATTTCTATGTATATTAAATTATGACAAGAGCTATGGTGGTTACGATTACACTCTGACCACGTGCCTTAGTTTCTGCTAGTGACCTATAAATACATTTGACCACTTGCTCTCACTGCCATTAAAGCGGCTGTACCCACACGTACAAAACCCAAGAAAAAAAATTATCTCGCTGTCTGTACTGGGTGTACTCTCAGTAGTCGCAGTTGCTCAGGCCATGGTGGTACGCTCACATAACGCCTCTGAGATACGTCCCATCACACCACCTCCTAGACTCCTCGCGAAGGAGTATTCAACACCCCCCTTTGTACAAAGACAACCATTATAACGAGCACAGCACAACGCTTGCCGCACGCGAAGACAACATGCAGGAGACAACGCTACCACCTGTCGTGAGAACAACGGATTCGAGTGACAACGATCGCGACTATGACGAGCACATTACAACACCCTCTGTGCACGAAGACCAGGTGCAGGAGACAACGCTACCACCTGTCGTGAGAAACAAGAGTTTGGTTAACAATGATCATCGTCGTGTCCCATTGTAAACGGGAGCGCCATCGCACACATCGTACATGTGTGTTAACCCACCTGTATGCGACAGACTTTGTGTGTTGCATGACATCGAGATGTATTGACGTCTGTGTCAATACAGGACTCTCTATAAGCCAGGAGCTGGACGCTAACGACCCGTGCATGCACCACACAAAAGGTATCGTACATGTGTTAACCCACCTGTATGCGACAGACTTTGTGTGTTGCATGACATCGAGATGTATTGACGTCTGTGTCACCGACCCAATATAAATACATATACCCACTTGCTCTCACTGCCATTAAAGCGGCTGTACCCACACGTACAACCCCCAAGAAAAAAAATGATCTCGTTGTCTGTACTGGGTGTACTCTCAGTAGTCGCAGTTGCTCAGGCCATGGTGATACGCTCACATAACGCCTCTGAGATACGTCCCATCACACCACCTCCTAGACTACTCGCGAAGGAGTATTTAACACCCCCTTTGTACGAAGACAACCATTATAACGAGCACAGCACATTGCTTGCCGCACGCGAAGACAACATACAGGAGACAACGCTACCACCTGTCGTGAGAACAACGGATTCGAGTGACAACGATCGCTGTAATGGGTGGATGCAATGTTATCACCTGGTACGTTTCGTTAGTCGGGTCGTAACACACCGGTCCGTGACACGGACCGTCACATTGTATGGGGCACAGTAAGGACAACACGCCGCCGACCGTGACTTCGCACTCGACCGCGGTGGTGTTGTCGATTTGCAAAGGATCACATATGCCTCTCCAGTCGCAATGAGGCACATTGTAGTCGACGCGACCGTCGGTCACCATAGCTTTCGTCAGCCAACACACTCGATTGCCCTTCGAAACATCGGCGATCAACGTGAGCGTAGAGGTCGCCGTCGCTTTACTGTACACCAGGATATCCGTGTGTGAGTGCACGCTCGACGTCGATTGACAACCGGTCATGTCAGACCTGATCAGACCTTCCGAACACATGACCATTAGTTGTTGTGCGGCTGAGAGTATCGCGATCATACCGTTGAGATGTGTAGAAAGTCCGTACACGCCAGCCTTCCACGTTTCCAAAGTTTCCAGCAGTCTAGAGGGACTTGTCTTAGCTCGCATGGCAGTGCTGAATTTGCGTTGTGTAGACACAACGGCTTCGACCTCGCTTAGGATCTGTGGGCTCATGTACTCGTGGTAGGCCAAGACGTGTATAGTCAAGCGCGGTGACGCCCCGAACACTTGACCCGGTTTTGTTGTGGCGATATGCGTGTCCAGTAATGCGGCAAAGTCCGCGTGTCTAGCGTGTATTGATTTTACAGCTCGCTCATACCCCAACAGTACGGTCCGTAGAAGTTCGTTCACTTGTTTCCATGCGCTCGTGGAACA
The DNA here is from genome assembly GCF_043380555.1 of Nothobranchius furzeri. Classification (NCBI taxonomy): domain Eukaryota; kingdom Metazoa; phylum Chordata; class Actinopteri; order Cyprinodontiformes; family Nothobranchiidae; genus Nothobranchius; species Nothobranchius furzeri. The sequence goes on along the minus strand of NC_091741.1, from coordinate 13,438,664 downwards.
CAGGACATCGCAACCTCTGTGATACTCAAGTAAAGCGTCACACACCAGCTGCTTGCACGTTGGAAATACAATCGGTAGTAACTTCTTACTCCACTCTATGTTGAACTCGTATTGTATGTATATGGGCGGATGCGGCGGTTTGCGCATTTTCTATCTACCCTCCGCTAATATGACTCTGTGGTCTGTCTCCTGAGATGGTGCGGTTGGAACTTAAGAGAGCGCTATCGACGGTCGGCGTTTCCATTTCGTAAACTGTGCCATTTTCAGCCGCTGGCAAACGGCCGTCGACGGTCAATGCGAGACACCAACATAACGTTAGACCGCGACCCTCATGCCAGTTTTCTGTAGTGCTGGTTGTTGTTTCTGGTGCACACTCGAAACGCCATTACGATCACAATTACGTTGATTAATAAATCCAGTGTTGTAGCGACTGCAGCCAGCGCCGTCGCGCAACTCGTGTCGGTGTTATCTCTCGATACTTTCATTCGTATCCGAGCGTATGCAGAATCTACGGATCTGGTGAAGTTGCTTGTCACTAGCTTGCGCATGTTTGATATGGCACTTTGCGCGAGACTCACACAACCTGCAGTGGCGACCGTCGCGTCAGTGCAAAGTTTTTCCGATATATCGCTCGCAACATCGTTTGTCATTTGCTGTACACTGCGCACACTGGCCACGAGGTCGCAGAGGGGGTCTTTGTTACGAGCTACTCTGGTAGCGCCGTGGTTGATGAGGACGATCATCTTTAGCAATAGTTCATCTCGAAGCGCAACGATGGTGAGGGCGACGGGTTGGCCGGTTCCGCCTTCAGGCCACTCGGTTGCCGCTAGATTGCTCAATGCCACACACGCAGACGAACCCTGTACACACTCAAAGACCCGTGTGCGATCGTTGATTTCTGCTAGTACGTTTGCTAGTTCTACGTGCTTCCACGGATCGGGCGTGGGCACGCGCTTGTTTTAGAGGCGTTTTCGCGCAGCCTCTACCCTGCACGACTGCTCGTGGCCGCACTAGCTATATTTATCTTTATTTGTTTCACACACACACACACACACACACACACACACACACACACACACACACACACACACACACACACACACACACACACACACACACACACACACACACACACACACACACACACACACACACAGGCCCTTGCGTGCAAACCCCGGTCAGGCCTGCAGTGTACACATCAGAGACATGATGTTCTTTCACAGAACTGAGGTTGTTCATTACTAAATGACTTTTACAGGAATATTGTTATTATACTATTCAACAGGTTGATCATAATAATGTGTATTAAACCCACAACCTAGCACTGAGGACAGAGGGACTTTATTTAAATTAGTACTTAATGGAAACGATACATAATGATACATAAGAGCCATGTCATACATTCAGCCTAGGAATAGTAGCATTGTGCATTATTAAAAATATACAGATCAATTGCTCGAATCCCATTGTTGCAAAGTAAAACTCTAATAAAACTCTAGTCTGACATCAACAGAGAAGACTTAGTGTATGTACTACAAATACAGCATTAGGATTTCGAGTGGACCGTGCACCTTGTGAACCATCAGAGGCTTATGAAGCAACATATCTTCCAGTTGCTATTAGACAAGTTATAATTCTCGACCATTTTTCGAAACTGGTTTCTTGGGTCCGTGAGTAAATGCCAAATGAGATGATAGTCCTTAAGTAAGTTCCTGGCGATCCCATGTCACGCTCTTGCCCATCAGCCGGTGAACGCTGAGACGGAACTCGATGAGAGCGATGTATTTTTTAAGTGCTCCGAATGTACTTCTAACAAGCGTGCGATTGACTTCGTGAGTAAACCGCAGCTGCAGCTGATTCAAACAGTCGAGCCAACTTTCTACATCACAATATGCGTTTTGTAGTTAGTCGAGTTACTTTTTGTGTGGCGCATGCACGGGTCGTTAGCGTCCAGCTCCCAGCTTATAGAGTCCTGTATTGACACAGACATCAATACATCTCGATGTCATGCAACACACAAAGTCTGTCGTATACAGGTGGGTTAACACATGTACGATACCTTTTGTGTGGCGCATGCACGGGTCGTTAGCGTCCAGCTCCCGGCTTATAGAGAGTCCTGTATTGACACAGACGTCAATACATCTCGATGTCATGCAACACACAAAGTCTGTCGCATACAGGTGGGTTAACACACATGTACGATGTGTGCGATGGCGAGCCCATTTACAATGGGACACGACGATGATCATTGTTAACCAAACTCTTGTTTCTCACGACAGGTGGTAGCGTTGTCTCCTGCACCTGGTCTTCGTGCACAGAGGGTGGTGTAATGTGCTCGTCATAGTCGCGATCGTTGTCACTCGAATCCGTTGTTCTCACGACAGGTGGTAGCGTTGTCTCCTGTATGTTGTCTTCGCGTGCGGCAAGCGTTGTGCTGTGCTCGTTATAATGGTTGTCTTCGTACAAAGGGGGTGTTGAATACTCCTTCGCGAGTAGTCTAGGAGGTGGTGTGATGGGACGTATCTCAGAGGCGTTATGTGAGCGTATCACCATGGCCTGAGCAACTGCGACTACTGAGAGTACACCCAGTACAGACAGCGAGATCATTTTTTTTCTTGGGTGTTGTACGTGTGGGTACAGCCGCTTTAATGGCAGTGAGAGCAAGTGGGTATATGTATTTATAGGTCACTAGCTGAAACTAAGGCACGTTGTCATAGTGTAATCATAACCACCTAAAGTAGCTCTTGTCATAATTTAATATACATAGAAATCAGAAACGGGCATGTCAGGATATACATCACGAGTGATAATGCGGCCAGTATCTGTGTGCGCTTGAGAGCACCTTGTTGTTCTACTGTGGTGCCCATGCCGCCGGGTCTGTAAATGTCATCGACCTTCTTTATATACGCATACGCTAAAGACCGTATATTCTCTATGGATTTGAACACGTCCTTTGTTTCGCGTAACGCTTGAGCTGTCTCGAGCGTGATGTTGTGAGCATACGCCAGTGTTTCGCGTGCACCGAGGTCCGAAAGGGCGTGCGCTACAACTATTAACCTTGGTTTGGGAGTGTGGCGAAACGCTCGCTCTGCTGTAATGGGCGGATGCAATGTTATCACCTGGTACGTTTCGTTAGTCGGGTCGTAACACACCGGTCCGTGACACGGACCGTCACATTGTATGGGGCACAGTAAGGACAACACGCCGCCGACCGTGACTTCGCACTCGACCGCGGTGGTGTTGTCGATTTGCAAAGGATCACATATGCCTCTCCAGTCGCAATGAGGCACATTGTAGTCGACGCGACCGTCGGTCACCATAGCTTTCGTCAGCCAACACACTCGATTGCCCTTCGAAACATCGGCGATCAACGTGAGCGTAGAGGTCGCCGTCGCTTTACTGTACACCAGGATATCCGTGTGTGAGTGCACGCTCGACGTTGATTGACAACCGGTCATGTCAGACCTGATCAGAAATTCCGAACACATGACCATTAGTTGTTGTGCGGCTGAGAGTATCGCGATCATACCGTTGAGATGTGTAGAAAGCGCGTACACGCCAGCCTTCCACGTTTCCAAAGTTTCCAGCAGTCTAGAGGGACTTGTCTTAGCGCGCACGGCTGTGCTGAATTTGCGTTGGGTAGACACAACGGCTTCGACCTCGCTTAGGATCTTGTGGGCTCATGTACTCGTGGTAGGCCAAGACGTGTATAGTCGAGCGCGGTGACGCCCCGAACACTTGACCCGGTTTTGTTGTTGCGATATGCGTGTCCAGTAACACGGCAAAGTCCGCGTGCCTAGCGTGTATTGATTTTACAGCTCGCTCATACCCCAATAGTACGGTCGGTAGAAGTTCGTTCACTTGTTTCCATGCGCTCGTGGAACACAGGACATCGCAACCTCTGCGATACTCATGTAAAGCGTCACACACCAGCTGCTTGCACGTTGGAAATACAATCGGTAATAACTTCTTACTCCACTCTATGTTGAACTCGTATAGTATGTATATGGGCGGTTGCGGCGGTTTGCGCATTTTCTATCTACCCTCCGCTAATATGACTCTGTGGTCTGTCTCCTGAGATGGTGCGGTTGGAACTTAAGAGAGCGCTATCGACGGTCGGCGTTTCCATTTCGTCAACTGTGCCATTTTCAGCCGCTGGCAAACGGCCGTCGACGGTCGATGCGAGACACCAACATAACATTAGACCGCGACCCTCATGCCAGTTTTCTGTAGTACTGGTTGTAGTTTCTGGTGCACACTCGAAACGCCATTACGATCACAATTACGTTGATTAATAAATCCAGTGTTGTAGCGACTGCAGCCAGCGCCGTCGCGCAACTCGTGTCGGTGTTATCTTTCGATACTTTCATTCGTATCCGAGCGTATGCAGAATCTACGGATCTGGTGAAGTTGCTTGTCACTAGCTTGCGCACGTTTGATATGGCACTTTGCGCGAGACTCACACAACCTGCAGCGGCGACCGTCGCGTCAGTGCAAAGTTTTTCCGATATATCGCTCGCAACATCGTTTGTCATTTGCTGTACACTGCGCACACTGGCCGCGAGGTCGCAGAGAGGGTCTTCGTTACGAGTTGTGTAATATCCGCTGACTTGCCAATTCAATTCTGGTGGCGCTGACCCAAACGAGAACGCTTTTAAGGCGCATGTCGTGGTAACTCTGGTAGCGCCGTGGTTGACGAAGACGATCATCTTTAGCAATAGTTCATCTTGAAGCGCAACGATGGTGAGGGCGACAGGTTGGCCGGTTCCGCCTTCAGGCCACTCGGTTGCCGCTAGATTGCCCAATGCCACACACGCAGACGAACCTTGTACACACTCAATGGCCCGTGTGCGATCGTTGATTTCTGCTAGTACGTTTGCTAGTTCTACGTGCTTCCACGGATCGGGCGTGGGCACTCGCTTGTTTTAGAGGCGTTTTCGCGCAGCCTCTACCCTGCACGACCGCTCGTGGCCGCACTAGCTATTTTTTTCTTTATTTGCTTCACACACACACACACACACACACACACACACACACACACACACACACACACACACACACACACACACACACACACACACACAGGCCCTTGCGTGCAAACCCCGGTCAGGCCTGCAGTGCACACATCAGAGACATGATGTTCTTTCGCAGAACTGAGGTTGTTCATTACTAAATGACTTTTACAGGAATATTGTTATTATACTATTCAACAGGTTGATCATAATAATGTGTATTAAACCCACAACCTAGCACTGTGGACAGAGGGATTTTATTTAAATTAGTACTTAATGGAAACGATACATAATGATACATGAGAGCCATGTCATACATTCAGCCTAGGAATAGTAGCATTGTGCACTATTAAAAATATACACATCAATTGCTCGAATCCCATTGTTGCAAAGTAAAACTCTAATAAAACTCTAGTCTGACATCAACAGAGAAGACTTAGTGTATGTACTACAAATACAGCATTAGGATTTCGAGTGGACCGTGCACCTTGTGAACTGTTGGGGTTATTAGGAGCGAACAATTAGTAAGCTTTAACTTACTTTTGGATTCTTCAATAAATTCTGTAAATATGGGAATATTTACTGATTTATTAATTAATTAAGATATTCTTAGATATACGGGGCACCATTCCCCTTTAACCGGGGAAAAATTGAATCCAAAACTCTTATCAGTCTTTCTTGAAGTTCGTAGAATCCTTGGAGCAGAGACTTCTCTTCGACACAACAAAGCTACTGGAGACGAAAATCTGAATTTTATAACGTTTAATTAACAATTTGTCAAATGAATAGACAGTGGCATAAATGAATAATAACCATGTGATATAATAAAAGGATGTATATTCAAAATAATGTTCAAGGTGTTTTGTGTGTATGTATGTGTGTGTGTGTTTCTAAAATGGAGTCTGTATGCAAGATGGCTGACCCCTTTGTCTGGCTAAAGTGTGAGTGGCAACTTGCACTTTAACTTCCAAGGCACTTAGAATCATCAGTAACTTAACCTTAAATTCACTCAAAACATTTCAAAGGATCATGAAACAACACAAAGGATTAATCACGAATAATATCTTTTAGTTTAACCACGTGGCCAAGCAGAAAACATTTAAAGATACCAAACAATGATCAATAAGCAGTTTATTTATTCAAAATGACCCGAAGGACGAATTGGGAGCGAAAGAGGAAAACATGAAGCTACTTTTTAAGCAATAGCGCGGTTTTATTGCTTATTCTGGACTATAGAGGAAACGGGAGAAGAAAAGGAGAGAGAAAAATGAGTTTTCTGATCAACAGAAGAGCGAGGCGTTCCCCGCTGTTATGATTTGACGGTTCTCCGTTTTTCTCCGCAGTTTTCAGCGTCATCCGTCGGTTTAATGCTTTCTCCGTTGTTTGGCTCCACGAGTGTTTCTCCACGGGCTGGACACAAAGAGAACGAAGTTTCTTTTGTGCTGAGTTTGACAACTTACAGCGTCTCTGAGAGCTGAATGGAGCTCCGCTCGTTCCCAGTCAGGTCCCGATAATGGTGGAGTGGTTTCCAGCGGTTGCGTGGCTCAACTTGGGCACTTAGAGCTTCCGCGTGCTCAAGTTGTCGGAGCGTTCGACAAGCGTGTCCTTACCGCCAGGTATCCTGGGCAAAAGAACGAGGTTTCTTTGTCTCTGCTGAAGATTTATGGTCTTAGTTCGCGGGAAAAGCTCCACGGCTTCCCGCACATGCGCAGAACGTGTTTCTGGTACTAGGCGGTGACATCACCCAATGCTTCCGTGTGCAAAGCATCATGGGAAATGAAGTTTCTTGGCGCTGATGTGATTATTTGCTTTTCAGAGCAATTTAAGCACAGTCATTTTGGAGAAAATCACTGCATAGTAATTTCCTCATGAGGTCAGACCCTCAACATTCCCCCTTTTGGTTTCGGGGATCGCGCCCAAAGCTCGATCGTCGGAAGCACAGATGGGTTTGTTCCTCATGAACGTAGGTCGACTTGATTGTCGGAAGCACAGGTGGGTTTGTCCCTTAGGACGTTGGTCTCCTTGGACGCCTTTGTCTTTGGTCTTTGTCTTGGATCCTGGCGCCTTTGGTCTTTGATCCTGGTCAGGCACAAAGAGGATAGGAAACGGGATAGTCCCAAACGCGCATAACGAGAAGAAACCACTCACGCAGGTGGTACGCAATGAAGATGTCGTCCATGCGAGAGGTAGTAGTGTAGAAGGAGGAAGGTCGGTGGGCGGTTAACTCCACGAGGGGACACAAAGGCATCTCACCGCCGGCCATACAGTTCAGTTTATGGAGCACGCGGTGATGTACGAGGTCCATAGTTCGCAAACGCGCATTGACCCATGTGGTCCCAAGATTCCCCCCTTTTTGGTCCAAAGGGCAGATCAGGACAGTCTTTGGGCTAAAACAAGGACCATAAACTAAGAGGTACTACAATGTGCTGGTGCGTCAGACAGAGTCATTGACAGACTGAGCTGGGCCGGCACATAACCACTAGTTAATATGTGACCAAGTACGAAACAAAAATACAGAAAACCCCCCCAAAAAAAAAACATATAACATCCAAGAAAATTCATAGCAACCTTGAGGTCTCATAAAATACATTCTTAGGTCATACATTCAGTGTGTAGCTTATAAAGAATGTGACATACTGCAACACTCAGATAAATAAGTGAGGTAGACTAAAGTGAGAACTACTCTTCGGGTTACAGAATAACAAAGAAAATGTTGCTCACCCCCTTTAGACAGGTGTGGTACATTCACGCTTGGAGTCTCCCCGAACGCAGTTACGAGGCACACCGTAGGTGAGCAAGTGCATCTTATCTTGGAGTTTCTTAACACGCCTGTAGGCGGAATAAGCAATCACGGCCGTGATGAGCCATCCCATCCCCAGGGCGACCAATGTGCAGATTAAGGTGGTATAATCTGTGTCAATGTAGCGTCTTGGGCGTCAAAGTAAGTTCACGCGGGGTTTGTGTGAACTTAACAAATTTGGTTCCTTCAATCAGTAATTGTTGGTCAATTTCTAAATCGAAGGCAAAGTTATAACCCTGGAAAGCGTCCATGATCTCAATCTCCGAATCATGCTGTTCGAGGTTGAGGTGATGGAGTGCCAGGTTTCTAGTTCAAAGTGGAAATGCCTACCGTCCTTTCAAATACCAAAGTTCAGCATCGACTTAAACCTATAGATGTGAGGTGTCACAATTATGGGAACATGTAACAGGAAACCGAGTTCTAATTTTCTGCATCAACGTGAATGGGAATTGCACTACCTAGGCTGTACGCTAGGTGGATTTGTGAAAGGTGCACAGTAGAGGGGTAGCAGCTGTCAAGCTAACTTTGAGCAGGTCCAGTGGTACCAAGTACGGGGAAATACGACTTTCAACCAAGCTGTCTAGCGTGGAACTTACTTCCCTGAGCAGGTCCTGCATCAAGTCTCTCACCACTCATGTGTACACAATATCCTGATGTATGGTTTCAGACAAAGTCTTGATTGCACGTAGAGATTCATTAATCAGAGCCTAGTGTAGGTACCAGAGTACCCTGTAAGGTTTTAGTAAGTACTTCCTGTTAGCGTTCTAGGAGGAGTTTCTCTTGGTTAGTGAAAGTGATGGCGGGGGGGGGGGGGGGGGGGGATGGGGGGCTGGTTCTTTGTCGGTTAGTACATGTTAGTGGGTTAAACGTGCACTTCCCCCCCTTTCCATTTCCATGCATAGAACTATGTAGAGACTACGTCTACCTCCTGCGGGGAGTCTGGTCTCTGTACCCGCGGGGATGGTTTGACGTAGGGTTTGATTTGGTTTGCATGCACCCATTTGTAGACAGGCTCCTGTCTCGCTTTGGTGATGCGTAACCTGTATGCAACTGGAGAGAGTTTTGCCACGATCTCAAATGGTCCTGACCAGCAGGGCAGGAACTTCTTAGCTTTGCGTGCCGGTTGGGCGAGCCGAAAGTAGAATACTTTGTCACCCACCTCGTATTCGCGGCTGGTTGTCTTTTGGTCGTAGTAGGCCTTAGCGCCTTCTACGTTGGTCTCCAGTTTCTTCTGAGCGTGCGTGAACGTAGCTCTGAGGTGTGTTTTCAAGTCTGCCACATACTGATGAGCGGTATAGGCAGTGGCAACACTGACATCCTCTGGGTGATACAGGAGGTGCAGTGGTAGAGTCATCAGTCTGCCGGTCATCATCTCAAAGGGCGTAACCCCCGTGGCTCGCTGGGGAGTGGACCGTATGGCCATCAGGACCAGAGGGAGCTTGACGTCCCAGTCCTTCCCAGTGGAGCAGACGTACTTTTTGAGCATGGAGACGACCGTGCGGTTCATCCGTTCGACCTGTCCGGATGACTGTGGGTGATAGGGGAGGTGGAATCTCACTTCCACTCCCAGAAGTTCAAACAGGGACGTCATTACACTGGATGTGAAATGAGTTCCTCGGTCAGAGTCAATGCAGAGTGGAAGTCCCCATCGACTGAAAACGTGGTTAATCAGCAGTACAGCGGTTGTGATGGCTGTATCGTTTGGCGCTGGAAGGCACTCCACCCACTTCGTGAAACTGCAAGTTACAGTTAGCATATATTTGTTTCCTCTTGCCGATTTGGGAACCGGTCCAACCCAGTCGATCTGCAGATGGGACCAAGGGAAGGTTATTCCCCTGCGTTGCAGTGGTGCTCTAGCAAGCGGCTGGGAGGGTTGAAACTGGGCACAGACGAGGCAGCCTTGGACATAGCTGTGTACATCCTTGGACATCGATGGCCAATATGCTACTTCTGTCAGTGACGCGAGGGTAGCTTTTGCTCCGCGGTGACCTCCAACCGGAGTGTCGTGGGCGTAGGCAAGCATCACTCCTCTGTGGTCGAGTGGAACAACCCAGCGCGGCGGGCTGTGGTCGTCACGCATGTAAACTAACAAATCGTTTTGTAGTTTCAGATGCGCGAGTTGACGATGCAGGTTTACCAAATCTCTGCTTGCGCCCATAGGTGGTGATGGTTGTTCAGGTATCGGGCCCTTTTGGAGAAGCTCGCGGATGAGCTTCAGGTCAGGATCTTGTTCCTGCATGGTGACTAGGTCCGCGTCCTGTGGTTGTCTGCCTAGAAACACGGGTACCCCAACGGTCCGAGGTTCGTCTGCCTGTTTAGCATGTCGACGAGTAATCGCGCAGACCTCGTGAATGGCCTTGGGTGGAAGCCACTCGTCTTTGAATTCCCAGCAGGTTCCCTGGTCAGCACCGAGTTTAGCAAGGCGGTCTGCTTTGTCATTACCATCTTTCTCCGGACCTAGGGTCCTGGAGTGACCTTTGACCTTTTTCCAGTAGACCATTATGCCTTTCGCAGTGGTGAGCAGATCACACGCTAGGAATAACTCCGAGTGTTTCACATCTCTGTTCCTGGCGTTTTTCATGTGGTTCTCCTTCCACATGGGGAAGTGAGAAATGAAGCTGTGTCTAGCGTAGTTTGAATCAGAGCAAAGGACGATTTGAGTGATGTCCAAGGCTGCTGCCTGTTGGAGGGTTATCAACACTGCAGCAATTTCGGCATACTGACTAGACTTTTGGCCCAACCGGTAGTGATTTGGTTACTTAGTGTCATAGTCCACCCAAACGACTCCAACCCCGGCACGGAGCTGGCCTTCGTGAAGGTAGGCACATCCGTCAGTGTAAACTTTCGGAAGCCCTTGGCAAACATTCTCATCAAAGTAGCGATGATTGTATGCGGTTGGGTAGACTGCGGCAGGTGTGTCCAGGGGGCCCATGACGGAGTCAGAGTCACAGTGCTGGCAGCCTGCTAGCCCTTGTCCTAGCGCTAGCTTGGTGTTCTGACCATACTTGACCTCAATGTTGTATCCTTGGAGCACCATCATCCACGTCGCAATGCGGCTGTTTGACACTCTTCCTTCGCGCAGACGCTGGCTGTTTAGGAAGGTGACAGGCTGATGACACGTTTCAATGATCACTTTCTGTCCACCGATGTAACTACGAAAGTGTTCGACAGCCCAGACTGTAGAGAGGAGGGCTCTCTCACAGTCTGAGAACTGGAGTTCCACCTTGCTCAGAGGCTTGCTGGCGTATGCCACAACTCTCATGTCCTGGTCGTGTTTCTGCTTCAAAGCAGCGCTCAGGCAGTGAGAGGAGAAAGTCGCCTCTATGTAGAACTCTTTATCCTTGTCTGGGTAAGCCAGACAGGGTGCGGACGCCAACTTCTGTTTTAGGAACTGGAAGGAGAGTTCCTGGGGTCTGTCCCACACGAAAGGTGTGTCGTTCCGAAGCAGCTCAGTGAGGGGCCTTGCTATTTCAGCGTACTCCTCAATGAACTGCCTGGAGTAGTTGCAGACTCCGAGGAAGCTCCTGAGTTCAGTCAGATTAGCTGGGGCTTTGATGTCCTGAATGGCTCTAATGCGTCCCGCTTGGGGCTCGACTCCATTAGGGCCAACCAGCAGTCCAACATACTCCACTTTGGTTCGACACCACTGTCCCTTGAGAATCGCCAATTTAGCTCCGGCGTCAGCGAGCTGTTGCAGCACGTGACGGAGTTCGGCCAGGTGCTCCTCGAAGGTTCGACTCCTCATCAAGATGTCATCAACATATATGAGGTTCCCTCTAGAAGCAGCATCTGACATGGCTTTGTGGAGGAAGATGTTGAACTCTGCAGGTGAGTTAGAGTAGCCAAAGGGGCAGCGGTTCCAAGTATATTGGCGATTTCCAAAGGAGAAAGCCAGTTTATACTGGTCCGCCGGCTCAACCTTCATGGTCCAGAAGCCGTTGGCTAGGTCAACCGTAGAGAAGAAACGAGCATCTCTGACTCTGGCTAGCTCCTGATCTAAATGGATCATATTCCACCTGGAGAGAGGTACTTGTTTGTTCAGTGCACGATAGTCTATGGTGAGACGCCATTTCCCAGTCGGTTTCAGAACCGGCCAGATGGGAGAGTTGTAAGTGGAGTTACACTCTCTGATGATGTTTTTCTCCTTCAGCTGATCGAGGATCTCCTGGATCGACTCATAAGCAGCGAGGGGAATCTTGTACTGACGTACAAAAGTAGGAGGGGCATTCGGGTTCGTCGGAATGCGAACCGTGTGCAGGTTTGTGAGTCCACAGTCCAGGGAGTCCCTGGATAAGATGGACTGAAACTCATAGAACAGGCTTCTAAGCGCTGCTCTCTGCTCCTCTGACTCCAGCGCATCCGCTTTGTCAAGCTGCTGGCTGACTTCGGCCTCAAAGCCGTCATAAGGTTCAGAGGAGGAGGGTCTCTGGTGTTCCGGGCTTTCAACCGGTGACTCAAAGTGTTGAGTATTTATTGCAAAAACCGTTAGACACTGACCTCCCTCAGTATCTAAGATTGCACTGCAAATGGGTTCCTCAGGAAGGGCTTCATGCCGCTTGATGGTAATCATTTGTGAAGGGAAAGTACTGAATGTGTCTGCACCTACCTGTCTGTCATTCAAGAACAACGGAAGTTGTCCGATCACGGGGACTGAAAGTTCGAAGTCATGGAATGAGCTATCTATCAGCATGCCCAAGGGCTTTCCTGCCGGCAGGTGGATAGGACTCTGGGTCGGATTTTCGACCAACAAGTAAGCAGAACGATTGTTCAGCTCCAAGAGTGGCGTGCCACAGACGGCTAAGTTGAGCTCCAAGAAGTGTGGTGATGGCTGGAAGAAGGCTTGGGTGCCTGGCAGCTTCTGATGCTTCATCAGAGTCAGACGAACAGGCACTCCTTTGACCAGTGGGGGCAGAACCGTGCTGGCCTCAACCACTGCACGGCAGGCCTGTGGAATGGTCTGTCCGGACAGCAAGTGTTCACGGCCTTCTGAGCGAGGCTCAGAGGAAGGTGTGGCCCGGGCCCAAAGGACTTGATTGCAAGTGTCCAGCTGGGCACCTAGTCGAACCAGCAGATCTGCTCCAATGAGTGCAGGTGGATCAAGCTGTGGTATGATGCTGAATGTATGTGTGAGCTGTCTTGCTCCAAGCTGGATAGTCAGGGAGCAGACCTCTGGCGCTTTCAGGAGCCTCTTCGGTCAAGTAGGTGACAAGAGCCGATGGCTACGTGTCACACTGACCAGAAGGGGGTCCTTCTGACGCAGGTGTTCAAACGTCTGCTGGCTGATGGCTGACTTTTCTGACCAAAGAGCAAGGCGAGCATC